>NC_135499.1:150452757-150752757 GCF_052857255.1 Amblyomma americanum | reverse complement strand
GAGACCGTATGTATTTGCCCGCCACACTTTCAATCATGGGCGAGATGATGAAGGAGCGATAGCCAAAAGCTTTTAGTAAAGACCAGCGGTCGGACTTCCTCGGCTATCACTCTAAACAGAAAGGAGCAAACAGGGAGTAAACTATCCTCCAGAGCAGGCCCACTTATAAAAGGGCAGCTTACTCCATTTACTTACTCCCGAAAAGGCGTAGTGCTGTTTACAGTGTAGGGTTCGGCTGCCGGCATCGACCTTAGAGGTGTTGCAGTATACACTCGCACACGAAGAGGGGGAGGGGGGGGGGGCTGTTCTCAACGCGGACAACAGGCGAAACGAATAAGCGCAATAGGAAGGAAACCTCTGGACAGACGCTGAGTGCAGAAACTATCAAATTTTGTGCGTGTGTGCGAACGTAAGTGTGCCACATGATGATCAACTGTGTTCGACAAAAAAGAAAAAAAGTTTTGAAATGATACAAAGGCAACTAAAGTGAACCCGCCACGGTGGCTCAGTGGTTAGGGCGCTCGGCTACTGAGCCGGAGTATGCGGGTTCGAACCCGACCGCGGCGGCTGCGTTTTTATGGAGGCGAAACGCTAAGGCGCACGTGTGCTGTGCGATGTCAGTGCACGTTAAAGATCCCCAGGTGGTCGAAATTATTCCTGAGCCCTCCACTACGGCACCTATTCTTCCTTTCTTCTTTCAGTCCCTCCTTTATCCCTTCCCTTACGGCGCGGTTCAGGTGTCCAAAGATATATGAGACAGATACTGCGCCATTTCCTTTCCCCAACAAATTTTCAGCTAAAATGAATGTATAGACTTTCGGAAAGGCGTGCTGCTCAGCAACTTGCTTCCGACACGTAAAACAGGACACCAAGCGATAACAACGACGCAAGAAAGGGCCAGCTTTCGCCCGTCTTTTCACAGTTGTATGCATGCGCTCAGCAAAAACAAAGCAGTGTCGACCAGCATATCCTATTAGGCGGTATATCTATAGTATATGTGAAACACGCGGTGTTTTCACGCGAGTGCCGGCGGTCGTCCGGTGGTGTTCTCTGCCCTTCTCTCTTATGTGAAGAAAAGTTGAGGAGCGGACCTAAAACGAGAGAAGCTATACGGCGAGCAGCTTAATCTAGAGCGTGGATCGGCAAGAAAAATCCGCCCAGAACAGCAACTGGGTGCACAGCACTCAACAGCGCAACCGCCAAACCCCAGTCGTTGTCGTGCTAGACAGATAATTGGAAGCTTCCTTCTTTACGCGGGACGTGACAATTTGTCGCCCAGGGCCGACGACGAGCACCTCATCGTATTCAGGCATAAATGATCTGCAACGCACGCGGCATTGCTCCACAAACGCCGTGTCTGCGCAGTTTTTTCCGAGCTCAAATCGCACCGGCTGCCGACATGAAGCCGGGCCTACAGACTTAAGCGGGCAGCCAGCCGTCCCGCGCAGCTGGAGCGAACTGTTACGACACCGGCGCCCGCACGCACACGCGGGCAGACGGCGGCACGCCACGCACGAGCGAAGAACGAAGGGTACTCGAAACTCGCCCGGAAAAAGACGCCACAATGGAGGGAGGAGCACGGCGCTTCGCTAAGACGAAGGGGAGAGAACTTCTGCTGCTAACAGAAATGTCCGGCGTTTCGAGTTGCAAAGAGGGTCCCCCGGTTCCTCCCGACACCGGCTGCAGCACGTGCTAGGGAACTCGGAAGCACACTGGTGAACTAGGCGGACGAGAGGTTCCAGCCGGTAAAAAAAAAAAGAAAAAGAGAGACCGGTGGCGCGTTCGTCTCTCGTCCACGCTGCGACGAGGAGAGGGCCGTCGTCGCGTAACCGGGGTTGCGCAAGCAGGCCGCTCCGTGCCAGAGGCGCGCGGGGACAGCTCCTCCGTCTCCGCGCGAGCGAGGCCACACTCGCGATGCGCACCTCTTGCCCGCGAGCGCAGGTGGGGCACGTCCGGCGGAGAGGAAGCAGCCCACGAGGCGAGACCGCGCGCCAGGCTGTTCTTGAGGGTCGTGAACAAAAAACTAACAAAAAATGGCCACCAGTTAGCGCACCATGAGATTGTACAAACCGTACCGCAGCGGTGGCCAAGTGGTTGAGCATCCTCCTCGCATGCGGGGGGTACGGGGATCGATCCCCAGTGCCGCCGGGTACCAACCGGTGGTACAATGGGTGCAAGCTTTCCCCTGCCTGGTGCTTTGGCTTCTTTAGGGTGAAAGGCTCGGGAAAAGGGTCTCTGACTCCACCTTGAGTAATCGAAAACACCTTGAGCCATGGCGCAGTTTGGCCAAAGATGCCCTTGCGCCATAAATATCCATAATCATCATCAGACTGTATAACCATATAAGTTGGTATCAGGGACGAACATACTTTCAAGAAAGAGAAAACATTTATTCGCGCACCAAATTAAGGCTGCGTGGTGCCGAACAGCGGGAACACCGCGACCATGGTGTTACACGCCGAGTATACGTCCGCGATGGACCACACGAAGCTCTCCACTTTTCAACGCGCGCAGGTACGCGACATACTTCTGGCAGCCACAATGGGAAGTGGGGTTACAGAACTCATTCCACCTTCCCAAACGGTATTCTAGCCCAACATCTGCACCCAGCTGTGCACACACAGCAAAGAGGGTTGCGCCAATGTCAGACGTGCCCCAAGATCGCGGATTCGCCAATTGGGCTTCGCAATGAAAAATGGAGCGCATGAGAACTGCCACACCTTCCACGGGTCGAAGAAGCAACAGTGGCAGCTGCACCGCACCCCATTCCGCCATGGAAACTTCGTCCGCTGCCACACCCATCTAGTAACCATGTGGCCGGGCACGGCACGTTCTCGGCGCGGTCAATTCTCCCCCGCAACCCTCTCACTGCAATGCCCACTTGGGACAGGAACATATGGACGACGCCGCCACAAAGAGCCCATTGTCGAGGGCACCCACCACTCCTTAGTTACTCTCGCTATAAATGGCGCCGCCATCGCCAAGAGCTAGCTCTCTGCCTAACGTTATTTGATGAGGCCGAATGAATCGCCCCATTTGGGCTCCGCTCTGGTTGAGCCAGGCGAGACAGTCGGCGCGGCCTCCACCTACCCTGCCCTAACCTCCGTTCCAGAGGGTGCCCAAGGCGCGCCGGGAGAACGAGAGGGATTCAGACGGCGGGACACCCCAGGGCGAGAAGGGGAGGGGGGGCGCCAAGGGCATAGAAGGGGCAGCCCTCCCCCACCTCGACGCGACATCGATCGCGCCGCCGCTGCTCTCAGGGTCCCGTTCCCGTCCCCTGGGCGCGGTTCGAACCCGACGCGCCGGCGGCGGCCCTCCCTGCCTGCACCACTGTCGGTCGATGCACCGGGCACGCCGGCCTCCACCCCTCCGAGTGCACGAGGGACGCGCAGCCAGGCGTACGGGCGCGGCATCCCAAATAGAAGAGGTCCCGGCGAGAACGGCACGCGCACAGGACCGCACCGAGGGCTCCCCCTCCGAGCGGGCATGGCCCTTCCTCCGTGAAACCGCCCCCACCTGCTACATGCCACTGGCTCTCGGAATTTGTCCCGCACAGGCGTCCTCGTTGGCTCGCAAGCCCCTCCCGTGCCCGGAGCTATTTAATGCAGCGGAAATGCAGCAAAGGGGTGCATCTCTATGGTGGGACGAAGCGGGGGAGCCAGAAGCCACCATCTCTGTGGAGGCCAAAAGAGAGGGAAAGGGCAAAGTTCCCTTCCGCCAACCTACTCACCAGTCCTCGCCAGCGTAAACGGCAGCGCAAAGACAATTACCGTTGGACCGTCTCCCAAGCTCTTCATGGCAAATCAAGAAGGGAACTACTGCACACGGGACGCTTTCTCCTGGTTCACGTTGGACAATAAAGTTTCTCTCTCTCTCTCTCTCTGAATTTCCCCCGCGTGTAAAACGAACAGCCATAAAAACGCAGGGCGCTCCTGAGAACACACCTCACGGATGAGGACGGACCACCGACGTAGCCTCAACCGGCGGGTCACCGGTATACCAACAGCGACATAAAAAGTGCCTCTGGCATGAGATCCCGTTTCAGACAGAACACGCCAACAAGCGCTAAGACGATCGAGGAGACAATGGCCCACAAGCGGCACTTGAACCAGATATCGGAAGATTAATGGCGACCCGTTTAATTTCGGGTTTTCAGCAATCATATATGCGAGTGCGGACTATAGCCGCGGTACCACTCAAGGCCTTGCTGAAGCGTATTCGCTTCGCAAGTTCCCGAGTACTCCCATGCGGGACGAAACAATCGGGGATCACTGACAAGGGCACGGGGAGGATTTGGGCAAGCACGAACCGCTTTCGGTGCAATCCCCTCGGATGTAAACGTAAACGCCGTTACCGCTGAAGACAACATGGCGGAGCATGCCGGCGACGTACGGCTGATGCATGAGCTCGCTGAAAGCCGGAAATCAAATTACAGTTCAAGCCGCTTGGAAACGACAATGCTGAATCTGCAGCAGGCTCCAAGGCCTTGTACAGTTGGCGCCGCCGAGAGAAGCACCTGTACTAACGATGCACGCCTCCAAGATGGCGGCGGTCACAGAGCGAGACTAAAATCGTCGGCAACGCATGGGAGAACGGTGCGTTAGGGAGCCCAGCTGCTCACCGTTCAAGGTATGTAATACATGTATACAAAACGAAGGACAAGTTAGGCGCGCCCGAGGCGAATGTTGCTACGCTGTTCCGAACGTCTTACCGACAGAAGGAACGGCCGAAAGCGACACGCAAATTTTGCATTCTGTGCGCTCTCGCAACATGACCGGAACGGAACGAAAAAGACACCGAGAAAGATGCGGTTTCCGACGCTCTGCTCGAGACCAGCTGCAAACATCTGACGCTAGTATCGAGACTAGGCGACGGCACCGACAATGACGACAAATCTCACAAGTACAGCAGCTCGCATAGGAGGAGGCCACAGTGCGTCGAATGTTTCACCGGAGGCGTTTTCCGCGCATTGCACCGCACCGCACCCCCGCTACACTGGTCGGCGGACTCTAACGGTAAGCTCGGCCATCGCCATCGCAGCGGCAGCAAGTTCAGCGCAGCCCTGGCAGGCCGGCTGCATATACTGACGCTGCGGCCTTTCTTTTCCTTTCAGCAACCCCCCCCCCCCCCCCTTTACCAGCATCGCACACATACAAAGAAGAAATAAAATAAAATGAAGATAACGGCACTATGACGGCGATGTGATTACCCCGCAGAGCCATCAACGGCGGTACGCGGATGCCGAAGGCGAGGGAGAAACCGATGGGACGACGCTCCCCCGACGTGCACCGTTTTGATGCACCGTTTCGAGTCACGTGACGGGCAAAACGCCGCGCAGCTGCTGACGGGGCGAGGCTTAGGAGCAAAAAAAAAAAAAAAGGCGGACAGAACGAAGGATAACAAAAGGCATATTAAAAAGCAAGAAAACGAAACGTCCGACAATGGGCCGTCCGGGGGGGTGGGGAGGACGCTCACGGTGCCTTTTGTTTTCGCCCTTCCGTCCATCTGCAGTGCCGCGCACGGCTTCGATTTTTCGATCACGACGCGGACGCACGCGCGTCGTCATCAGCTGAGTCGGCGTAGCGGGCGCCACGCGAAAGCCGCCGCTGCGCCAGCGCACCGCGCGGCGGAACAGTGTGGCGCCTCGAGAACGCGGTGCAGCACGCGGGGAGGCGGCAGCCTCGACGAAGGAGACGGCGAGCTGCTGCACGCACGGAATGGTCGCGAAAAGGCGGAGGAGGAGGCAAAGAGAACGCGGCCGCGCAGGAGGCGCGCCCAGCTAACGGACCCCCACCGACGTCCAGGCAACGCCAGCTAGTAGATAGACTCCAGGCCGAGAGGACAGAGACCGGGCTGGCGAAAAGGTGAAGGACGGAGCACGTTGAAAGGCTTACGAGCAACAAAAAGGATGCTCATCGCCCCCGCTACATTTATAGCCTCGAAAACGGTGCTTGCTGGTCAGACGGAGCCACCACGCCCCAACCTTGTTTTGAAGCCCGGACACAAACGTCACGCGAGCAGCGAGCCGGCGAAGCGTGGATGCCCTACTAAAGGAATTGAAGCGCCGCACATGCGACTGGACGACCGATCGATGGATCGACAGACGCGTGGGAGATATATAAGAGCGATCGGCAAAATCGTACGAAGGACGAGTACAGTTTATCTATAGCCCCCTCCCTAATTGACTGATGGGCAGGAGCGATCAGAATGGCCATTGATAGTGAGGACAAGCGAGACAAAACCGTCGTCATCTTCGAGGGACGAAGCCCGGAGAAGACAATATAATCATAAAAAGCAATGGGAGCAGCAGAGATAAACACTACACTTGAAAAGACGATACACGATGTCACTGCTGCGCACGCCCACTCCAGTAACGGCAGCTGCAGACCGAACGACCAACGGGAGGAGACCAAGTCCCGCGGCCGACCAGTTTGAGGGAATCGAGACAGCGCGTCAACCGAAGACCGCATGCATGCCAAGCCGGCAATTTTCTCGCATTTGGAGCGCCCGCAGAGAGTTGCGATTGGATACATAGTCCTCCCGTTCCAATTACGGAAAGCGCGTCGCATTACAGACGAGGCAGGGAAGTTATAGCTGCACGGCCGCTATAGTACGCATATAGGTATACGACAGGGAATCGACGAAATGACAGAGGACTGATGCAGATGGTGTGATACATAGGCGTGCTCCATTTCCACCTGCATCAGCGGCAGCGGACAGTGCGGCTGAATCTCCTTTTTTTCTTCTTCTTTTTCCCGCCGGTCATTACACGCGCGGCACCGAAGGGAGGACCATTGTGCCGTCCGCGGGGATGTAACACGGGGCACGCAGTCACGGAGAGACCATCATCGCGGCACCGATGGCGTTAGCTCGATCGTCCTCCTCTCTCAGAGACGGAGGCGACGCTGCGGGAAAGAATCGGCCACCGCCGCCACTGCGACGCGCGAACGAAGGCGACGAGTCCAGGGATGCGTGCCACGCCAGCGACCAGAGAGCTCATGGACTGCCGAGTATGGCCGCCCCGTAAGCCGTGCCAGGACAACTGACGAACGGCAGCCGAAGCTGAGAACAAGTCGAACCGGAACTTCACCCAAGTGGCGGCAAGGAAACGCTACAGTGCTGCACTGTATACAGATACGACTACAGGGGACGCCGACGGAGGACTGCTCTGGCGGTTAGCCCCATCCATCTGGAATCCTCCACCAGGGCCACTGAAACGCAAGGTCGTAACGCGGCACAGCCCGGCAACTGTCGATACTGCGTCCGTATCAAAGCGCGACCAGCGCCGCCGCCTAAAGTTCTTAGCTGTACTGGGTAATGGTTCCGGCAGAGGTTGACTCCATGAGGAAGCTTACGCAGAAGCACCAGGGGCGTTCTCGAAGAGGAGCGGCTTCTAACGAGGAAAACGAGCTCGTTCTAGTCTGCCAACGCGCGTAAGCAAAGATGCTCGACACACCCGGTCGTTCCCGACGCTTGCACCGCTGTGCCTGTATCGCAGTCGGAAAATGACATCATGATCTCCAAGAGCAAGGCTTGCATGCGCTATAGCAAGCAGCTGACCGTACTGACGACTGCTCGACTCTTGTAACTACTGCTGAACCAATGCCACCGCAACCTTGTTCACACCGCGTCATTCTTGTTCTTTTGCTGCTTTTATTTTTACTCTCTTTTTTTCTTCACTGCTGCTGCCTCGCCGCACAGGCTATGTTCGCCTCTATCAAGTAACAAGACACTCGTCGTGGCTATGAGGCTCCGTACTCGATCGCTTCCCGCCAGAAATTCCTGGGTTGAAATCCGACGCCTGGAACTTCTTTTTTCTTTCTGGGATCTTTTTTTCCGATTGTGCCACGCACAAGCACCGCACACACAGATCGCTGAAATCGCTCACCGCGGCCAGTAATGATAGCGCATTGAAAAATCCGTCGCATTCGACTGCTTTCGGAGCGGCGTCGCTTCGTAGGACATATAAGCCCTTGCGTCTTCCCTTTCAGGACATCGCACCGCAGCTGAAGCGGCAACAAATCGGCCTTTTCCGCACGATGCCTCGCCCTCTGGGAGAGTGGGCGAAGGATGTGGCGCGTAGCCAAGCGTCTCCTCTAATCGGGAGAAGAAAGGCGGCAGGGGGCGCTCGTACCCAAGCAAAACCGGTTCAGAAGGGAAAGTAGTGCACCTGAAAGTTTTCAACCAGTGCACCGCCATTTTGAAAAACAAAACAAAAAAAAACAAGCTGATTGTGTGTGAGCCTCACCGTGCGCACTAAGATTGAGCCAGCGGACTACACGGCTCACGGAAGACAAATGCATCAAGTATAGATTAAACACCGGCGCAGATTAGAAGCAAGAACTCGCGCGTGGATGCCAGGGAGTCCAGATCGATAGGCGCAACTGTTTCTTTTTTTTTTTCATCGCGACCACCGCACGGGGCGCTCGCGTATAAATGCGCAATGACGCTTAGTGATTAATGAGGCAACCGGAAGAGAGAACGATCCATTAGACACCGCAGCGAAGCGCCCTCAAGCGCCGCCTCACACAGGCGGTGCTCAATCTGCCAAATGGATAGCAACAGCGGTGCGCAGTCGCAATTCGGGCACGTACACGCATTGCCACTGTGTACGCCCGTCCACATCTACACCGGTCTGTTACTGCATACAACCTTTACAAGAATGGTCTACAGACTTCATACACTCTGTTGCCTTCCTATAGACATTTTTGTCTACTCATAGTGTATAGAGAAAAGTATGCTAAAAGAATACGGCCATAAATGTATAGATTGTCTAAGACTGTTTATAAGATAGACTGTTCTTGGGGTTTGTCTATACAGAGTCTATGTAATTTATATACAGAAGTCTATCGACAACCTCTAGACTGCATAAAGAAATTTTTGTAAGGGAAAGCTGCGTGGAGGCGCTCGCGACTCGAATATCCACGTTCGAAGAGCGGGCATGCCAGATTCAAGGGGTAATGGTGCTGATCCCACACATGGAGCACGAACGTTACGTCACACACGGGGGGAAACACAATGGACCACCTTCGAACGTTGTGCTCCCTAGCTGCGGCCAACTCGCGGTACAAACTTCGCGTGTCCAATGGACCTTTCTTTAAAATACTACAATCAGACAGTGCGCTACACTATAAGTCTATTCAGGAATGACCCGCGTTCTCGCTGTTTCACATTTACTATTGCACTCCTGTCGGTTAAGCTACACGCACAAGACTACATACGGCTGTACCTCAACCATGCTGACCTTCTACTGCGTCGCCCTGCATCTGCCGAAGTCATAATTGCCGGCACAAAACCAAAATTCCGAACACCAAAGGAGGCCATGCCGTACCGAGTGACGAAGGCTCACCCCAACGGGACCCGTCGCTTCGGCCATTCCGAAAATGTTACGCGAGAGACGTTACCTTATCAAGCTGCAACTAGCGCAGCCGAATGTCTACCCGTGAAAGTAACGCAAGCGGCAGGGATACCACTAAAAGAGTATTGTTAATGAGCGCCTAAAGATCAAGCAAAAGTGATTTCTTTTAAACGACGCTAATTTATTACCGCTTATGGGTTTATGGGGGTTTAACGTCCCAAAGCGACTCAGGCTACGAGGGACGCCGTAGTGAAGGGCTCCGGAAATTTCGACCGCCAGGGGCTCTTTAACGTGCACTGACATCGCACAGTGCACGGGCCTCAAGAATTTCGCCTCCATCGAAATTCGACCGCCGCGGCCGGGATCGAACCCGCGTCTTTCGGGTCAGCAGCCGAGCGCCACAACCTGAGCCACCACGGTGAAAATTAATTTATTAAGTAGAATTAAATAACGCGTACATTTTATTAAGACCTGGCGGCCCGATAAATACGCAGGACGTCGTATTTATCGCTCCTTATTGCGACAAGTGCCCTGAAGAATGCGCGCCATGCAAGTTCGGAACTTGAGTGGCCAGTTATGAACAACCTCGAGCTTGGCAGGCCTTACGCATACTGGCGTGCGTCGCCCGCATTCGTTTCGTCACTGTGTAAAACTCTGCAATCGAAACCCTTCGCGCAGCTCCAGCTGTTCAAATGGATTGTTCATAAAGTTTAACTAGTAATTCCGGAAAGCAGGAAATAAAACACACGCCAGTTCAATCTACAAAAAGTATGGTGGGGTAGCCAGAAAAAGAATGTAAACCAATATGCCCCTGCCTGTCTACAAACGGATCGCCGAACAATTCTGATTTAATGTCATCCCTGCATGCGTTTTGCACTTTTTTTTTTAAACCAGCTCAGCCACCATCCGCACCATCTTGAATTCAGATCTTTTCTCACTTCAACGAACAGCTTTCCACTGCTTCGATCAGCAGGCCTTGCCGTTCAAAGCACACGCGAGCACCGCTCCGCCAACACGCACAGCACAAACAGTGCGAACTGAACCAGCGGCGTGGCCAGCGCTCTCCACAAATCGACGCCCTCGTCGCAAATCCTTCGCTCGTGCCTTCAGTGGCTCAATCAAATTTAGATTTACGGCTTTTGGGGGGGGGGGGGGGGGGAGGAAAAAGTATATCCCGTTTCCTCGACGACAGAAGGGAGGCGGGGGGGGGGGGGGGGGCGCCGAGCCGTTGCATTGTGGTCGGAACGAATGACCCGAGGAAGGGACGACAGGAGAATAGGCGAAAGCCTCGCGAAAATCCGCATGCGCTGCGGCGTCGTCCCGTTTTAGACGCAAAGCCTCGCTTTACCTACTTCTACGTATTCGCTTTCTCCCTACCTAACTGCGCTCTTCCAAGCTTATTTTTGTTTCCAGTTTCGGTTTTCTTCGCTCGCCGCCCACGGAGCTCGACTTCACCTCTCCAGCCGCGGCGAGTAAGCAGCCTTCGAGTCGAGGCACACGGGGCGCACGGTACAGTGCGCGCACAGCCAGAACAACGTCGGCAGCACCGCGGAGCAGAGACGACCCCCTCCCTCGCACAGCGGCAACAGCTGCGCCGACTTACGCCTCGTTCTTCTTTTGTTTCCCCGCTAAGCTCTCCCCTCCGAGAAATGACATCAGCGGGGGGCCTCGCAGCGAAGGAGGCAGAGGCGGCCACTGCAAAAGAACACAAAGGCCGCCACGAACCATCTGGTTTTTCCTTCCTTTTAGCCTCGCCGTACACGGCGACGCTTCCACGTCTGCCGACCAGATATACGTCTATACGCCAGGGCGAGTCGTGCGTTGAGCATTTTGCCTTTTCTGCCCCCTTCTTCTACAAACAGCTGATGGAAGAATGTGGGCCACTTCGGAAACCATGCGCAAGAGCATTCACGGAGAACGCGCCGAGCACGCAAAGCCTGCCACTGCACACAATAAGTATATAGTACCGCACTCTGGCGACGACCGGAGGCTTTTCTTCGCTAAGTGTCCGGGCAATTAAGGCCAGACAGCTCGGAGCTCTTAACGTCTCCATCGCAGCGGCAAAGAAACGCTGTCGCAATAGAAGCCGCACGCGCTTGCTGTGCACACACGCAGTCAAACTTGCGCGCCTCCGGTCAAAGGACTCCGTTCGCTTCCGTGTGGCGCGCGTTCGGCCACGCCCCCCTGACTCTTGCGTACGCACAACAAATGCCGGCGACTCGCGAGCGCGAAACCAATGCAATCGGGGACGGGTTGCGTCCCGCAGTGAAAGCGGTTCTCGGCGCACGCAAGCACGCCCTCCGAACACTGTCATCCGAGCAGCAAGCGAGTACGTAATACTGGGGGGACACCTGTGCAGCCCGGTTTTGCAGCGCTACAGTGTAGTAGTCGGGGGAAGCCGCAGGGTGGCGAGTCACGGAAGCGACGCCGCGGGCAGGACGGCAGCCGCACAACAGCGCGAGCACTTTGTCGTTACCTCATGTAGAGTACGTCGTAATTGGGAGATCTAGCATGTCGGAGACGTACTGTTACAGCGCGCGCGTACACTCTAAACCCGAATGCGCCAATATGGGAGTAAAATAGGGAGTAAGCTGTCCTCTAGGGCACTTCCTTTTATAAAAGGGAATGCGCGATAGGTCAGTTCACTCCATTTTTACTCCTATCTGCTTAAAGTGTATACCGAAGTGCAGGGTGACTGCTGCGCGCGCGCAGTGGCCAGGTGAGGGGAGCGCACGATACTGCGCATGCACTTGCTACTGCGCAAGTACAGTACACAAAGTATAGTAGTCGAACCTCGTTATAACGAAACGGTTTATAACGAAATAATGGATATAACGAAGGAACGAGGATTCCCCGTGGAAGCTCGGTCAAAACGGGCCACAAGGAAGCTGCGGCTATAGCGAAGCAATCGCCGGGCCCTTTCGACTCCGTTATAACGAGGCTCAACTGTATATTGTACATGACAACGCAAGCATATAATTACGCCGCAAACATACACTACTGGGTCATACAGAATTCCGGTCCGACAGGCCTATTACCGAGACACGACGGAAAGCAAGCACGCGACACGCAAGTATACGAAAATGAAGTCGAGCTGCAGCTGGAAGCCACGTATCCGGCGTAGCTTCGAAAGGCGGCGAAAAATAAAAAAAAGAAAAAGAAATGACGGCGTCAAGCCTGGGCTGTCACGTATACACGGCCGGGGCAAAAAAAGAAAAGAGACTGAGACAAACAATGGCTACAAGGGGCGAGGAGACAGCGAACAATGAAGGCAATCGCGAAGGGCCGAAACAGGAAAACATGTGTCGCCAAGGTTCGGGTGATTTCGCACTTGCGCCGCCGGTGTGTGTTGTGTTTGTTGTGCAAATACGCAGTACTAGAAAAGCGGCTAAACACTCCCATCGTTCACACCCGTCCACTTGCAGTTAAGTATCGGGGACGTTAGAACCACGCACCACCTATACACGGGGCTCGTATAGGGGCTCGCACTGAATGGTCACGAAGGAATGAAGTAATGCAGAGTAAAAGGTGCGAAGTGTGACAAATAAAGTAGCCAATGTGTCAAGCGCGTTAGCGTTGCTCATTTCCCGAGTACAAAACACTGCGCCCGCCACAATTAATGTATCACAACGCATCTTTTTACTGGACAGAATAAAAAAAAAAACGTGCCCCAGGCACAATTAACTACTACCTCCCCATAACGAGCGGTCTATAAAATACTCTTGCCCCGGAAAGAGCGCACCTTCAGCCCTCCCTGAACACATAAGAGAGCCTTGACTATGCAGCTACCGAAGACAACACAAGAATGAAGACTAGACTCCCAAGGGATATTCCAGTCCACGCCGCAACGGCCGTTAACAAATCTAAACGAGTCCGCGCGTTATGCAAAACACGCGCAAGCAGAGATGCGCGTACTCGATTGCTGCGGCCGTTTCGTCGCTGCATGCAGGTGCGACAGCAAACCGAAGAGCACCGCAAGAGGCCCGAAATCAAGCGCCCGCATGCCGCCCTGTATATACCTTGGGGAACAAATTGCATCCGTGACGAAGCAATTACAGCGAAGGGGGCTAATGCGCCCCTTCGCGTCACACTTCTCCCTCCTTCCACGTGTCCGTGGCTCTGGGCACATCGCGGGGGTGCCACTGATACTCCCCACTCAACAGAACCCGCGCCGTCTTAATTGAGCGCCGACTTCCTCTCTTCCGTATCCCCCGATGCCGCCAGCAAATTGCTCGGGCGGTTTGATTAACTATAGTCGCACTTCGATTAATTAAACGAACACGACGTTCAATTAGTCTCTCTCCGTGGCGACTGGACAGGCAGTACTACTCTTTCAACCCCGGTTTTTTTCTTTCTTTTTCCCCTCCTCCCGCACGATTACGCATTTCATAGGACGGCCCGCAGCTCGCCGGGTTTGTAAGCTATTCGTTTCTCCGGCGCTTCTTAAAATCGGGGCGCATTCAAAAATGCAGCAAGCATAAACGCAATGCCTGTTTATGTGCGCTTCTTTAAAGAACAGTTGAGACGCAAAGTGAGAAGAATTCTCGCTGCTTCGCGTTGTAGCGGAGAAACAGCTGAGCGACAAAAGAATAAAAAAAAGACTATAAAACGCTCTCAACGACGAGGACGCGAGAGTGGCTCGCAAGGCCCGCAGTTCCTATCCGCTCCGGTTTCCCAGAAGACAAACGCAAGTCCTCGCCGCCGAGTCCCAGACGCTTCCGCTTATAAGCAGCGCTTGTGATGTATCGCATCTTCCCGCGTATTACACGCACGACAGTTCCACTCTATAGACGAAGCGCAAAGAACCAGCGTTCAAGAACAGGAACACGAGCGTGACAGAGGGCGGCGCTCAGGCTGCCTCCGCACCTTACCCTCCTCGGCCGCTCCTTGTTATTTTGCACGAGCACCTACTCCTCGCGTGATCGCCCTTGTCCTCGTTCGCACACTTTCTCAAAGCGCGTCACGGACTAACCAACCGACCAGACTTTTCGGTTTCGCTTTACAGCAAACTGGAGCAGCCAGGCTGCTTGTTAATACTCGCAGCGTCGCCTCGACCAGTGCGGGCAGCCAAGGCGAAGCCTGCGATCGCTGCCATCTCGTCCATCACGAGTTGCCTGTCTCCTTCCCAGTCACCGCACGAAAGACTGCGCAGATGAAGGCTAACGGACGCTAACAGACAGAGCGGCAGACAGGTTCTTTGTTGTTTTTGCAAGGAAATAAATTCACTGCAGGTTACACATATACGGGGACGCGGCGCCTCGCAATCTCCTCTCGACTCCAAAAATACCAGACATCCATTAGCATAGAAGCTGCTTGCAGTTGCCGATTTCCTGCTTAACCGAAAGCGCGGATCAGCGTTCTTGCCACAAGTGTATACAAAGACCGTCCTCGCTTCTGACACGAGCGCGGAACACCCCATCTGCGCGACGCAAGAATGGAAGGCGAGTAAACGGTAGAACACGGCGTCGACGCTTCTCGGCAGTCTGGTCGCTCACATCGTGGAAGGCTTGCAAGTTATGACCGCGAACAAAAGAGTCCGGTCGTGTCTACACAATTAGACCGCAAAAACAAAAAGAAAACGATAATCTCATTACAATCGACTGAGTTCTTTTGGGAAACGAGGTAATGAAGTATTCAACTAAATCTTGTTGCTGGGCGAGTTGGTGCATGCTCTTCGGTGAACGTTAGCACAACAACATAAGACAAACGCGTGAAAGGAAGACAGGACGACGCGTCTTCCTTTCACGTGTTTGTCTTATGTTGCGCTAACGTTCACCGAAGTAATGGAGCAAGAGGCTGAACCACCTCCCTGTCTCTGGGGGGGGGGGGGGGGGGGGGGGGGGGGTGGGGGGGGGGGGCTAGAAAGACCTGAAAAAAATGAGTCCTCATTTAAATCCTCTGACCTGCAGCGCCCCTTCTGTCGGTAAACGGTTGACATGTCTGCACAAGAATGTGCAGTCCCGGCCATCCTATTACGGAGCACGCTTCGACTTAAACTCTTGTGACGTCTTACCCAGCGAAAATTAGGAAGCACTTTTATGCCTATGTTACCACGTGCCGCTGGTGTGCTCACGTAGGAGCCCAAGAAGCCATCACCCCTTCTCCAAGGAACAGGTGAGAAAATTCGAAACGACGAAGAGTGGTCCGTAATATTTCGGCTGCACCGGTAAGGCCGGTTCGAACGGGCACACGTAACTCTACACTTGCATCGCTTCGGGTTTAAGGAAAGCCTGGAGCAAAGCCCGGGCTCCGGCACACCTTTGGGGGCGCGTTCTTCCTTGTCGGCCCCCCCGATAAGACTCGGGCTGTTGCAACAAAGTCGGCAGCACCATACACGGAACCAACGCCGAAAAGCGCGTGCAAGAAAATAAAGCGAAGCTTTGCCGAAAGAGCGACAACAACGCGACCAGTCTCCCCGACCTCCCCCCTTTTCTCCCTCTGGCGAAAAAAAAAAAATAAAGAGCCAGCTGAAGTGCTGACATTATCGCGGCACGCCATATGTCTCCGGAGTTCATGAACTCGGTTAAACTAAAAAAAAAAAGAAAAAATAAACACTGTCCAGACTATCACTCCGGTCGATGTCCTATAGAGTTTCCAGCATTCAGCAAACACAGGAAAGCTACCTACTACTATTTCAAGCGAAGTTGCGAGGATGAAGAAACGGCTATGGTTCGCGGGGGAGAAATATTTTCAGTATACAAAGCAGTATACAAAGCAGCCGCAATGCCAACGCTATTTTCATATAATCACACTCTTCACAACTTCGCTGTCTCAAAGAAACCTTTCCATTCACCGCTGCTGCCCGAACACCGCTGCTACCCCACACAGGCTTCTTCCGCTGGTAGGGAAACAAGAAATCGAACTATACTCGGCTGCAAGCCAAGTAATAAGCGGTTTTCCCTGTCAAAGGAAGGGCCCACTTCCAGCCAGTGGCGTCAGCCGGGCCTCATGAACCTGAGCGTGACAAAGCTAGGAGGCGACTACCCCCGACAATGCAGGGATGGGACCAGCTCTTTTCATGCACCACTTTCTGCATTGTCACACTAGAAGGTTCATGGTAATCGGCCAACGCCATTGGCCGGTAGCGGGTCCTTTGACTGGGAAAAGCAGCTTTTTTTTTTCTTGGCTTGTATCCAACTATAGATGAGGGAGCGTCCAAAAGGAAAGGCACAAGCGGCGACAACGTAGCACGGGGGGGTGAGCATGCGCGCACCTTTGACGATGGCCTTGGCTGCCTCGTTGTAGACCTTCTCTTGCGTGGCGTTCGGCTTGAACACCTTGTCGTAAACGTACACCTTGCCCTGCAAAGAGAGAGAGAGAGAGAGAGAGAGAGAGCGGATAACGTCACTTCCTGCTCGCACAATGCAAGAGGCACGGGTGTTACGCAAGAACGCGACAGCAGACCTAACGACGGTCGCGACACGCCCACGGCTCTCCATCACTACTCGCCCGCTGTCTCCCCCTTCGAGGACACCAGTGAAACGAAGGATGTGTGTTAAGGAAACAACAAAAGCTGCAGCACAAGGTAGGCTACTGCGAGAACAGAGCAAAAGGCGAAGCACAGTCGTTACTCGCAGCAAACCATCTTAACGACCGTCACGCCATAAGCACACAGTAAGCAATTCATGTTCAGTAAGAAGCTGGGACCACTTTCCGTTGAAGCACGCTTTCGAAAACGGACTACGACCACTGGAAGTCGTTACATTCGCACAAGAACTGGAACAAAAAACGGCTAAAATTATTTTGCATTTGCCTTAAGCGACCACACTTGATCGAACTAAGTGGTCCACGATGAAAAAGACTCGTTTCGGTCGCTTCTGGAGTAACTGCCGCGCAGTCAGGTCGACACGTGTTCTCCGCCCCATATCATTTTAGTGCAAAAAAAAAAAAAACGCAGCCTCCAACTGCGTTTCAGTGAAATCGCGTATAGGATATGCCTGCCGAGCCTGGCAGTGAGCTTGGTCACTTTCGCGGCACCGATGAAGGTAATCGCAAGAAAACTACAATGCTAAAAGCACTAAAATCCACGGCTGTACACACGTCCGTGTTGTACACGCGACAGGGAGCCAGCAGACAGCAGGGCACTGTTTATAAAACGAATTTTCTCACGAAACTTGCGCGCTCTACCACACGGCGTATGCATGCGTGCAACATGAAACCCAGGTAGACAGCCAAGACCGTCAGGCATGCTGTAAATGCGAAGACGGAACAATCAACAGGGCCCCAGGAGCCCTTATAGAAATGGTCTATAGACTTTCCATGGACTTCTTACAGACTATTGCCTTCCTATACATATTTCCTTCTGTCTATTCAAAATCTATACACAGTCTATAAACAAACGTTTTCTAAAAGTGCATAGCCAAAAAAGCTAACCATTGTCTATGATGGTCTACGGGATTTCTGTCGCCTACAGGCGTCTATAGGATTGTAAGGGAAGGACAGGGGACAGTGTTGAGAACGTGGATCAACGAAACGGAGCATCTATGAAAGGCGAAATGACGTACAGAAAAACTGACAAGCTGTTCTCGCAGGTGCAGAGCGTCAGCAAGAAAGGAATTGAACTGGTCGACCTCAAGTATAAATAGACCGCGAAAACAAACATCCCACGGATGTGGCGTAAACGCCCTGAGGGACTGATCTCTGCACTAAATTTAACGGAAGCTCGTACTTCCACCCTACTCTGCCGTGGTCTAAGCCTGTCACAACTGTGGCTATAATCTGCTCGGAGCATCGGAAGACCAACCACATGTTAGGTGGTCTCACTCACTCAGCTTACCAGGAGACAAGAAACTGTGGCCGATTGACCACACGGAATGCAGCTTTTTTTTTCCTTTTTTTGGCAACGAAACAGCGACCTCATTCGTGCAATGCCGAAATAAACTGATTTATGGGGTTTAACGTCCCAAAGCGACTCAGGCTATGAGGGACGCCGTGGTGTGGAGGGCTCAGGAAATTTCGGCCACTTGGGGTTCTCTAACGTGCGCTCAAAACGAATAAGCTCGAACAAAAAACGACGTATATACAAATCCACTCGATGCGAGCGAGGTACACAGCAATTTCCTCGCGAACGCAGAGCCTTTGAAAGCTTGATTACTGCAAGGCTTAGGAGCGCCCGCACTATATTCCTCCTTCCTCGGTTACTCATTTTTCACCGTCACGCGCCTTAGCACTAGCAGCACGTAATAATAAGGTGCCCGGTGAGCGCATAACACCCAAGGTGTCCTCCATTTCCCCGGCACGTACTACGTCCCCCGACAGCCTTCGGGACTCAGTCTGCAGCGGCGTGTATTATACCAGGATACGTTTGCCAGCCACATCGTAACGCCGCTTCTTTTCGTTTTCTCATTCCCTCGCCAACGCGGCACGAAGCGCGGGTTATCCGGCGCGGCTCGGTCCAACGCTAGGCGAGCGGCGCACGCAAAAGACCCTCAGCGAGCCGCCTCTCGCGCTCCCATTCCGCGCTAACGCGAGGCAAGGACGCCTCTCGCCTTCCTGTTAGCACAACTATAGCTAACCCCCTTTTTCTTTTTTGTAGCAGCTACGAGACGTGCTCTGGGAGGTACGCAGCACGGCGTGCGTGCGCCTGAGCACGCACACGCTGTAGAACCGCTCGCATTTCCAAGGCACGAAATACTATTCTGATTATCGTTCCTTCTCTAAACATGGCAAAGGCAATGGCTTCCCACGAAAACAAGGCGGCCGTAAGATATGGCGCTGGGATGCATATACAAGTGAAACCTGCTATAGTGAAGTTGAAGGGGCCCTGCGATTACTTCGTTATAGCCGTAGCTTCGTTATAGCCCGCGTTGACCGAGCTTTTGAGGGGAATTGTCATTCCTTCGTTATAACCACTATTTCGTCATAACGAGGTACGACTGGACATACATCGCACGGAACGAACAACACGCACGCCGCACACGCGTAATGGGTTCCGTCGGCTTGCCAAGTGTACGGTTAGGGTACTGAACCCCACAAGAACGAACAGGCCACACAGAGCACACACGGTGACGACATATAGCAACGAGTCCAAAAGTGTTCCGGCGAAGGCCACCAACTGCTTCGTGGAGAACTAGAAATACGATGACGCGGGTAAATGAGAAAGTTCGATACACTACGCTATGCGAAAAGTGCACGCGCGCAAGGAGACGGACAGACTGCCGTGCGGCACTAATGCACGCACGGACGCACACATGTAAATAAAGCGCTACAGAACGTCCCTTATTCCGCTTGCGCCGTTGAAAAGAAAACTGCACAGGACGGACTTCTCGGATTAATGTTAGGGCACGCGTCCAAGCCATGCATGCGATCGACACCTGTTGGATATCAAGCAAGCTTCTGGCGCCGCTATGAGCACGACCATTTGCTTGGAGATTGGGGGGGGGGGGGGGGCAATACGGGAACCTGCCCAGTTACTCAGGACAGCATTGCCCATGACTAGGGAATTTCAGTTATGGCTAGTTAACTGCATACACCCACGCACACAATCCAGCAACTGTTTGCAGCCCTCCTTGCTAGCAATTATGTAAACAATGGAGAATGAACAAGAGGCACTCCCCCCTCCCGAAAAAAAAAAACAGAGGCAAGTCAGGCTCAGACAAGCCTTTACGAGAGCCGAAACGACCGCGCAACGTCGAGTGCTTGGTGGTCATATATCTAATCGCCGCGGCTTCGCCACTCAACATGTTTTTTTCCGGCTCGGAAACGTAAATGAAGGTTCGAAAATTTTGCGCAAGCCCTCCCCCCGCACCTTCGGGTTAAACAATGTGCTTAGTGTTCCCTTCTTCGGGCAAAGCTTCCGGAATATGCAGTGTTATTTCCGCTTCACAATCATGCTGCGCAACTCCGAGAGGCGCGCGTCAGGGTGAAGGGCGCGAGCCCAGCCGATGACGGCCACGACCTTCTCCCACCGGAGCGGCCGTGTGCGCACGCGCTTCGAAGACCCACGCACCGAGGAGCCCACAGCGTTCAGAGGGCGCCCGGAAGAAGTACGCGCGGACAGGTCAGCGCAGCTCTAAAAACAAACAAAAGCAACGGCGTGCAATCAAGGCGACGACCCGCGCGCATCCCCGGCATTTTAAAAGGCGAGCCAATGCGTGCGGGGCCCTGCCCAGATTTGCCAACGCCACGGCTCACTGCCTAGCCCCTTGTTTACGCACTCCGTACGCGGCCAATAGCGCTTTGCCTGCCGGAAGACGAGGGTGCGTGAGGGCCGCTCCTCTTTGGGGCAACTGACGGCTGCGGCATCGCCGTCATCCCAGCAGGCAGCTGAGGATTGAACGATCGCTCACCCACCGGCCGCCGCGTCTTCGGAGCGAGGGGAAGGGTGCACGAGCGGCAACGCCCTCTCCTCGGCACTCACGCCCTGGCGAAGACTCGCTCATCCTGGCACAAGAACCACGACCAGAGGACACACGAAAGAAGCGAAGCCGCAAGAACCACGGACGACGGAGTCAACGAAAGTGTGAACACACACGAGCTTTTGGTACGGCTACACACATACGAGAGAGTGAACAGAAATTCCGCCAGACTCCAATCCCCGTCTCCACAATGACAACATGAGCGGCCTATCGCCTCTAAAGAAAGCCGATGGAATGAAAGCGGAACAGCAGCGACGCGGAACGGAATGCGCTACGGAGCCAGGCCGGATGGTTCCCGTAATACAGCAGAGTTGCGGCTGTCCTCGCTTGGCACAGAATCTAAATGGTGGCCTTACAGCATAAAGCCGAGCGGTTAATGCCCCAAGTGTTGATAAACACAACGATGTCGTACGTACGACAATGTCACGCATCTCTCGAGAAATGCGGAGATAAACTCCTGGACGAACAGGGCTAGAACACGGAGAGGACAGCCAGTCGCGCAGGGACCGCGAAACCCCCATGGAAGGGCAGGGGAGGCGAGATGCTCACGAGCGGGCACACAACGATCGAGGGCAATATTCGCGGTAGGAAATGCAGGGGGACATAGCACGATCCAAAATCAGCGCACGCGTAACGTTCTCTTCGGAAGCCGAGCACCGCCTCGCTAGTCCACGCTCGCCACAGAATTACAGACCGAAGAAAAAAACGAATTTCCCCTGGCACAGGGAGGGCACGCCTCCACAGCTCCCACGAAGCGCCGCCACTCGCTCCACTCCAGGCGCGGAGGCAATGAACAAGCGACAGGGGGCACGCGGTAATGCGGCCGGCAGAGCACCTGTGTACAAGCGCGACGACTGCATTAACACGCTGTTGCAAGCGTGCAGCAACAGCACGCGCGCAATCAGCGGATTTCCCGCGCACACAGAGGCTGGCCGAGAGGCTTTTTTAAAAGCTCGGAAGCACGCCACATAACAGGCAGACACGCGGTCGGCACATCGGCAGGTTGCGTGGGTAACGTTATCGAAAGCTTTTGTTAGGTCGACGCCGAGGATAGCCTAGATGTCGTCCGCGGGGGAGTCAAGGATGTAGTGTTTGAGCTGTAGAAAGACGTCCTGGGTGGACAACCCCTGGTGGAAACCAAACATGCACGAAGGCATGCATAATTTGCACCCTCAGGGTGCTGTACTGTCTCCTATCCTCTTTAATATAGCCCTTCTCCAACTCGCCCAAATACCCGACATACATTTCAGCCTCTATACTGATGACATGACTATCTGGGCTAATCGAGGCAGTGATGCCGACATGGAACACAACCTACAGTCGGCCCTCAACATCATCGACTCATACGCTCGCGCGCGCGGCCTAGCCTGCTCCCTTTCCAAATCAGGACTCTTCCTATACCGCCCCAGGCTGCACGACCCGGCCAACCCTCGCATCTCACTCACTCTAGGAAACTACCCCATTCCCCTGATCTCCAAGATTCGCATCCTAGGCCTCGTCCTTCACTCCCACGGCGCGCATGGCAACGCCATCCAAACCCTCCAGACCCAAGCTTAGCAAGACACCCGTCTCATGCGGCGCGTGGCGAACCGCCGCGCGGGTCTGCGAGAGCGGAACACTCTCCGCCTCACCCAAGCTTACATCACGAACCGCACGGCGTACTCATTCCCCTACCTCCCCCTTAAACAGAAGGAGCGCGACCGCATCAACGCGCTCCTCGGGAGCTGCACGAAGGTTGCCCTCCGCCTGCCCCCCAGCACCTCTACTACCCGGCTTCTCAACCTCGGTACCCACAACAGGTTTGAGGAGCTGGCAGAAGCCCCCCTAACAGCACAGCTGACTCGCCTGTCGAGTACCGCGGCAGGCCGCACTCTACTCTGTCAGCTAGGCATCACCCCGACCACCTATCCTACCGAGGGGGTTTCCATACCTCCAGACCTACGCTCCCATCTCATCATACTTCCAATCCCTAAGAACATGCACCCCGAGCACGACGGAGAACGCAGGACAGCCCGCGCCAAAGCCCTGCACAAGCTCTACGGCAACAGTCCCGAGGTAGCCTACGTGGACGCGGCAGCGTACTCGTCGGGCTCCCGCATGGTTCTCGCCGTCGCTAATTCTCAGGCCCGACTAATCGCATCAGGATCCGTCACCACAGACTCATCGGAAATTGCAGAGGAAGCGGCCATTGCACTCGCTCTTGCCTCCACCTCTGCCACCAAAATTATCTCCGACTCAAAATCCACCCTATCCAATTTCGCCAAAGGCCTGATATCCCGCACCGCGGCTCGGCATCTACGCTTCTGGCACCCCACCCGTCCTGTAACCGTAATCTGGACCCCCGCACATGCAGGCCTCCCGGGAAACGAGGAGGTCCACTCCCTCACCCGAGGTCTCACTTTCCGGGCCGGAGTCCACCATACCAGAGCGTCTG
This sequence comes from Amblyomma americanum, assembly GCF_052857255.1. Taxonomy (NCBI): domain Eukaryota; kingdom Metazoa; phylum Arthropoda; class Arachnida; order Ixodida; family Ixodidae; genus Amblyomma; species Amblyomma americanum. Next base: position 150,729,608 of record NC_135499.1, on the reverse strand, counting down.
CTTACGTTCAGCGATATTCTTACCTACTACCGAGATACCCGACATGTTTATGCACCGCCGGCTCCCTCCCTAACCTTAATCCAGGCCTCCCACTGGCGCCGACTCCAGACCCGAACTGCTCCTACCCTATTCTCCTTCATGCCCGCTACCCGATCAATTCCTTTCTTCTTGTAAGCTTTGCGGGAAACCAGGAGACTTCCTTCACGTCCTCCTCGCATGTTCTGCCTTCCCACACCCTCCATCCCCCACCACGGCGGAGTCATACTGGGAGACTCTCCTGGCCAGCTTCGCTGCTGCTGACCAGAGCCGGATAATTACAGTAGCCCTGAAGCGAATAGCCTCCAAGGGCTGTCCTTTGCCCTGTATAGGGCAGCCCCCTAAGGGTTGCCTCGTGCCATATTTGGGGGTTTGCCCGCCTCTGTATTGCTTGGCAATAAATGTTTCCACCACCACCGGCGAACGCAAACACCGCCCGGAAGCGGGTGGCGGAACGCACTGCGTGGACAGTGAGGTAATCGTAATGTTTCCGTTATTACGGCGAGGCCTATATACGCATTGACGCCACAGCGGTGGCCATTTTGTGGTGCATGCAGAACGGCGAAAGGATGCAGGCTTATCTCCACCCCGGCGGTTTGCACTGCGCCACAAAATGGCGCCCGTGGCGTCACATGTGAATACCTCGGATACAGATATATGCACGCACCAGCTCTGCTGCTCAACAACACGAACGGAGGCTGTATCGCTCCCTTGCGGCTGACTCGTGGCTCAAGTTCGGCCCCTGAGGCGAAGAAACACGTTCCTTCAACGTGAAACGGAGGCAAGTGAGGAGAAAATTAGTCACTGCAACAGACCGCACCATCAGTGGGCAGCGGCAACGAAACTCGGGTAAAACGCGCACCTATGCGCGCTATTTCTGACTATACGCGGCAGCTGCCTCTGCAGCCCGTTATGGAGAGTACAGAAAGAGCAAGAAGAAATTGTCCGCCCCTTTCTTGGAAGTGTTTACCCAGCTGAGAAACGAGGGAAATCCCCCCGCCAGAGGCATCTTCCGGCACAAGGAGACAAGAGGAAGGGAACTCGGCAGCGCGCCGGTCCTGAAATAGTGGCAGTCCAGAGGCAACGGAAGAAGAAAAAAAAAGCACAGAAAAAAATCGAAACACCTCCGAACTTTCACACTTCCATGCACACATACAGAGACGCGCGCGCGCTAAACCTATGGCGCGTTTCGCAGGTCTCGCATTTTTCGTGTGCACATTTCAAGCAGCGAACCCGCCAAAAACCCCCGCGCCCGGACTGTCAAACCGAACCAAGCAAAGGACGAACAGAGAGAGGATCGCAGGGGCTCCCGAGCATCCAACGACGCGCACCGTCGGGGAGAAGGAAGGAAGGAGCTGAGCAAGAACAAGAACTCATGCGGAACACGGCAGCGGGAGCGGCGGCGGCATGCAGCGTCGAAGGTCACGCAACAGAGGCACGCGGGGGTGCGACGCGTATATAGAGTACACACCGCAAACAGAAAAGGGCGACGCGCTCTTCTTCTAAAAGGGGCAAGTTCACGAGGGGAAGAAGAGATGAGAGGCAGCGCTGCCACCGCGGAGCCCCGGCGGCGCCGGGGGCAGGAACCTTTTAAAGGAGCCGGGGCCCCGGAGTTGATGGCCTTCTTAGCGGAGCGCGGGCTACCGGGGGGGGGGGGGGGGGCCGGAAATAGAATCGTCGCCCTCTTTTTCGCCCCCGACGCCGAGATCGCGAGTGAAGCGCCCAGCAGCTGCTCGTTCCTTCCACTCTGTATGCAAGAGGATGCGGAGAACTCCAGACCGGTGGCACACGACGGCGTCTCGGCCACTCCGATGTAATACCGCATACCCGAAAACACAGGCCGTATCCACTCCGAGTTTTCATTTCTTGCTCGTCTTGACGGCCGTAATATTAAAACTGCAAAATACGGGGGCGCGGGCTGAGGCGTTTCCTCTGTGAAAAGCGTACAGTTGATTATTGGACGGCTGAGGCACGAAAACGCGAAAAACGTGGCAAAGGAAGGCAGTTATTACGATAAAACCAACCAGCCCGAGACTATCCACACAAAGTTGGGCTCCTTCCCAGCGTTGCGTGTCTTGCTTCTCACGCTCTGCGTTTTCGTACGCTAGTTACTACGTCACGACCGCAAAAAGTGCGGCGAATTTCTTTCCGAAGCCCTGCATCGTCTCGTAACACACCACGCAGCGACAACCAAATGGTTGCCAAGTATAAGTTTGTCGCGTAATGCTCATTACGGACGCGACTGCACCCTTTAGAAACTGCCTGGACGCACAGCGAGCGGCTTTCCTGCAGCGCCATTCCTTTCATGCCTTTGGGCGGTATCATGCGGCTTCACGAAAGCCGCTTCCTGGACCAAGGCCGGAAGCTTCAAGGCCGAGCGGGTTGCCAGCAAATTCTTCGCTCGCGCATTCTCACTGTCAACCAAGTGGGGGCTGCTGCAAGCGACATCTTGGGACACGGGAGCCGCCGCTAGGAGCGTTACTTCCACTCTCCCTGGCTACCTACCCAAAGCGCGGAGCTCAGCTGCACACGTCAGGGAAGCCACTGCTGCCTTCAGAGTCGCGAGAAGGTGCAGAAGCGACAGCGGAAACCACGGACACTAAGAGAAATGAACACACGCAGGGGTCCGTCGTCCATCACGCGCGTGGCGAGCACGCGATATCGACGCAGCACAACGCAGAGCACGCGACGTTTCCATCCCACCTCGTGGTCGTTCAAGGAAGAAGCCACGGCAGGTGCAGATCACCACCGCCGCCGTTGAAGCAGACACAGAGAGAGACAGGTAGCACCGAACGCTACACGGGCGGCTCCGTCTAACGATGGATGGATGGATGGATACGGCTGAACCCTTTACATCGGGCGGTGGCTCAAGCCACCTAGCCATGTCTTGTGAAATTTTACTCCTGTCTTGCTTTTAGCCACCAATCAGATAACCTTCGCTTGGTTACTTCTAACCTCTTAAAATCCACTTTCCCCTCACTATCCCTAAACCCCAATGCCTTGGGTAAGTCAGCCCCGCTGCCTTCCACTGTAGGGGGAAGCCCCTTTACAGAAAAGTAATCAAGTGTTCAGCCGTTTCCTCCTCCTCTCCGCACGCAATGCACAAAGTGTCTATCTCCTGGTACCTGACTCTATACGTCTTAGTCCGCAAAACTCCAGTCCTGGCCTCAAACAGCAAAGAACTTCCCCTACAATTATCATAGATATTTTCCTTGACAATTTCCTGTTTAAAGGTCCGGTATGTTTCCAGTGCGATTTCGTCAGCATCCCTGTTTTCCACAACGCTCTCTCTGTTCCGTTTAACCTTTTTCTTAACCGATAATTGCTGATTTGCCCCTTACTGCTGTCCAGATATTTGCTTGTCAATTTTCTAGTTCGCTTTCTCCATTTCGTGTCAACATTCTTTATATACAGGTATCTGAAAACTTTCCTAGCCCACCGCTTTTCCTCCATCCTTCTCAATCGAACCTCAAATGCTATCTTACTGCTAGCCTCTCTGCTCTCGAAAGACGCCCATCCCATATCCCCCTGTACCCCCTGATTTGGTGTATTGCCATGTGCTCCCAAAGCTAACCTCCCTACTCCCCGTTGCCTAATTTCCAGCCTTGCTTGAACATCTGGCCTCATACACAGGACCGCATTCCCGAAGGTCAGGCTAGGGACCATCACCCCTTTCCAGATCCCTCTTACCACCTCATACCTATTGTAATTCCACAGTGCCCTATTTTTCATGACAGCTGCATTCCTACTAGCTTTATTCATTACATATTTTTCATGCTCTGTCAGATACTCAGCACTGTTATTTATCCACACCCCAAGATACTTGTACTCATTCACTACTTTTAGCACGAACTCCTGTATTCTATGCTCGCCGCCCTCTTCATTAAATATCATGACTGCAGATTTTTCCTTACTATACTTGAAGCCTAATCTATCTCCCTCTGTACTGCATATGTCTAACAACTTCTGCAGGTCTTCCTTGTTGTCAGCCATTATCACTATATCGTCCGCGTATATTAGTCCCGGTAATGTCTGTTTAATCAATTCCCCTTGCTTGAAAAAAGATAGGTTGAAGCCTAGTCCACTCCCCTCTAGCTTGGCTTCCAAACCTTGCAGGTACAACATGAACAACAAAGGGGACAGAGGACATCCTTGTCTAAGCCCCCGCTGTATCTCTACAGGCCCTGATACATTTTTTTCCCATTTTATGAGCACTCTGTTACCTCTATATATATCTTTTAAAAGATTAATTACTCCATTTTCCACATCCAATGTGCCCAATATGTCCCACAAATGCTCCTGAGTAACGTTGTCATAGGCTCCCCTAATATCCAGAAATGCTAGCAATAAGGGCCTATGTTCCTTTTCCGCAATTCTATACACTGTGTCAATGAAAATAGATTGTCCTCCAACCTCCTTTGTTTCCGGAACCCATTCTGTAGTTCCCCTAACACCCCTCGTTCTCCACCCAAGCCTGCAGTCTATCCTTTATAATTTGCATCACCACCCTGTAAACCACAGATGTCACTGTTATGGGGCGATAGTTACTTACGTCTGCTTTGTCCCCCTTTCCCTTATATATCATGTTCATTCTACTTAATCGCCATTCATCGGGGACTTTCTCATCCACTATCATTTTGTTCACTACCTGTATTAATGTTTGCTTGGATTTGGTCCTAACTTCTTTATCACATAATCGGGATCCCATCTGTCCTGTGATAATAAAGCTACACGCGCACCCCTTGTGGCGGCCGGACCCATCAATCAAGTGGGAAGGGGACGCTGATTAGCGACCGCCGTTCCACTAATGGCCGCACGAGCTCCGCATGCTCCGCCGATGCCGCCAACGCCGCGGGCAGAAAGGAGCTAATTGCCTGCGGTGCGCACGCCACGCTCCATCGCGCCCGCGCCGGAGGAAGAGGAGTCCGCGTCCATTCGCCCCATCCCGTAGTATCCCATTGTGCGCGAGGGACCCCCCCTGTCTGTGGGCGGCTTCGGGTAAAACCTCGCTTTTTCGCGCGTTCTCAGACGTCAGAAAAAAAGCAATGCCAGCTGCGTGCCCTGCGCGCAGTAATCCGCTCTACCAAGGCACACATGTGGTCATTTAAACGGAACTCAAAATTGTGACATGCCTTGGTATATCTGTCGCTCAAGCAGTCGTTGCGAAACGCGTGCCTCTTTCAATCTTTCCTCTCATACCACTTTCAACTCTCCTCTGCCTGCACGAGGCAGTGATTGTGGCCCACCCGTGCCTGCAGGTTGGAACCCGGCCGCAGCAGCCGGGTTTCGATGGAGACGAAACGCAAGAGGCGGCCGTCTGTGCTATGCGACGCTATTGTTCCTTTCTCTAGGGGTATTTATACCTCTTAACCGGTGACTCTCAATATCGACGCAATAATAATGATCTGGCGAAAGTTCACAGGAGATCAAGGTGATCGACGCAGAGAGGGTACGCGCTAGAATGGCGACTATGATTGTGTACAGGTTCGTGTTGACAACTGAATTCACTAACACGAACTACATATTAAGTTTTGATTAGACAACTTATCAAGTGCATGTTAAAGATCCCCCAAATGGTCTAAATTATTCCGGGGACCTCCGGCACCTCTTTCTCTCTTCCTTCTTTCACTCCAGCCTTCCTTCCAAATTCCCTCACGGTGCGGTTGAGGTGGTCCGCTCATAAGCGACAGTTACTGCGTCATTTCTATACCTTAAAAACAAAAACAAAAAACGCGCTCGTGTTCACATTAGAGCTGTGTAACGACCAAAGCTAGCTGGAAGCATTGAGTACTCGCACCAGCGCGATCACGTGCAGCCCCTTGGCGGCTGCCTAAACAACCGACCTACTGTGATGTTAAACAGTTCAACTGAGATAGAACTGCGCGTGCCTACAGGAAGGAGGTGGCGTTCGGAAGAGGAGAACGGGGCAAAGATCACCGCAGTACGAAGCGGCCACAAATGCTACGGCGGAGGAATCGCCGGGGTACGACGCCCCGAAGCACAGCAGCCCAAGCGCCGCACAAATGCGTGACGAGACGCTGTCCTCGTGCGACACCACTTTCATGATCCACAACAGGGCTTCGGCGGCGCTGCACAGAACAACCGAGAGCGAAGCCGCGCCCTCAGTGCAGTTTTACCCGCACGTCTCAGAGGCGATGCTAAGTAGTGCGCATAAATTCGGCTCCGAATATGCTCACCTAACGTTACACACAAATGCAGCGAGCACACAAGTATCGCCAACTACTATACTGTCACTGAGAAAAATGGATGATCGCTATAGACACGCATATTTGTATTTTCTTAAGCTAGCCTCCATACATCAAGCGCACGATCCCCAGGAGAAGACGGATCGCTCATTCTCAGCTGCATGCATGGCTTCACCGCGTGCGACCTACTTTTGTCGACGCCCACTATTGACATGCGTGCATGCAACAAAAAAGACAGAACACCGATGACGCCGACGCTGCGACTGCGCCTGAATGCGCGCAAAGCGTGTACTTTCGTCAGGAAATCGAGAGAAGCCCTCTTACACAGCGTTCCGGTATACGACCATTCCAACCGGATGAGAAACAGATTTCGGTGGCGGAAAGCGCGAAACCGCATGCAGCTAGGCGCCCGGGGGTTGTAAATTATTCCGACGCTGTCCCCACCCTTCCGCGCGCATGTCTTCCACACACAAGTTGCGGCTTGCACATGGACCGGCACACAGGCGAGCGCATATATCCAAACGACGTTTACGGCCCTCCTCACCGAGCGCGGTAGCTTCGCGCGCGTTCCACAAGAAAGCGCGCCGACACCCGCGGCTTGCCTTCCATGCACGATATGTTCACATGCACGATATGTTCACATGCACAGGCGGTGTCAAAGAAGTGTGCTGGCTAACGCGAAATTTCAAAGCACAGTGGAGTTCAGGAACTCCAATAGGTATACTCCAAGACAGTTCCTTTTCGATGCGTTGATCGTGCCTGTGAAGTCACGGAGAAAGCATCTTGAGATGCGGGCCAGCCAAAGAACAAAAAAAAAAACGGCCGTGGCTTAGCTTGGTTAAGCCTGGTGATTGCGAAGCAATAGTGTGTTATTCTCGGATCAGCTGGTAGTATGGCTGGTGGTAGTCTTGGGTTATGCTAGTGTTACGGCTTAAAGTGAATCATCTAAGAGAAAGTCATCCGTCGAATCCGTGTATGCCGACAAACATTTCCCTCACCAGCGCGCCCATTACAAAATCTTCCAGTATCGATTGGCCGACGGTGCCAAATATTTGCTCAAACTCCTTTACTCTTCTCGCATGTTCTTCACGTCGTTCTGCTGCAATGTGTCCTTCGGGTTGAGTCGGGCCAGCCTTGGTGAGAGATTTCTCCGGTCTTTTCTTCGAACGCTCTTGTCTCTGCTGGGGTGTTTCTTCTGCACGCTGTTTTCTTCGCTTTTCGTTTTCCTTCTCTCGAAACGCACGTTCCTCCTCGAGCCGCTGCTGCCGCTGTTCCGGGGTTTCTTGGACACGCCTCTGCCGTTTAGTCGCGTTCAGAACTAGTAGAAGGAGACTCACTGTCGGGCAAACTCATAATTTCTTCCTTTGCTTCTGCTGTTTCCACAGAGGAGGTTGCACGTTGTCGACGAGCTGCATACTGGGCACGCCGCTTAGAAAGTCGTTCTTCTTCCGTCTCCGTAGCTCGCTGATGCTTCCTCTTTGCATTCTGCCGAGCTGCCTTGTTCGTAGGCACCATCGTAACATCTGGCTGTATGACTGCCTTGGCGAGAGGAGCGGAGCTGTTTTATACAGCTGGTGTGACGTCATTCTGACCGTAGCGCCCCTGGTGAGAGGAGCGGGAGTTAGGCCGCCGTTGGTGGCTACCGCCTCGCCTCGCGACGGCGTGAGATGGGGCCCCGTTTTTACACAGCTGGTGTGACGTCACTCTAGGTCACGTGGTGTGCCGTCACGCAGCGAGGTCACGCTAAAGGTCAAAGGTGCCTACCACCGCCTCGCCACGGAACGGGCTGAAGTGCGACCTAAAGTAGTATTGCTTCGCAATAAAAAAAAACTCCCCGCATTCCCTCAGTACACAGTCAGGTGATTTTGGCTCCAATGGACAAAGCAAGCGCGTCGCCCATTCGAGTTTACAACCTTTTTGATCTGAACAAACACCACAAACAAACTGCGCATTCGCATTCCGAAAGATCTTCTCGGAGTCAGCACGAACAGAAACTTGTGTTCGCGCGTGCGTGTTCCAAAATGTTCTCCCATGAGAGTAGCCTCGGCTGCCAATACACGCCTCACTCACGTATACAGTCGGTGGTGGCTGTTGCTATGAAGGGTCGGGGGGGGGGGGGGGGGGGGGATACTGGTCCCGACGTATGTTGGCCCTTTGGGCATCACTCTTGGGGACCAGGGAGGGGGAGAAGGTCGCCGCCGTCGTATCCGTGGAAGTCCTACACCCACACCCTTCGCAGCGATCCAGCCTCGGGGGTTGAGAGAAAACGAGGGAGAAGGGAGGTTGCAAATACGACCAAGCCTTTCGGGTCTCGATCACGCCTCGGACCAACACACGCCCCGCGCACCCTTCGAGACCTCGCAACGCCGAGATGCTCGTGTGCATGCATGCGTGCGTCCACGAAGAACAAAGAGCCGCTTTGCCGCCGCCGAGACGGGCTCCCCTCTGCGGATACGGACGGGGTGCTCTGGACGGCTTCAGGCGCGCCGAAGGTCTTCGGCGAGGCCGCGCTAACAGGCCCACATCTGCCTGCCAAGAGGAGGAAGGAAGGAACACAAGAGAAAAGAGCCAAAGGCAAAAGCCAACGCAGTTCGAAGCAAGCACTGCTTGCGAGCAGCCAGACGCCCTCTACAGAAGAGGACGAGGGGAACCGAGGACGGGGGGGGGGGGGGGGGGGGGGGGGGGGGGAATATAGTGGATATTTATAAAGGGCTCCAGACACTATCAGAAAAAGAGCCGAGAACGACTTCTTCCCGGAAGTTATACACGTCTCATAATTTTTTTTCTTCCCACACTTTTCATCCGCGAGAGGAATAGACGGCCTAAAGCAAGCTCGTCAAAACAGAGTCGGATTAGAAGGAACGTACCTAGTATACATGCTCCGCAAGGGACCAGAACGAGTCCGTTATACTGCTTTTCCGGAAGCCAAGTTTTCGGGTTCCTGGGCGCCGCGTGCTTCTTTGACGCACAACAAAGACGCCGTGCCACGCTAGCAACACTCAGTGACACGCAACCGCTCAGATCGAGACAGCGCGCGCCAAAAGAACCGCTACGACCACTATACTCCGAATAAACGGCAAGTCCGAATCAAGCGAGTTCGCACCAACGAGATTTCACAGTGCGCAGGCTTCGCGTCACGCGATTTTCTCCACAAAACTGGAGGCTGACGCGATGCCCGCATACGGTGAAATCTCGTTAATGCGAACTCGCCTGATTCGAGCTTCCCGTTTAATCGAACTGACGCTTCCGTTCCCCTTATTTCCAACTCCGCGTAATCCAGTTTTCAAGCCTCTCCGGGTTCGAGATATCAAGATTCGAATGTTTCATTACGAGCTCGGACGCACGACATATACTCACTGTGGCATATTATACGAGGCCCCACTGATACATCGAAAGCAGCAGCAGCAGTAGATCGATGCGCACTGCTGAATAGAATGATGAGCTGCATTGCCGGCTCATCCCTTCCGCCGACGAGCGCACAAAGCTGCCCCTTGTTCCGCTCACTAACCGGACCAAGTCGAACAGGACCAACGCGGAGAGCTGGCTTCGTCTGCGTGCCTCGGGTCGCGTCGTTAATCCCTCCACAAGAGGGAGCTGTTTTGTTCGACAGGGATTCCAAACAAAGGGGACGCATTCGTCTCGCCTAGCTGTAGGCCCTTTAATCCAACCAGCTTGTAACCAACCGGCCGGTAACCAGAACAGAGCACGTATACATGGCGGAAAACCGGTCAAAGCAGGTACCGGAATGCGTGCGCCCCCACGCAATGCGTCCTTCACGACTGTTCCATCAGGAAACACGCTCAATTACGCTAGAAAAGAAGGGGGGGGGGGGATAGAAGAGGCAGGAAATGGAACGAAGAGGGAGATAAAGAGGTTGATGAATACCGGTGGCCACCCAATAACCACAGCTCGAGGCCAGCCGGACGGGGGCAAAACTGCAAGCCGACGCGAGCAGCGACACATTGGAAGCCGGGACTTTTCTGTGGCGGCCGTGACCATGAATAGACCCAATAGATGGCGTGGCATGTGGGGTTGAACGTTCCGAAGCCGCACGTGGGACGCTGCAGCGGAGGTCGCGACAACTCGAATTTCGACAACTTGAGCCGACATCGCACAGCATACGGGTGCATCTGCATTTCGCCTTTATCTACGAGCGGCCGGCGCGGCTGGGATCCGATCCCACGACGTTGGGATAGCCAAACCACAGAGCCACCGCGGCGAATGACTTGAATAAACGCAGCGCCCGCTCTATAGAAGGCAGCATAACATCGGTGTCATATAGAAGGCAGCATAACATCGGTGTCATTGAGCTCGTTTAGCACTAGCACAGACCTGCGTGGAGTTGGCACGCAGAGGGGATAAGCAGCGCATGCCTCGTTTTCCTGCCTTCTGCGCGTCCAATTCGGCCACTTCGCCATTAGGTTTCCCACTCATCGCAAACCGGACCAGCACCAGAAGGACATGCACCGACTACGTCGTCTAAACAGCTGCAAACGCACAGCAGAGACAGAAGGACGGCCACCTCGACTGCTGGCTGGGTTTAAATAACAAGCCAGCGAGCAAAGGGGCGCGATCGAACCGCGGCTCAGCTACCGACTCGGCCCACGGCGCCGGCTGGGTTCAACGACACCGCGCGCCGACACGCAACGCCCGCTTAAGTGGCGGCGGCGTATGACGCGCTGTTGTGCACACACAGAGGGCGATTCCCATGAGCGGAGGAAGAAGAAGCAGAGCGCCACCCGCGCACGGGGAAAGACGGCAACACCCGCCCCGAGAAGAAGAAGAGAAGGCTGGCTGTGGAGGAAGCGCGCCCGGAGAGGAAGAGGAGGAGGCTCGGCACGGCTGCTGAGCCAGCTGACCGGAACTCTCGCTGGTGCCCTGGCGGCGGCGGAAGACAAAGGGGGCGGCCGTGCTCGGCGGAACGCGCACTGGCGACGAGGAAAAGAGGGAGAGGCCCCCGTCGCGGTGGCCGTCAACGGCACGCGCAGCAGCAGAGAACGGATGATGCACCCCCCTCCTTGTATGCTACTGGCACGCGAGGCAGGCACGGGGAAGACCCGAGTCGACCAGCTTCGCGGGAGGTCCCGCCTCTTGTTCAAACGACTCGCTTCGCCCTAAACGCCGAGTGGCGCTCGGAACGACACACACAGAGAAGAGGGTACTCTGTGTCTGTCTGCTTGTCGTACAGATAAAAAAAAGAGAAGCGAATGGGACCCATAATACGCAAAAAAAAAAAGTACTCCAGTCGTGACGGATACTAACCCACGAGAACTGCATTTCAACATTTGCGTCCAACTTGTTAGGAGCAACAAATCTCTCTGGGAAAAAGAGGCCAGTCGCGGCACCGGTTCCGAGTTCCCCCCCCCCCCCCCCCCACCACCACACACACACACCACCTCAAGCGCACGACGGCCAAACTTCAGCCGCCTCAATCGGCACTGCCCTGGATCCTAGCCAGCGCTGAGGGCACGATGGCCGTTTAATAAAAATGAACGAGGCCCTCGCATTACCTCCTCCTGCAGCGAACTGCATCTCAGCCCGTAATTCAAAGGAAAGCAAGTTGTTACACGCGGACGCACGTAAGCACACCGAGCAAAGTTATCACGCAATAAGCCCTCCTCGTCAATGTGGCACCGCGCGCGTTTATATAAACGGGCGCGTCCCCGACAGCGGCCGCCAGAATAGATGCACACCGAGTGGTGCGCACGCGTCGTGACCGAGCGCAAACTCGCGGTATACGGCCAGCCAACGGAAGCGACACACGGCGGTGCAATAAGCCGGGCCAGAAGCCGATAAATTGCGTCGTCACACGCGCGGGCGGCACGCCTTCCAAACCACACGGGGGCGCCGCGGGCGCTGCGTGCCCCGGACGTCCTCCGTGCCCGCAGAGGGTGCAGATATACGATTACATCGGCTTCCCCGACTTCGGGGGAACACTAGGGCACGAAAAACAGACAGAACGCTCCCCGCCGCAGTTCCGAGGAAAGGGCTCGCACATGGCGGGAGCCCCGAGGCGCGCAGCACCACATTATGTGAGCTGCACAACAAACTGGGCGCGGCGGAAAAAAGAGAATATAGAGAGAAGAAAGAATACCAAAGCGGCACCGATGAATGCGCCGCGCATCTTGCACATAGCGAGCGGAGCGAATTAGGGGGGTTCCGTTATTCGCGACGCGTGCTGGGCACCCCCGCCTCTGCAAGGCTGCTAAGCTCGTTATCTGCCCATACGTAAAGAGGGGAAAGAGCGCAGTGAAGGGCAAGGCAAGATGGAGATGGCTCGAAGGGAACCGGCCGGCGGCCAGCTCGAGAGCACGGCAGGCTGCGCGATCTTCTTCGCCGAACGGGCGGCGCCGGTCACCTCGTCCACGGCCTGTTAATGGGCCCCGCCGTTATCCCCCCTCTTCCCCTGACTGCATAACAAATCGGGCCGAGCTGCGGCCTCCCTCGCAGCATCGCACGCGGCCGGTGCAGCTCTGCATGCCAGACCGGCCCCAAGGTCAGCAGAAGAAAGGGGCCGGCGGGCTCCAAGTTCGCGCGGAACGAACCACGTGGACGGCTCTGCTTCCCCTGGAACACGGGGAGCCACCAAAGCTGCCGCATACAAACCCCCCTCGATCCAGTTGCACGTGGCATCCCGACTCGCTGCCTTTCGCCTCATTTGCGTGCATGCTCGCCGCGCGGGAACCTGCAATGATCGAGGGTAGACTACGAGCGTAGACTGCGGTACCGGTGGGTTCGCACGCCGAGCCCCGCAGTACTGACTCAAGGCATCCCTCGACAGCTGCGCCTCTGGTATCGGCAGCCAACATTCACGCCAGTCTACACATATCGCGTACAAACCTATCGTCTGCCACCCCGTCTGCCTCACCGGTGCAGTCAGCGACCAACTGCCGCCGACATGGACCTGTTTTTGTCTCTTTTTCTGCCAGCACGAAAGCAGAGCGCCTCCACCGCCACGTGGTCTAAAAAAAAAGAATGGAAAAGAGGTCCTTACGACGGCGCTTCACTAGCCAAGCAGCGGACAGCCTGGAAGTGGCGCGTCCAGGCTGTGCCTGTAATCTCCGGCGATGCGGGGGAGGAGAGCTCGAAGTTTTGAGGACAACTCCCGGAGACAATCCTTTCGGGACAACCCTTGGGGCACAGCGGCCGCAATGAAGGCTATTTGTACACAATATTTGCGACGACTGGCCAATTAATGCTAGTTAAGCCTACCACCCATGCCGTGAGGTGATCGCGCCGCGATCGGTGCGTGGTTTGACGCTCTAAAGTAGTTGCCCGATGACATCCACAGCAAGGGTAACAAGCCTGGCGCATGCCCGACAATCACTTTTTTTTTATGCCGATACAGGCTTCGTCTCCGCTTTTTTTTCTTTTTTTTTAGGTTTCCAAGAGCGATGGAGACCGCCGTAAGCAGGGCTGTGGCTTGGGCGCGCAGAAAAAGCTTTAGAGACCTGCACGACGCCGTCGGTTCATGTTCCATCTTGGGCCGCCGCCGCACACCCGGAAGTCGGGCCCCTCCTACGCAACTTCCCGCGGGACGCTCGGCCGCGCGCACCTGCACACTACGAGCGAGCGGCGGCCCGCAGCGCGAGCACGCGCGCGCTCATCAGGCCGGGGTATTTTCTGCAAACCTGTTTCGGCGGAAACGGGGGCGATTGCGCGACGACGATGATGCCGCGGACAATGGCGGCGACGGCCGTCTTCCTTCCCTCCTCAGCGCTCTCGGCATAATTTATTTTTTACATCCCCCCCCCCCCTCACCCAGCCCCGATACCCTCACACAACATGCGCGCGCCGAGGTGGGATCTCCGTCCGAAGAACGCCGTCTCCTTGTGCCGACACAGGGGAGCTACTTTAAACACGCACGTACACACAAACGATGAGCAACACGACAGGAAACGCACGGTTTTCACGCAACAAACAACTGCTCCCCGATCGTGCAAACTTCGGTTTCCCCCGAGTACTTATCCTGTGAAGGACCGAGAAGCACATTAGTTGTTCCCTTTCATATTACCTTTACCTGGACCACTGAGCAATTTGGTCCCCCGCTTATTCTGCTCACAGGAGCGTCAAAGCGTCGAACGGGAAAAAGGTGAACGACCAGACGCAGATGCGGGCGCTTGTTTGCGTGTGCGCTACTTCCACTTCCTTCTGTCCGGCCAGTCCGAGAGCTGTACACGCACTCGGGGACTGCAGAATGAAGGCGAATACCTATACGGCTCTGCCGAAACAGGACCTCTTCCTATATTATGGCTGTGGAGTAAATGAAGGGGATTACTGACGCAGAAAAGGACAAAATAAATGAATGCCAATAAAAAAAAATGTCGGTGACGGATAGGGGATTCGAACGGCGAGCTAGCCTCACGTATGTCGTCCAGCCTTCTTGCAAAAGTAAGCTGCACCAGAGCGTTTTAATCCGACTAGGTTGATCCCGAACTCCGGTAAACGAAGTAACTTTGCGAACGTCACGGGGACGTACTCGACGAGAAAACCCTCGCATCTCTCCGCATTCTACTGGCTTCAAATAGGCTTACTGCGTGGAAAGCGATACGTGTCACGGAAGCTCGCAGGGGCTAGAAGTAAAGGCGGGGAGAAAAGGAGAAGGGGGGAGGAGGAAACCGCGAGGGCGATCAGCCGTCGCGTCAAAATCTAACGGGAGCCAGGGTGGGCAAGAAATGGGCAGAAAATAAAAAAAAGAATGAATAAAAAAAGACAGGCCCGCATGGGAGGAGGGCGAACCCTGCCTGACGGACGTGCACAGCCGGCCAACGGACCGACCGCGGCGGCAGAGGCAAAAGCAAGGCGCGGAAGGGGTATACGAGTGCAGGTATATATATATATATATAAAACGTCAGCCTCCCCGTTGCTTCACTCACACGCCGAGAGACACGCAGCTGTCGCCGAGGCAACGGCACTGGCCTAGATCCGAGCACCGCCGCCACCCGCAACCGCACTGCGGGTAGCACGAGCAGGCAGCCCGCTTCACCGGAGCAATGACGGGCAACTCGAGACGGCCGGTGTTCGCAGCAGCAGCTGCGCTATTCCGTTTTCGCCGCGCACAGAGGCAGGTCTTCTTTTCCGAAGGACAGCCGACCTATTCGCATGCGAGGCATGGGAGTGGTCGACACGCATGCTCGTCTTCCAGCTCGCGTCTATAGGTAAGCGCGCACTGGTAGAAGAAGACGGGGGCCGCGGCGCGTGTAACGAGAATAAAAAGGCGATCGCCACAGCGATGCAACGACGGGAAAGCACACGTCGAGCCTCGTTATGGCGAAATATTGGATATAACGAATGAGTGACGATTCCCCTTGCAAGTTCGGTCAACACGGGCTATAACGAAGCTACGGGTATAACGAAGTAATTGCCGGGCCCCTTCAACCTTGTTATAACGAGGTTCAACTGTACTACCTGCTTCGACTGCCGACGGACGCACCGAGGAAGCGACACCGGACGGGTGCGACGCACGGCAGCCGCCAGAAGAAGACTGCTCGAGTTTCCGCGCCGCAAAATACTCAGGTACCAGCTGGTGAAACATTCGTCCGCGGTGCACGCGAAACATCCTGCACGTGTGAAGATGACCAGCAGCGGAGCACGAGTTAGCGCCGTCTTACAACGCAGCCGGTCAAAGAGGGGCCCTCGATGAGGTCTTTGCTCCCACCGCGCAGAGAACACAGCCGTCGACTAAGCACGTGCCGGTGTCTCACGGGTCTCGCGTATTTGCTTACATCCTATACAGCTGCACGATAACCGGTGACGCGAGACTCGGAATCGGTACCTTTGATTCCGACGGCGCTGCCCAATCGCCACGCTCACCCGTTATTCCGTCCAAACAAGAACAGCAACCCCATAGCGCTGCGAAAACGCCAGGACCATTGGATTAGATATCTGAGGACTTGGACAGCTCTGCTGTTTTGTCTATGCGGGGAAGAGGATTTTTCGCACACGTACAGCCGTGAGGTGAAAGGCGGAACGAAGGAACAAACAAGCACGGAGATTAAGTGCGAAGAATTTGACGGAAGAATGCCGCCAAAGTCATTGCCATTGGCCATTTAAAAAGAGAGAGAGAGAGAATAACGGTGACGTTAGCTTCCACACGCTAAGTAAGTTATCACCACGTCTCTCGCTGCCGGACAAACACATCAGCACACCCCGAAAGAGCAACAGAATCGAATTTTACCGAGAACAAAAATTAGATGCCAGTTGCCCTCAAGAGTCCCTTTTCTAACAATTCACAGCGACACCGCTCAAAGGAACAATTTCGGGGCCGACTACCGCACGCTACAAACCTCAGTGGGGTTCGTATAACGTTTCGAGACCCGACTAAGGACAGCGGGAAGTTACGAAATCGCCGCACAAATTCCTCGACGCTACTTAAGGGGGGAAAAAAGCGCCACAAGGAAAAGATCAGCCTCTAGACTTTCGCCAAACGCTGTGTTACGCAACAAGCTCTCGACGCCTTCGAACCTAAAAACAACCTGGTCGTAAACAACAATGTGGTCACCTCGCTTAGCGTCAGCGGTTCCGCAGCGCGAGCAAGCTACAAGGGGAAAGAGGCAGGCCTTCGGCGCAAACTGTACAAGGCTTCCTCCGCCAACTGTGGGCAGCTAAATCCCCCCCCAACGGCCCACATTTTATTCCTCCTCCATCGATCAGAGAGTCCAACAATAGTCGGGCAGAGCTGGCGTCAGGTCACCTGCGCACGCTTCTCCGCCGGGAGACGCAGGCAGAACTCGCGCTGAGGCGCCTGCGAGAGAGGGAAACGGAGAGGAGGGGGAATAATAACAGCCCTTGAATAACAGCGGATGCCGTCGCAAATCTGCATCGGCCGCGCAAAGGTAGCAACCGAGGAGAGAAGCACGAAAAACCCGCAGACAGCGGCACACCCCGGCGACAAACAAACAAGAGGGGACCTCCTCGCGGGCCCGCGCGCAGCGTGGCGGAGCAGACCGCAGGCGAAGCCAGCTGTTGGGACTCCGCCAAGGTCGGCGCGCGCCGCTACTCACTCCCCCTCCCCCACCTCACGGGAGTCCACCCCTTTCCCCATCCAACTCCCTTCCCTGCATCGCAACCCCACAGCAGGCCTCCGAGGAAGAGGAGGAACAATAACACAAAGGGCTCGGGAAAAAAAAAAAGCATCGCGCAACGCTCCAGCGGCAGCTGCGTATGAATAATAATACAGGGGGCCGGAAGGAGCTGTGTACAGGACGTAGCGGCAGCATGACATGGGGCGCAGCACTTAGTTTACGTTCAAGAAACGGGCTTAGTTTGCGTTTGCGAGGAACGCGAAAAAAAAAAATCCTGGACGTCAGTATTCCAAAGAAATGGTACTTACAGAAAAAAAAAAGTGGCTTCTCATAGGTGCTGAAATCAGGCTAAGTAACAATCGGGCACTCCCTCTGGAATTACATCGACCTGCATATGCGCGAAGCCGTGCAACTGGCGGTTGCTTTTTATCGGTCGGGAGAAGGTTACTTCGGCGGGAAAATGCGGAGCTGTCTGAACTTCTCCGTGACGAACAGCATTTCGACCAAACAGTGAGAGGGCTCGGATAAACAGAACAGAAAAAAGAAAACAGGGCGAACTATACGAGGACCGTTTACGGCGAGACTGTTCCTGCCTATTCCAAGGTCTGCCTCGACGGGCTGCCGCGGCTCGTTAACCTATGGCGTAATACTTCGCGTCTAGTACTGCGCGGGTTTGTTTCACTCAAACTCTGATTAAAAAAAAAATGGTCACTGTGTCTTCATTTCCTGAAAAACCATTTAAAAAAAAAACAGGATTTGAGTGAAAAAATATCCGCGCGGTACGAGAGGTGGAATATATAGGCGACAGCAGACGAGAGAGCCTCCCTTCGCGTGTGGCCGTGTGGAAACCGCGCCATTTTCCTCGCTCAAAGAGGCGCCCCAAGAAAAAGGCTCGTCAAGGGGTGACGATCGTGGCGTCACGTGCCCCTCTCGACTGTCGCTCGCCGGCGCCGGCGCGACTTAATTGCTTCGTCGGCGGCCGAACGCGCCAGCGTCGAGGCGCCGCCTCGCAGAGCCACGCCTGCACCGTGCCCGCATCCAACGTGCACAGCTAGCGCGCTTCAAACGGCGCTGCCAGGGGAGAGACCCCGGCAATGCACTGTTTGCGGCGACTATATATCCACACTATACCTACACTATACTATACCTATACTATGCATATACTAACCGATACTACGTCTCTACTCTGTCCTGTGCCGGCCACTCGACGTGCTATGCGCGAAGCTTTGCACCGCATGCCGTGACATACGCATATGCGCGGCTGAAGAGAAAGCCGAACGAAGGCAGCAGGGGAGAAACGCCAAGACGTTTCATGTAGCCGCTGAGAGCTGCAGCCACGGAAGGGGGAAAATTTGCGCGCGAGCTTGGCGCCGACGGGCCGACACGACTCACAGAGCGCTCGCTTCACAAACATTCCCCTCACGCCACGCAAGCAGTTAACAGAGGCAAGTAGAACTGCACGTAATGAGCATCACTCGGGGGTGCACGGACGCTTCTTTGGCTGGTAGAGCGTGAGTAAAAACAGACCTCTCGCGCGGCTCTTAGATGAAAAAGTGACAGCTAGCTATACCGCTGTTACAGTAACGGCACACCGGAAACCGTTGTACGGTCACGCCCACAACGCCGGCGCCTTCGCTTGATGTTTACAGTAGTAGTACTGCTTTTCTATTCGCTTCAGGCTGCTTGCTTACGACGCCCAGAGACGCACGCGCACACCGGGACAACTCCTGACGCTTCCGCTGAGGTTCATGTGGGTCTGTCGTCGAATCTGGGACGGGGCATATAACGAAGCGCTGCTGCGTCCTGCGGGGAAGGTCGTTTTATTATAGACGCCTGTGACGTTTCGCCCTTGCTTTCGGGCAGAAACTGCTATTTCGCCCCACGGACGCAGGCCCCGGACAGCAAGAACCGTACAACCCCCGCTACTACCTCTAATTAGCGGCCCGCTGTGACAGGACAAATGAGGGGGGAAGCGGAGGGTGAGAGGGGGCGCGGAGAGGGAGTGCGGCGGATGCACAGGTGATGCGCTGTCGATGCGACAGCCAGCGAAACGAAGCCGCCACAGAGGGGGGGACGGAACAACTGACACGCGGCGTCATTCACGGAGGAGAGACGGGCGAGGCGTTGGAAGGCTGATCTCTGCAGAGAGAGAGAGCGCCGCTTGCCTGCCACGAAGCAGTCAGTAGACAGTTTTAGCTGTGCGTACGTAACGGCTTAGCGTACGCAAGGAGTTTGCGGGGACGGTAGTGCGCATGCGCAGAACGCAAGCGCAAGCCCTGCGTCTTGCGTGCGTACGCTAGCCAGCGGACTGCGTTGCGGCGCTTGCGTGGCTTGCGTACGCTAACTTTGACAAGATGGCGGCGCCCTGCTCGCCCGCTTCGGAATAAAAACATGTCGCCGCCGGATTCTCCGACGCAATAGCTCGCTCAAATGGTAGCGGTTCGCTTTTATTTCGCCTACTCTTGCCCACACACAGTGGTATAAGCGATAACTAGCCCCTGTTTTTCAGATAATTTGGTGATTTTCAAGCTCCTAGGCCTAACTATATGCAGTGTGTTTTCCTCGTAGCAACGACACCTGGCGAAGCAGTTTTCTGGCTTTTAGCCAGTTCTTACATTTTCTTCAGTTTGCATAGTTTTTCTTCTTGGAACAAAAAAAGCTCACAATGCACTCACACTAGTTATCAGTAATCACGAATGAAATGTTCTTCAACCGAGCGTTGATGTCGTTTGACGTTTCATCACTAGATGGCGCCACGTGCGCCTGAGGGACGCTACGGCACGGTCAGCTATAACTATGCTTCGGAGCGGACAGCGTAACGCACGCAGCGCCGTAGCGCTTTGCGTACGCAAGCACTTGCGTACGCACAGCTAAAACTGTCTAGTGACACTGCGCGGTTTTAGGCGGCGCACCCGAGAAAGAATGGGGGAACTGGAGTAGCGTGATTCAGGCGGAACCGTACGGAGAAAGACGCAGCAGGGAGAAGCCGGAACGAACAGAACTCACGCGACGCAGGCCCCGAGGAACACAGCATGCTTATTACCTAAGCGGATTTCAAGCGCGCCAGATGGAAGACGTTGCCGAAGTGGAGGGCTTCGCGAACTGAACCGTTAGCAAAGCCCAGCGTCGCGAATTCGCCACACACCGTTCTCGACTCGTGTATACTCAACACGGAGCTTGCATGCTAAGTGTGACGCCAAACGGTGTTCTCTGTAGCCAGAAATTTCCTCCCGTATTGGCGTCATAGTGAGGAAGAAGATGCGGGAAGAAAAAAAGGGGGCGAGATGTGCGGGGAGAATAGGATGACGTGCGTTCGATTGTTGTATTTTGTTTAAAACCTTGCCTGTCCATAACAAAAATGGACCAAATGCTTATTGTTTCGGATTCACGGCGAACCCATTTCTCAAATTTTAGCGGCAATAACCAATTTATGATATTGGGTTTAGAATGAGAGCACATAAATTAGCATAATGTAAGGCTATGATTTTTAACCCGAAGGCGTTAAGGAGCTCACGTCGCAGAAAATCCGGCGTCGTTCACCGCGAGTGAAAAATCCACGAAAAATCCCCAGAGAAGCAACCTCTATAAAAAAAGCAACCATTAAAGCTATCGCACCACACCGTTAAGGCGGAGCTTAAGCGTCCCCTCCGTTTTCTTTATTTGGTTCCATGTTAATTTGCGCATTAAAGAGTTAATTTCTACCACAAGTTGTTTAACGTGCACTGAAACCCGACAGAGCACGGCGTCTTCGCGTTCCGCCTCCATCTAGGTGAGGCCGCCGCGGCAAGGATTCCATCATGCGACCTTTGGCTCCGTAGCCAAACGCCAAAACCACTGAGTGGGTTTCCCAGATCGAAGAATAACTTAGCGTTTTTTTTTTATGGAGGCAAAACGCTAAGGCGCCCGTGTGCTGTGCGATGTCAGTGCACGTTAAAGATCCCCAGGTGGTAGAAATTATTCCGGAGCCCTCCACTACGGCACCTCTTTCTTCGTTTCTTCTTTCACTCCCCCCTTTATCCCTTCCCTTACGGCGCGGTTCAGGTGTCCAACGATATATGAGACAGATACTGTGCCATTTCCTTTCCCCAAAAACCAATTATTAATTATTAAGAATCACTGTGTGTACGTTTTCCCCCACCGCTTTGTTATCGTTATTTATTATTATTATTATTATTATTATTATTATTATTATTATTATTATTATTATTATTATTATTATTATTATTTACAGCACACCCTCGTGCTGTCGTAGTAAGAACTGAGTGCTCTCACATCGAGGGTACTCAGCTATACAATAGATCCGCAGCCTACGACTGACGTGTCAAAGCCCAGTGAATCCAGCGAACTGTTCCGCGCAGGATCGAGTACACCTAAACAAAGCAAACAAGAAGGCAAGACATTTTCTCGGACCAAAAGTGCCCGCACATACGCCACCCGCATGCGACAGGAACGCGCTCGTTCGTCGCCGACCCCCCCTACGCGAGCGCAAGCAATCACGCGCCGTTTAGGAAGTTATCTCGGCCGTCAATCACGAGCACGAAACAGCCGCGTGTCCAAACAATACAAAGAGAACAAAAAAAACGGGGGGGGGGGGGGGGGGGACAGGTGAGGTTGGAGTACGCGCGCGTGGCACGTTTGCACACATTCGGAGCGAGAGTGAGGGACACGAACGGAGCGTCACATCCTTTTGTCTTCTCTCCCTCTCTCGCTTCTTTCTCGCGTCCGCTCCTAAATATGCTCCAAAAATACCGACGCGATGAGGACAGACGCTAAAGAGGAGGGGAGAGACAGAGAAAGCGATGACAATGGGGCGATGGGAGAAGGATCCCGTTTGCAACACAAAGGAGACGACACTGCACGGGCTGAGGCCAGAGGCCGCACGCGCCCTTCGCTGGCGTCGCCTTATCGGCGCGCTCGTCTCCAGACGCCGCCGCAACACAGCAACGCCAGAGTGGGTGACGAGTGCCTCTCTCTCCACAGCGGACGGCGCGAGAAATATGACGCCTCCTCGCGAGGAGGAGAAGCACCGAGAGGACGCATCCAGTGCGCGTGCGGTAGGAATAAAAGATGAAGCGGCCGCCGCTCGAGCGACGGAGAAAAGGGAGGCGCGGGGCTTTTGCATGTCGCCGCACACGGACACGCACAAAGGGAGAACGAACCGCCCGAGAAATAAGGAAGCCAGAGTCGGGGAGGAGGACAGCGGCGTCAGCAACAGTGGTGTGACGTTATATACGTACCAGGACTCAAAACAGCAAACGGTTCGTGTGTGCGCGTGTATGTGTGTGTGTGGGGGGATGGGGGAGGGGGGGTAGGTCCGTGCCCGTGGAAACAGAACAGCCCCAACGAATCTTTGCATGCATTCATGCACGAGCCTGCTGTGTTCCTTTTCTTGTTCTCGCCACCGCCAAGGCAGCGAGGGATGCTGCTCCAGATACGCTCCGAATGTGGGTTAACGCACGCGAAGACGACAACGTCCACCGCGCAAGAAGGGTACACCTGCACCGTTGGTCCGCGAGCTTTTTAATTTTATTTTACTTCTCCTCTTCTACGGCGTGTCTCTCGGGGTCGGGGGTGATAGAGCAGCGGCCGTGGCAACTGACGCCGCAGACCAAGACGTCTACGTGAGATCAAAACACCACGGGGAGCGCGGCACGGTGCATGTGCACACTTGCCTCGTCCTAACTATTACACGCACGACCAGACGGGTCGGCCTTATCTCTCTGTCCCCCCCCCCCCCCCCCCTCATTCGGCTCGTTTCGGGTGGTGCTTCACCTATGTCACAGTGAAAGAATGCCTATGCAAACAGACTAGCGTCGGCGGAGCACCAGCCACGCAAGGATAGCCACTGGAAAAAGAGCCACAAACCGGACCTTCGACCTCTCCCCCCCCCCCTTTTTTTTATTTTCATGCGCATAACTCACCCCGATTTCTTTTCGAGGCTGCGAAAGACCATACGTTCTGTATTCAAGTTCACTGCCCGCAATTACCGCCCCCTTGATCTCATATTACGCCTTTTTTTGCCACTGGAAAATGGAGGCACTGGAAGTGTACAACTCCCCGGCCAAACAGCGTGAAGGAGATCACGCTGGTTCTGTGGGACAGCTTAACCACGACGGCTTGGAATTACCCCGGCTCCTGTTGTGGCCGGGCGGCGACTTCAACGGGACGCGCCGCGGTTACGGTGCTCGGCTACTGACCCCAAAGACGAGGCCGCGGTGGTCGCATTTTGAATGAGGCGAAATGCTAGGGGCCCGTGTACTGTTCGATGCACGTTAAAGAACCCCGGGTGGTCGACATTATCCGGAGGCCTTCACTACGGCGTTTTTCATATAGTATGAGTCTCTTTGGGACGTTAAACCCCATAAACCGATTTCAACGGGACTTCTGGCCGAATGCGTTTCGCACAAGACCACAGCAAATAGCCTCTCGTGCAGCGGATTCACTCAGCCTATACGCTCCGTGGGTTTACGGCTGTCTGCGCCATTTCCGCCAGAAATAAAAGAGAATGAGCAGTGAGCGCCGACCGCACTAGAACGTTGTTTACGCCGCGCATTCGCACTGCCCTGTTCTGCTTAGTTCGCGCCGTGGCCAAGCCGCAACTCCGAAGTCATCTTTCCAGCGACGGAAGGAAAGCCGCCGGCGCCAAGGGCCGTTCCCGAAAATTGGGATGCCACCACCGAAGAGCGCCCGCTTGCGCGGCCCCGTAAACAAAATCCCCGCGAAGCTGCCCTACGACAATGGGTGGTCCCTCTCCGTGGCTAGGTCACGTGACAACGGAGCATAGGGACAATATGAAGGGACCTGCGATGGGGCATTTATACAGGGCACCACCAACACGTATCAGCTCTCTCTTGTTCCAAAGCCCCAAGATGCAACCTCTTGTACACAAAGCTTTCACTCATCTCCCGCAGCATCTCTGTTTCGTCGGGCACGACACCGAACGGGCGACGCCGATGTCGTCGCTACCCCAGTCCGAACAGTCCAAGAGCTTGCTCACGCAATCGGACTCAGGTTCGCACACCATGCTCGCACACATGTTCATAGAAAATGTGTGTCAAGGACAGTAAAGGCTCGC
The DNA here is from genome assembly GCF_052857255.1 of Amblyomma americanum. Classification (NCBI taxonomy): domain Eukaryota; kingdom Metazoa; phylum Arthropoda; class Arachnida; order Ixodida; family Ixodidae; genus Amblyomma; species Amblyomma americanum. Next base: position 150,705,267 of record NC_135499.1, on the reverse strand, counting down.
GTATAACAGTGACGGCACTTAAGCACGCCACACACAGTGTGGAAAAGAATGTCCCCTGAAGCGAGTGCAGCTGCCAGCTGTAGACAGCGGCAGATTGTTTTGCGAAACGCGACACCAGGGAATGATATTTGGCATTGCTTTATTTCCAACTCACGCTGGTAATCTTGTCTGGACAGCTCACGAAGCGCTGCACTCACTTTCCATCAACAACCTCGCCTCCTGGGGAAGCTCGCCGATGCACGACGTGACGTGTCTTGCACTGGCGTCGTGCGCATCGACACCGCAGTTGCCGGTCCAATCAGGAGCGCCGCAAAAAGCCGTGAGCGTTTAGTGACCCACAGAGCAAGCGTTACACTCGCAGGAAGCCATGAATGCGCAGGACTGCGAGCTAGGATACGTTCGTCGAGACCACGATACATACCAGGCGGAAAACACGCGGGAAGGTTCGGTACTACTACTCCTGCGATAGGTTGTGTCCCGACGAAATCGAGGGTTTATCTCGCATGCCGCGTTGTCAGCGCTCCGGATGAGTTCACACGGAGCGTCCGAAAAGAAAGGCAGGAATTTCACGTGGCGTACTTAGCAGAGCACCTGCGCCGCCTTAAGCCCAAGATATCATCAAATCCGCGGGATGCCTACCCGCCGCGTAGCGGAACGCCCTTTCCCTTCGCGCCGATTTCTTTCGCGTCCTACCGACACCAAGTCCTTCGTGCGAATCGGTGCCGTGTGTATATGTTCGGGCAGCACTCTTATAAATAAAAGTGGTCTACAGACTTCTTATAGACTCTACTGCCTTCCAATAGATATTTCCTTCGGTCTATCCCCAGTCTATATGATTTGTATTGCCTATAGACTAATCTCAAGGATGAGTCTATAGACAGTCTGTAGACTTTATGGACAGTACACAGATTGTGTAAAGAAATTTTAGTAAGGGCGGGGGGCCTCAGACTACGACGCTGTTTTTCAAAACCGAGCTATCTCCTGCGAGCAAAAGAAGCCGCAATCAAGGAATCAATGCCCAATGGTGAAGGGTACCGCACAATTCACAGTCGGGGCATCAAAAAAAAAAAAAAGGCGGAGAGAAAGCAAAACACCAGGAAAAGAAGTACAAACAGTGCTTTCTCTGCACTGTCCCGCGACCTCTTCCTTGTATTTGCCTTCCGTTTTGCTTTGCCGGCCCAGAGTCTCCAAACCAGTCTCTTGACAGTTTTACCCGCCGCGGTGGCTCAGTGGTTAGGGCGCTCGACTACTGATCCGGAGTTCCCGGGTTCGAACACGACCGCGGCGGCTGCGTTTTTATGGAGGAAAAACGCTAAGGCGCCCGTGTTCTGTGCGATGTCAGTGCCCGTTAAAGATCCCCAGGTGGTCGAAATTATTCCGGAGCCCTCCACTACGGCACCTCTCTCTTCTTTTCTTCTTTCACTCCCTCCTTTACCCTTCCCTTACGGCGCGGTTCAGGTGTCCAACGATATATGAGACAGATACTGCGCCATTTCCTTTCCCCAAAAAAACAATTATTATTACCAATTATTGACCGTTGACGCGTGCCCATAATACAATGAAGCATCTCACGATCAAGTGACGCCGCTCAACGCAGGCGGCACAAGCTAACCGCTCACGTCCTACGGGCTTGACGACAGGCGATCATCTCTCAACAGGAAAGGGTTGAGATGGAAATGAGTCCCGATTCGCGGCGACCTCAATACGCTGCGTCACACGCGCGCGGACGGACCGGAAGGAAGCAAACCTCCTCTTCCTCTGATGACACGCTCCGCACAAGCTGCGGCGATGGGATGAAGGAACAGACGACGATTCGCCCGTGCCAATTGAAAACTCCCACACCCTCCGCCTCGTCCCGGAGGGAAGCGGGGCGTCCAGAAATAGCCGACGACAGCATGCCTCCCACTCCCCCCCATTCGTTCACCCCCCGCTGCAAGCACGGGTCAATTGCATCACAGTTGAGAAACAGCACAGAAAAAAAAAAAACCGCCCGCGGAAAGCGTCGAAAATAGCCACCACGCGCGTCATTCACTTTCGAGGGGGCGTCGCGACAGTTGATTTCCCGCCACAACGCCTGCCTCGGCATAGCCCAGAAGGCACAGAATGACGCGGCAAGTGCGGCAAAATGGCCAGTCCCCACGCCTGCCTCGGCATAGCCCAGAAGGCACAGAATGAAGGGGCAAGTGCGGCAAAATGGCCAGTCCCCGCGCCTGCGCTCCCTCGGGCGACCACCGTTCGACACTTTACGCGCGCAACCTGTTCCACTCGCGCTCCTAGCTTACGCTTCACAATCTGCAAACTGCGACGGGGATTAAAAGATAGCAGGTATACGAAAGCCTTTGTCAAAAATATACAGCCCGATCAGGCTTGTTTGTGGGCCATGCAGCGCGACTGCATTTGCATCGTCATCGTCCTAAAAATGGGCAAAAGGAACGCAGCCCTCACTCCTCCGAAACTTAAAAGGAATTCGAAGCAGCCCGACTGCAGTACGTAATTCAAACCCCTCGGGCTGCTGAACATGGGTTTCGCTTACGGGCTTCTGGTAACGCTCGTTAGCTACAGGACCCAAAAGCACCACAACCAATAAGAGAAAGGAAGATGAGAAAACGAAACACTGACCATGAATGAACTAAAAAAAAAAAGCTTGAGCAATTAAGTTTCGGGCTTAATAGGGAGCTCCAGCTGCACTGTGGCTTCCACAACAAAGGCAGCTAACCATTCCAGAGCGAAGCGGCACCAAACATCACTAAAAAGTCGTGACACGTGCCCGCTGCCGCCGACACCGTCCCACGCGTTTCTTTTTCCAGCCAGCGCACCTGTCAGCGGTGCCAAGAGAGCCTCGCACGCGCGCGCCGCATTCCCGGACTCTTAATCGACGCCATTTGTAGCAACACGCTCGTTCGTTCGGTTACATCGCGTTTCATGCCCTGCGGGCATCTACGCCGCACGCGAGAAACAAATGACGTCACCGCACACGCTTATGCCACGCTCACGGTGGCCAACGGGGAGACCTGTCATAGGCAAGAAAACCGCGAGGGGGAATCTTTCGTGCTGCGGGTGCTCTGCTCACTATCGGGTGGAGCAAGATGAACTGCGTAATGCATGCCGCAGCTTGGCCGATACCGCAGCACGTGGTCTCAGCCAGCGCGAACACGGCCGCCGTGGCGCGTTGATTGACGCACACGCGGGCTCTCAGCAACAGAGGCCAGGGGCCGCCCGCTCCGGCGGGAAACACGTGGTTGCTCCCCCGCCGCAGGCACTGTTTCCCACTGGCCACGCTCGGGCCGGAGCACGTAGCACTCGTTCTGCTCGTGCGTGCGACGTCTTTTCCGAAAGACTACGCTACGGGGTCACGCGTCCTTGCACTTTACTGAGTCGACACCCGAGGGTCTCCTCTTTTTTAGCGCGCCAGCCGACTGCACCACGTCACGGTAGAACCGGGCGTATAAAAAGCACGTTACGGAGCCATTCTTCCCCAGACAACCCCTCGCAGGCCGCTTTTATAGCGCGGTCCTATGCAGTTAAATACCGCCCCCCGCCAATTACACGGAATGCAGGAAAGCCAACTGCGGGGCGGCAGGTGACGAACGCTCAGGGTCAATGACGAATCGCCACCCTCCCGCTACAAGGGCGGGCAACGCCAATCCCAGACACACACACACGGCGAGACGGCGAAAACAAAGTGATCACGCCAGCCTCCTCCTCGCCCTCTTTCCGGCGACACACACTCTCTCCCATCGTCTGCAGCGGGCGACGAAAGCTGGCCGCCTGCCTCTCCGCACCCGCTGCAAACGACACATGTACACTGCTGCCCCTCTGCGGGGTGACCAATCGCAGCGACTTCGCTGAGGCACCTTTTGCCCGCGCCTCCTCCTGCTGCTGCTGCTGCCAGGAGGTATTTCGAGGCACGCAACGGGTGGCGCTCGGGGGAGAATCGAATACGAAGAGAGAGAAAAGTGAGAAGGCCAGGCAACATGAGACAATCGACGGCGGGAGCGCGCTAATGAAGTCGCGCGAAGATCATTACCCCCCACGCGACTGCACAACCGTTCATTCATTTGTCTTCCACGGAGTCGCGCGCGTCCGGAGCGGAGCCAGTCCTGCTGCGTCGGTGCACGGAGTACCCCCTGCTCTTCACCAACACTTTTATCACCCGGCGGCTTCCAATGGCACGCATAAGAACGCAAATCGCCCTACTCGCACCTTTCACACCGGCACCACCTTGTTTTTCACCTACACCAGAAAAAACGCGTGCAAAAAAAAACATTTGTCTAAGGTATTCCAAACTACTCAGTATTGCCTACAGCCAATGCAGTAATATGTAATATTATATATTAAATATAAATGTAGCAGATTAATAGAAACGAGCGACGTCGTTTCGAGTTAAAAGTCTCTCGGCGCGCAGCCCGTGCCTTCCCGTAACATGCACCTGGGCTGCGTCTGTCCACTATTATGACGCACTCACAAAGAAACAGCAAACGCCACTAATGCAGGAAAACATCCTTCAGATGCATGCTCGAAAATCAAATAAAAGAGCATGCAAACAACTAGTAAGGAACTAAAGCGCGATAACTGTCGCGCCATCGGTGGGCACCCGAACCGTATCCTGAGAGAGTGTGTGTGGGGTGGGTGGGGGAAGGTAAAGTGCTTATTTGCTACGAAAAGTCCGAGAAGTACGGTTGTACACTTTACTTGCGTAAACAAAGCGGTAAATGTCTTAGTGGTAAAAACTTTAGTGATCGTCTCGTCGGCATATGTTTGTCGCGTGTGCGAAAGAGAAAACACATGTTAGGAAAGTGGTAACCGCTGTGCCGTGGGAGAGGGTGGTTGCGTTTGTGTTGTTTGTGTATTTGATTGCAACCTCTCCTTTCCCAAATATTTAATCCACTCTTTTCCCCAATCTGTGATTAGTTGGCGGAAACCTTATTTTCCTTTCCCTAACCACTGATTGGTGAGGTGTGTCGCTTGTAATCTTATTGGTTGCTGTCCGCGCTAAGGGCGGAGACAGAGGGTTTAAAAACAAGCGCTCTGGGTTGAACGGGGGCTGAATTCGTCTGATCCACGATTTAGTCATGTTGTAAATAGTTTTCTCCTTGCTTTATTTATGTTGTAAATGAATAGTTAACCTTCTCCTTGCTTCGAGTAACGTGAATGTTTGCGAGTTAGAACCACCGGGTCCTCAAGAAACCCAGATTTCATCATCAACAAGATGTTTCCTCTCATCGCCACCTGAAGGGGGAAACTCAACTGCGAGGGTGCGCGAACAAAACGAGTCTCAGTTAGGAACAATGACACGCCGTCTGGCAGAAAGCGCCCAGCCCAGCCGGCCAAGCAGTGGACGCTATATTTAGCGGACGAAGCTAAACGCCTTCCCGGCTGTCCGGCCACCGCTCGGCACTATCGGCGCGGCGAAAGCAGGATGCGATACGGACAGCATCGTGTGTCACCAGCCGAAGGGCGCGCACTGCAGGCCGCTTATCGCAGCGCCCAAACGACAGCACGATGACGACGGGCGTCGTATTCCCTTTCCGGAGTACGGCGAAGACTCGCACTCTTTGCAGGGGCCTCGAGGATGCCGCCTGTCTGCACAAGAAAATGGAGGACAGCTCACTCCCTTTTTGCTCCTTTCTGTTTGTCACGAGTCGTGGCAGTGGTTTTATGGGCTTTAACGGCTCAAAGAGACTCAGGCTACGACGGACGGCGCAGTGGAGGGCTCCGGATAATTTCTACCACCAGGGACTCTTTAACGTGCACTGCCATCGCACAGTACACGGGTCGATGGCATTTCGACAGGATGCCTCCCTCCATCGAGACGCGGGATCGAATTCGCGTCTTTCGGGCCAGCAGCCCAGCACCATCACCACTCAGCCACCGCGGGGCGGCGAGTCATGACATGTTAGTTCGCGCACGAAAAAAAAAAGGAGGACGCTTAAGCTTCGCCTTTAAGAGTGAAACCCGACAGCGTGCTGCAGCGCTGCCAGGGAGTCCACGGAACGCCATCGCCCGTTCGACACGACGCCTTGACCATTGGAAACACCTTCGAACAAATTTTGCATATTTAATTGATCAATTAAACTTTAAATTGTCTTAATGACCATCATCAAACATTGGCTTTTTCATTCGGAGCATTTTGGCACCTTTGAACCCCCATTTTTCCATTTAGTTAATTAATAAATCAATTACAATAATTTCATTAACTCGTAATCAACTATCACGCACCAATCATAACGTACCACGGTACGATTTTTTTCTTACGCAGTCCTCTATTAATAATTTCCGACACGCGGTGCTGACTACTAATACGCCGACGGCTTTTCGACTGAACGAGCTGTGTACCGTCAGAAGACAAGTGAGATCAACTAGTACCTGCATGGCACGGCCACTGGCAAGTGGACGCCGCAAGCAAAAAAAAAAAAGGCAGCTGACTAATGTTTCAGAGCGAACAAATCTTGAGTTTTCTCGTTTCGTGGCCTCAATTACCGTGACTTCTACGGGCGTAACTTCGCGGCGTTACAAACACTGTGACCCGGCCGCGGTTACTAGCTACGCGCTTTCCTGAATGAGAAATTGGCGGGCTCGTTTTCGCGAACCTACAACGTTTCAATAATGGTGTCATCGCTGAAGGTTTCCAGTTTAGGCAACCCCAGGACACAAGCGCGCGCTCTAAAACTTTCGTCGGGAACGTCTGTTAAGTATTACGTCACAGCTATGCACTGCGCATCCTAGTTTCGGTTTCCTGTTGGTTGCTGCTTTAAATAATAACAATTCAACAGGTTAAAATGAAAGGAAATCCGAAGTGACTCTCCCTGGACACGTCAACCGCGCCGTGAGGGAAGGGAGGCAAAGAAGGAACATTTACTACTCCTTTGGGTTCCTTACGCCGCACTGGTATCGCACAGCACGCGGACGTCCTGCTTATTTTCTTGAAAAACAATGCGCTGTAATCAGGAAAGACTAAAGGAATTTAATTCGATCATGAAGATAAAATGCTCGAAAGAACCGCTCCTTGCCCTTAACTGGTTCAGCCCTCAGCCTCGGTGACATGGCAGCGTATCACTGATACGGATCAAGGATAGCCGCGCGTACCAAAGCTGCTCGCCGCCCTACGCTACCTGCGAGATGCAGCCGACCGCAGACAGTAAAGGAAGACCCAAGCGGGCGCCGCATCGAAACAGAGCTCCTACCCGCACGCCCGGTGGCACGGGAACGCCGCGTAGATCCAGCGAAACGCGGCGCCCACGCTACAGACGCCGCGACAAGACTCCCGCATTCGCCAATCCCTTCCGCGCTGCTAACGCTACTCCTCCGCTCTGTTTCACCGCGTCACGGGACAGCCAGCGGAGCGTGCACATCCTCTCCTGAGAAAAACAAGGCGGCGCGGCCCCCAGCAAAGCGCCAGCAGCGCGGCCGCGACCACCACCAGCAGCAGTTGCAGTAGTAGCAACAACGGCAGCAATTTTCCGCCGCAGTGGCTCAACAATGGCGAGCCCGGCCCCCGTTTCGCCGCCCAATTCTTGCGACAGCGACCCAGAGGGAGAAACCGCCGCATGCCGGAGACCGGAACACAGCCAAATCAGCGGCAACTACTACTCCGAACGAAGAAAATCGTCAGATGCTCAAAAGTAAGAATAAGAAAGGGAGAGGGTAGCGAACAGAACAGCCGCCTCTCTTCCACTTCTCCGAACCCGTGACTCCCGCTCGCATTTTCGCTTTCTAATTCGGCGCGCACAAGTAGCCAACTCGCAGTTGCCCTTGCTGCTGCTTTCTTTTCTTTTCGCGGCCAGATAATCGGGGGCGATCGACGTACGGCAAGCGCCGGCGGCTGAACGTTGATGAACGACCCGGCGGAGCGTGAGTCACCCGGCCGAACAGGCGAGCGAGGGAGGCGACAGCCTTGGAAAAACGCGGGCCGTTGTGTTGACGAGGGAGGGAGGGAATGCAGTAGGAAGACATAAGGTCTCTTTCCCTCCCTGTCACTTTTCTTTTTTTCTCCCGCAGAGACAGCAGGTGCACCGCGCCACAGCAGAAACAGACGTGTCAAGGACGCCCTTTCGGCGATCGCCGGCTACACGTGCGGCCGCCGGTCCTCGCAGAGGAGGGGACAATGAAGACGCGAGAAGGACGAAGACAAAGGGACAAGTGCCGGCAGCGGCGGACACTGCACGCTACTCGAAAAGCGACGCCGCCACAGGGAATCGGCTCGCATTTGAAAACTTTCACAAGACCGGTCAAGCCTCAGGCATCGACGGTAGCGTCAGAAAGCGTGCCTTACAAACGCGCTAAATAAGACCCGGCAACCCCACACCACCTTATATAATTGCTGTCAAGTTTTCTCAATAAACAGCCTCGCCGGAATCCGAACTTCATTTTCGCCTCAAATATACGCACGCTGGCACTCAAATGTTTCGCTCCGTACTCTATACAAACGAAACAGCGAACCGCCGCCGCCTCCCGAACCGTCGTTACTTTCATGTAGCTGCAGGGTCACGTGATCAGAATCTCGCCAAATTCGAGGGGGCAGACGACAGTCGGCGTCACGAAATCCCCCCCCCCCCCCCCCCCTCAAAGCAAGCACGTCTGCACCGCTAGGAGGTTTTATGCATAGATCTAACCTGGCAAAATACATCTCCATGCGTTCATAAGTGATGCACTTCTTAGCAGGGGTGGGGGTGATAAGACATGAAACTCTATACAATGGACCAGTTCAATACCGCCTTCAAAGCGCAGTTGAGCCGCTCCAGCTGATAAGGAATACGCTATCAGTGCACAATGTAAACAGTGCAGCCAGGAATGTACGAGCTCGTGTCGCCGCCGAGCAGTACTCCGTGCAAGGGAGTGGTCCTAAGCAAACATGCCCACGCACCTTCCTCGTCCTAGAGCAGCTGATAGCCGAGCGGAGTGTCAACATCATCGAGACGGTGCGTGCGTCAGTCATGCAAAGCTCCGATAAGCGCCTTATCGGAGCATTCCGAGAGGCAGGGTGACGGCATCGGCCCCTCCTGTTCGTTCTCTCAGCAACGAATACGAAAAGGGAGAAAAATCGGGCCCCGTGGTCAACTGAAGGCGCCCTTATCGGAAGTTCGGCTCGCTCTGCCAGCAAGCCCCGTTAAAATACTAACGCAGTAAACGGACTTGCGCAATGCAAACGCAACTACAGGTGCTGCCCGTAAATACAAACTGTCGATAAGGTTAGTAAGAACTCTAACGGATAACTGCAGTTCCTGCTTTTGCTCGAGGTTATGACGATTACTACAGCTAATTTTCCTTCATTATTCCCGCTGAACAATGTGTTACGTGCCACCATCTGCGTGCTTGTGACAAGTGCCTTGAATTTATCAAAAAGGCGCAGGTATCCGCATAAAGTAATTGCGTGGTAAGAAATCCGAGCCCGCCGCAGTGGCGGTCGAATGGAGGCGAAATTCTAGAGGCCCGTGTACTGTGCGATGTCAGTGCACGGTCACGAACCCCAGGCGGTCGAAATTTCCGGAGCCCTCCACTACGGCATCCCTCATAGCCTGAGTGGCTTTGGGACGTTAAACCCCGTAAAACGAAACCAAGAAATCCAGCCTCCAGGTTGATCACGCTTCAAAGACGGTGGTCGGCGAAGCAGCTGCTCTGTACTGCCGCTGTAATCAACATCCTCAAGCGCCTTGTAGCATGCTTCGAGAGAGTAGAAGAGTGTTAGGTTTCGTGGGTCCCGTCTCAGCAATTCCAGCTAGGTTCCTTTTGACTGCCAACAAAGTCCTTCTGGCAGCCCAGTGCTTTGTAGAAAATATGCACACCGAAATATGGCCGCCGTGGTCGGGAGTCGAGCCCGCGACCTCGTACTCAGTGGCGGACAGCCACAACTACAGAGCCGCCGCGGCAAGTGAGGAATTGCAGCCAAACACATTAAACTGATCCCAGTCAAAAAAAAATGAGAAAAGGAGTAAGCGTCACAAAATTCTCGTTGCCTTCAAGACTGCATCACTCCAGCAAGTCACACTGGAAGTGCCGGAGAGTACTGCTTCTGAAGCGGTTGTAGCTATGAATATATTTTTCTATGACAGCAGTAGTAAAAACATCTCTACCAAGAGGAAACCCTCCTCTTCACTACATTAGGCGCGGGGCTGAAGGCGGACCACGTTTCCGAGATTCCGGAGTCGAATTGGAGTGGCATTTATTTTTCTCCTGAGCATGCAGCTGATTACGGGGATGTGCCACCGCACCGAGTTGTGCGAGCGTGCGTGTGTGCAGGCGCTCCGAAACGGCGAAAAAGAATTTATAGGCAACCAATCCACTTGTGACCCCGGAACGGTTGAACAGCAGCAGGAAATGGGTAACGACAGCGGGGGCAAGTGCGCAAGTTGCTACGGCAACGTGCAACCGAGACAGAGAAGCAAACAGAACCGTAGTGCAGCAGCGCGCAGGCATTGCAGTCGGCCGCCCGCATTGTCCCACGCTGCGCGATAGTCTCTGCATACTTTCAAGTGAATCATCATTATGCGGGAAGTGCCCGGACGGCTTACCATCGCGCTACCAAATGCGGCCCGAGAACCGCCGCAGGACGGAAGCTTCCTCCAAGTCTCTTCGGCAAGACGGCAACTTCCGGAACTTGCGCTAAACTTCCCTACATCCGACATGACGGAAGCGAACAGTCGCCGAAACCAAGGGGCATAGGAGATGTTTATATATATATATATATATATATATATATATATATATATATATATATATATATATATATATATATATATATATATATATATATATATATATATATAATTTGTGGTATTCTTCAATGCGAGCTTAGTAGCGTAATTGTTTATTAAATATAACTGAACAGAAAGCAGAAGAAAAACAACCACATGCCGTCGGTGCGATCCAAACCCACGACCTCCGCGTCCGAATTCGACACCTGGAATCCGAACAATTGTGGAACAATCGCGCAAGTTGATCCTCACCCAAAGATGGAGAGAGAGAGAGAGAGAGAGAGAGAGAGAATTGCCACACATCCATAAGACGGCCGCAGCACACGTTGTCATGCAAGGGAGGCTCTCGGTTCCGTGTTCTGCGAAAGCAGAGCGAGCGAAGAATAAGGCTACGAGTCACAGGACCTTGCCACGCAACGTCGACATCTTATATGTAGCCTTTTATGTTAACTTGATATATTGACAGCCGTCCCCGTTTCCTAACAAAGGAAAAAAATTGCGAGAATAATACCACTAGTTCCAACTGCCACAGGTTATGCACAGCTGGGAAGAATGGATTACCCGGCTGAAAACTGCTCACGGAGAGCAGAGAATGAATGGGGGATGGAGGGGAACGCACAGCTGCGTCCCAATAGCTATACCAATTTAAAGCTTCTTACTGCTTTCTCTCGCACGTGGTTTCGCTTTGATTTCAGAAAAATTTCGAATTCTTAACACGCACAAACACACCAGCTAAGGTGATATCCCAAAGGACGGGTCCTTGCCCTGAACGCGTCAGCGATCAGCTGGGAAAAACACGCGGACCTTTCTGGAGCAGTCTTCCTAATCGCCCTGTATCGGCGGTTTAGGAATGGAAAGCTTTCGAGGGAGTCGATAGGAATTCCAGAGATAGAAAGTGACTTGTGTTTATTCGTTTACCTTGGATATCTGTTTAGCCGAACCACAAGTGAAAGTTTGCACGTCGGAGAGCAGATAGCCGTTGCTGTGACGGTGAAAGCAATGAGCAGCAGTCCCCCAGCTCCGCTGCTGCGCCAGACTGCGTCACGGTCAGCGGTCACACACGCGTGTCACAATGCGAAACTCCGCTTGCGACAGCCAGGCTCTGATGAGACCTGCCTGCCTGGCAGGCTGCGCAAACCACGGGTGGCATGTATAAGTCACTAGCTCGCGTGGCACCGCTGCAGATTTCCGATTTGATCAAAATACCCCAGCTAGCACGTTTTACTTCGCACAACACAGAGTTTCGCACGGAAGTGATTCAGCGACTGCCCAGACCTTTATGTGACGTTTCGTCACAGTCAATTAAAAACAATTAATAGCACAGTTCAAGTGCTCTACAATGACGGCAAACTAAACTGGCTTTGGTGGTTATATTCGCAACTCAAGTCCTGTAGCAAGCTCTGCTGTGATGTATACGCCTTCCACTGTACGAAGATACCGAACAAACCAATAAGTTTGTTTTAAATGTACAGCAAACGGCTCTTCTTCAGGGCTGCCAAATGGAACAGTTGAGAACTAAATAACATGTCGCTGCTGGACATTAGGTCGAGTTTTTGCAACATGTGCAAAAGAGGGACGGAAAGAAAAAAAAAAGTAAGGTCTGCTCCCGTGAGTTCCGTAGCGACCGAGTCGGGGCAACGCCTAGGGGGTACGGGCAGCCGCTACGGAGAATCAATGAAAAAAATTTCTGTCGTTCGTGTGTGACGCGTTTAACTGCGTAGAGAGCTCATGGGCGTCTTAAAGGGCAGAAAAAAGGACACGGCACTCACCGCAATCGACACACAATCCTCCGATCCCGAAGGAAACTTGACGATGAACTTGCTGCCGGCACGCTCTTCGGCATCGTTGAGCGGCCTGAACCGGCAGACGACTTTGATGTTGCACTCTGCCGGAGGTGCCTCCGGTGCGTTCGGTGCGTTGGGGGCTTGCTGCATGGCGTACTTTTTTTTTTTTTACAGATACACACAGCTGAGAACTAGATAAAGAGCATGACCGCACGATGCACGCAGCGTATCGATCCCACTAGCTTTAGGCCTACGCGACAGTCTCCATGATCCGCACAGGCTACGCACGTCAGCTGAACATCTGGCCGGTCAGTGGTCGCCCTGGGAGCCCGGAGCAGGCGTGCAGCGGTGAAGCACAATGGCTGAGCACGGTCGACGCGTCCGTCTTGAGCACGGCATCCAAAGAGGGAAGAACAAAGGGAATGACCACAGCACTGGGCAATCACTGGGAACGTCGACCGGCCATGCTCAGCCAGCCGCGAGGGGTACGACGGGAGTCGCTCGAGCTGACGTCAGACCCGTCGGGCGCTCGCGATGCCGCTCCAACGCTCGCCGCGGCAACTCAGTGCCATCTCGGCTCAAGCGGCCGAATTACGGCGCGTAGCTTCGTGGCGGCGGGTGTTGCAGACGACAGCAGCCTAATTGTGCGGCGCGACCGCGTTGTTAAAATGCATTCGTACCTCCACTGCTGCGCAGCGGTAAACCCAACAAGCATTAATGTTTCCTCTGCTCACGGTCCACGACTGAATAGTTCTGTTGAGTCGTACCCAAGCTGGAAAGAAAGACGGCACCGATGGAAGTTTTAGTGCTAACAAGACCGAAACACGCTCAAACGCGCGCACGCGAGTGTGTGCGCGCAATTTAGCCCTGAGTTGTACTGATTCGAAATGAGACCAGAACAAGCGCGGGGTGACACATTGGTACGCGCACACACGCACAACAGAATTCTTCTCAGCGCTTGCTACTCCACACGTCACGTATGCACTAACCAGAGCAGCATGCATGAGCAGCTCTTCAATCAACCTCTGCGGAGGTGAGTAACAGTATAGCGTGGCGCACGGTAAATTATATATTCCCATCAACCACATATATATCTACTGAACGTTTAACAAACATCCTTCCGAAACATTTAAGCACGTCCAGCGGACATCGCTATATCCAGCACTGAATGTGCTTGCTTTGCATATCAAAATCTCCGCCCCAATATTGGTGAATCGATATAATATGAACGCTACTGCTGGACATGCTGGGCGTTTGGTCAATGTCTGAATGCATATCTTTCAAGCCTACATACATGCCTCTGCAACACACATAGCAACATTTTTTTTTTTAGCGCACATGTGGCACACCATAGTTTAGGATAAGGTCCAATTGCAACTGCTGTGCCAGAATATTTAGGTTACTCCCTCTTTCTCTACACCCACTTGGTCCAAAAATAACCTTCACTCATGTGCACTATGCAGTCACAAAGAGTGTATATTAATTCATTCTATGTCCTGCACAATTGATAGCATTATCTATACTGCTTTTGAAAAATCTAATAATACCCAGCTATACCATGTGGACACCTATGATATGCACATAACATGCGCATCCACTGAGGGTCTATGCTATACCCATGAGAAAGAGCCTTGGATGTAGTCTTTTTAACTATATACACATAGCATATCCATCCAGAAAATGTGGAAAATGTTTTCTGCTTTCGATACATGAAGTACTGAACCGCGAACAATTGTCACAAAGGTGTTCTAGAAGATGGCAGTCGGTCCATTTTAATGTTGCAAATGACCTGCAACTTTCTGACTGGGATGATAGGAAAGCTTTCACATGATGCAACACTCACACAGCACTGCAGGACACCTGAAAAGAGATATCTCTTCAGCAATCCAAAAGCAATAGACTATTGTAATGCTATAATGGGAACTAGATACATTACCAGTGAATACATAGGAAATGGGGTGAATGATGACATGGTATGTGTTTATATGTTGTCGAAAAAGCAGAGTGCATATACCTATATGTGTGGTAAATTTGATGGAAGACCAGCCATTGCAAACTAATTTATGGAAAATCACAAGATCAGGTCGGAGACAACTTACAATAATTAAAAGGCAGTGCTGCACTCCTTAAAGTTGTATCGGGGCTATCTATGTGCCCAATAAGGTGAGTCGAGCACGCACTGCAAAAATGCTAGGCAAACATGCTATATAGTTTTACAATTTCATAGCATAATTAAATTAAATTAAAGAGATATCATGCATGATCACTTTTATGAAGGACTTGGGTTTCAGGAATAGCAGATAATCTATTGTGAACGGAGCTACAAAAAAAAATATACAGCAGACTAACTATTACAACAAAGAAAATGGAAAGTAGTTAAATGGCACGGAAACTAATTATACAGCCATGGGGAATAATCAGACAAATGTAAATGCAAGCAGTGCTCAGATATTTATGTCGAGGTGAGGCACAAATGGAGAGCTCTCCTGTAAAGCAAGTTTTGGCAAGACATGCTCCCAAGAAAAAGTGCTATAATCTACTTATTGGCCAAAGGCTTTTTACACTGCTCAACCAAATGCACTCAAGTGAAACTTCATCCCCTCTGCAGCTCTAAGGTTTAGTGAACTTTTTTTGAGTTGTTCAAATAAAGTTAGGTGCCTCTGCAAGTGTGTCTGCGTGTCGACAGAGATGCAGGCATGAAAATAACCATGAAATTTGAACCATCAAATTGAATTTTAGCTCCTTAGCAAATTAAAAGTGCTCCTAAATTCCATCTTATCGCTGACAAATTAGACAGCTTAAGACTTGGAGGAATAACTGTCAGTGAAAGTCATCGATATTCCATTCAACCACAGCATTGCTGCTGGACGCGCAAAGCATCACCTTTAAGGGCATTCCAGATATCCACAGGAAATCCTAAAACTATTGCAAGATATACGGTGTGTTATCTTCACGAGATGAATGTCTGTGCTGCTGGTTTGGTTTTATGGGGTTTTTAACGTCCCAAAGAGACTTTGGCTTGCTTGGGCTTTATTCAGTTAACAAACTTTCTAATGCCCTGAGGTCGAGAGTTGGACGAAAACTCGTCTGGTCGGGGACGATCATAATAAAACTTAAAAGGAGGACGCCGACCAAAAGTAAAAAATGAAAAGAAAAAGAAAACAACAAAATGATGTTTCGGCTCGTTACATTTTGTTTTTTTTTGTTTTTTACTTTTGGTCGGCGTCCTCCTTTTAAGTTTTATTCTAATGCCCTCAAGCAAAATAGTTATCAAAGGCGCATCGCAAGCATTTTGCACACTGCAAGTGAAGTGCTGGGAAAAGTATCTAGTTTTTCATTCTTTAGAATGACTGATTTACAGAAATTATTAACAAACAGACTTCTTTGACATTGTTTTCAAATATTTGAAGGCAATATAAGGAATATGCTTGGAATAACTGTTCTCTTCATCTGTATCTGCCATCACCATCATCAGCCTGACTATGCCCACTTCAGGGCAAAGGCCTCTCCCATGTCTCTCCAATTAACCCTGTCCTTTGCCAGCTGCAGCCTCCGTATCCCCGCAAGCTTCTTAATATCATCCGCCCATCTAACTTTCTGCTGACCCCTGCTACGCTTGCCTTGTCTTGGAATCTACTCCGTTACCCTTAAGGAAGAGTGGTTATCTTGCCTTTGCGCTACCCCTGCCCAAGCCCATTTCTTCCTCTTGATTTGGGCTAGGATGTCATTAAACCGCATTTGTTCCCTCACCCACTTTCACAAAAGGTTGTGACCAAGTACCACACCAGGGCGGCCAATTCCTGCTCTGGTAAGGGAGTGTGCTGTCGGTATCCGTAATAGGCAGCTTTAAATTGCTTTGGGGTGAAGTGTTGGTGGATTTAGTTTTCCCAGAGAAGTGCACGTCTTTGGTTATATTATAATGTCAATATAGACTGTGCGAATCTCTTGTAGGCGGCATTTAAGTTCACTTGAAGAATTCTTTTTATTTTTTTGATAAGCCGGTGTCCTTTGCTTTATCTTCCGTTTAACCTCACAAGTCATCTGGGGTTTATCAACAGTTTGTCTGTGAGAGATATGTTTAAATGGAACATCTTTTTCCACAAGTGATAGCACCCCACTTTTAAAGGTATTCCATAGAAAGTCTGTGCTCCGAGATTAATTCTGAGCATATTGCAGATGTCACTGAATGAGCTATTGAATGACAGTTACTTGAGAACTTCTATTTTATGCTGCTGTTTTTATCAGTTATTCTGTTGCTCCAAAGAACCAAGTGTCTTTTGTAACTCCATGCCAAAGCTTGCAAGACTGCCATTATGTTTTTGCATTCTACCATCATATTATCGTCTAAAAGCAACAGACATCACAGAAACAATTTAAATTTAATGTCTTAGCACTCTGGATGTGGTGGTTTTCTTGGCAACTTTAGAACAGCACAGAATTAGTTCTCGTTTATGTTGTTCACTTATGCTACATGTCACATCATGCAAACATCCGTTCAGCATGGGCTCAAAAAATTCACACAAGCAATTCGCACAGTATAGAAAGTAATCTGCCTGATCACTTGAACAGACATTTAAGAAATCCCTTGTGTTTTCACCATAAGCGCAGTTCAAGGCTCCATTAGTGGACATTCCTTACTCAAAGGGAACCCTGTTTTACTATAGGATGCTTGAGACTAAACTGTACATCCTTTTGATATTTATTGATTGGAAAAAATATGCACTCATTTTTGCCTGACATGTCAAAATAAAGATCCCTCGCATTAAAGTAGCCTCCTTATCTTGTGTACCTTCTCATTAAAAAGATGTCTTACAAACAATCTTAGTACAGACTTCCCTGAATGACGTTCAGTCATGCTTAAGATTTTTTCTATGTGAACTAATTTTTTACACATTACAATCTTTCCATGTGCAAGGCTGATGAAAGAACCTGTACCAATGCTGATTACTGTTTTACACGCCAGCATTAAGCTCGTGTTCAGCAGAGAAACGCCGTAGTAGTTGGTGCTGGCATGTCACGAAAATCCAGATTGGTCAACAGGGTCATGACGTCACATGTCGAGCTGTGGAAAGAAAATTATTAAAACTTGAGGTATATGGTAATTACGGGGCTGTAGCATGACTCAAATATCATTATGATGTGTAAGGATCTAAACTTAATTATGCTGGGTAGCATGAGTCAGACACGCTACCTTTAGGCCTTTTTTTTCATTATTGACGCTACCCTTACCCGCAGCGGTGGCTCAGTGGTTAGGGCGCTCGACTACTGATCCGGAGCTCCCGGGTTCGAACCCGACCGCGGCGGCTGCGTTTTTATGGGGTAAAAACGCTAAGGCGCCCGTGTGCTGTGCGATGTCAGTGCACGTTAAAGATCCCCAGGTGGTCGAAATTATTCCGGAGCCCTCCACTACGGCACCTCTTCTTCCTTTCTTCTTTCACTCCTCCTTTATCCCTTCCCTTACGGCCCGGTTCAGGTGTCCAACGATATATGAGACAGATACTGCGCCATTTCCTTTCCCCAAAAAAACCAACCAACCAATTACCCTTAGGCGACTAAGGCATGTTCATTTTACTTGGCTAAAGCGAGACCTTGTGGTGTATCACGTGGTCTGACATGTGTACTGATGTATGCTAATGAGTGTTTGTAATTAGAAAGAGGTACTAATTAAATAAGTTAAGAAAATAGCAAGTAACTATAAACACTGTCGCATCATACCCAAAAATAAAATTAACAAATAAGGCAGAACTTAATCGTCCCCCAAATTTTGTCTCACTTCTTATATATGCTGATTATATACACGTTGGCAAGACAAAGTAAAAGCGCCATTTTTTAATTATATACAGATATGTGCTGAAGATAGGCACTTGTTTACAAGTTTGCTAGTAAGCAAAAAAAATTTAAATTAAGAAACAATGACAGTACTACACAGTGCAGAAGAAACAAGACACGAGGTGTCCTCTCACTTGTGCCGCATTTCTTTCATGCCGTGTACTCATCGCTATGCCAGACCAAACTAGCCCAAGCTGCGACGTTATTATAGTAAAAAACAATATAGCAAACTAAGTATAAGAGGGCAAAGGCACATGGGAAACTTTATCTCACAACAGGTAGCATCTCAATATGCTTGCTGATGTGGTTAACAAACAGCACATCTCACAACTACAGTAATGCCCTAGAGAAGGCTTTGTGATGCATCAAGCATGTATTTCAACATCCTGCTCGACTTAGGTCAGGCTTACCGCTGTGTTTTTCTCTGAGGCAGGGTGCATTTTGAATATACTGTAAATAAAACATATTTTAGTGTGTTTATTATGGTTACTGTTACACAGGACAAAGCTATGCACATGGCTGGAAAAGAAAAGAAAAAAAAAACAAGATTCAGGCACGCTTTGAACCTGACCGCAAGCACCTCCTAACCAGCTGTGAAAAATGTTCCTTCTGTCAACTGCCGCACAGCGGTGTTCATGTAGCGTCAGGCTCGCCTCTGCTCCTCATCGCACTCTGCATCCGCTTTGAGAAGCGAGCGGGGTTAGTGTGGAACTCCTTGAACAGCTCGTACAGTATGGTCGCCTTTTTGTCGCGGTGAAGAGCAGCCGTGTTATTCCTGCACCAAGTTTTCGGGTTGCCCTGGCAGTCTTCGGTGATTCGAGCCAAGAGGCTTTCGGCGCGCGAGTGCATGGCCGCCTGTGTCTCTTTCATCCTGTCGATCGCGGCAACTTTGGCACTCGCAGCAAGAAGGAGCTTCTTGCAGCGTTCTTCCAGCGCGGCCCCGTAGTCTTCCGGCGGGTCGCTCTTTGCCTCTTCCGGTTGAGCTGCAGCTGCTGCGGCTCCACCACACTGTTCAGCGATGGCGGTAGCTTCGGCTATAAGCGACTTGCACTTTTCTCGTCCTGAGGCGAGGATGCTGCGAAGACGGGAAACGCTGTTCAGCACATCATCGACGCGCAACTTGCCTGTTTCTTCGGAGCCCTCGATGTCACGCAGCCGGCGATTTTGGTACAGAAGTTGGCGCACAATGGCCACTCGCTTGTTGACGCTTGCCGTCAGCTTGAGTATATCCGAACAGTCGCGGGCGTCG
Source organism: Amblyomma americanum (assembly GCF_052857255.1). Lineage (NCBI taxonomy): Eukaryota > Metazoa > Arthropoda > Arachnida > Ixodida > Ixodidae > Amblyomma > Amblyomma americanum. The sequence goes on along the minus strand of NC_135499.1, from coordinate 150,685,714 downwards.
GCCGTATCAAGCCGTGCTGACAGGAGCACGCGCTCGGCCAACTCTTTCGGAAGCCGAGTCTTCGATGGCGATCCACGCGACTTCTCGACGTCGTCATTGTCGCCTAGCAACCCGCGAACACGTTCTTCAACAAGGCGCGGAAGAGCAGCATACACGGCGCTGAGCTTGTTCAGTTCGATATCCCTGGAGGAATGCGCTACGTTTTGTGCACCGGGCGTAGTGGCGGTCCACACCTTCAGGTCGTGAGCGGCTGAGTCGTCGCCGATCAAAGTGCAAACAAGCTCCGCGCATAGCTTTCCTTGCCCCTGTGCGACGAACTCATCGCCGCCGTCCGCCAGGATGGCAGCAATGCAGTCATTAATGCTGTTTGCAACGCCCGATGTCGAGGGAACGCCAGCGCTTTCGTCGGGGCGCATTCGACGCCGCGGAATGATTTTAGCCTGTTTGCAGAGTTTGTCGCAAAGACTTCTTTCAGCTTTTAGGCAGGCCAGCAGCTTACCTACGTTGAGAAACTCGTCGGTCCCATCGGCGGATCTGCGTGCGAGCAGTCCATCAAGCTTCTGTGTCACCTCAGCGACGATGGCACCAGTCCTTTCGTGCACTTTCTTCAGGCGGTCATCGCAAAGTGCCAGCCGGGACAACTCTGCTTCCGCCTTGCTTATCGCAGAATCTAGGTCGAAACGCCGGGCAGTCATACCTTCTTTGTGACAGCGCACACGACGCACATTCGAATTTCGAACGCGGCGATGCGGCTTTCACGATTTTCGTTTATTCGCTGGATTGGATTGGTTGGGATTTGGTTGGATTGCAGCAATTCATCCTGGAGAACATGCCTGAAGCAATGCCTCCTGAAGAACATGCCTGAAGCGTCAGGGGTCTTTCTGTCCTCAGTAGAGCGCACGTCAGCCGTATGGCGGCGCTGTCAAATGACCCAGTATAACCCGTTTCCAGTGACTCTAACCCAGTAAGGGGGCAATTCAGCAATTATCGGTTAAGAAAAAGGTTAAAGAAACAGAGAGAGCTCTGTGGAAAACAGGGATGCTGACGAAATCGGCACTGGGAACATACCGGACCTTTAAACAGGAAATTGTCAAAGAAAATATCTATGATATTTGTAGGGGAAGCTCTTTGTTGTTTGAGGCCAGGACTGGAGTTTTGCGGACTAAGACGTATAGAGTCAGGTACCATGAGATGGACACTTTGTGCATTGCGTGCGGAGAGGAGGAGGAAACGGCTGAACACTTGATACTTATCTGTAAAGGGCTTCACCCTACAGTGGAAAGCAGCGGGGCTGACTTACCCAAGGCATTGGGGTTTAGGGATAGTGAAGGGAAAGTGGATTTTAAGAGGTTAGAAGTAACCAAGCGAAGGTTATACGATTGGTGGCTAAAAGCAAGACAGGAGTAAAATTTCACAAGGCATGGCTAGGTAGCTTGAGCCACCGCCCGATTTAAAGGGTTCAGCCGTATCCATCCATCCATCAAGTTGAGTTTCAAAAGAGAAACCAAAGTAGGACTGAAGCGAGATGAACAATAAGAGGGGAATTTTTACTCAGAAAAGCAACTGGAAGCAGCAGCCAAATAAATTGAGAAAGTAATTTTTGAGGATAGTGAAACAGAATGGACTTATACCAAATTAACTCGATTACTGGAGCAATAGCTAACTAAGGTGCGAGTACAGCTAAAAGGGAAAAGACGCAAACCCTAGAGTTGGTGGGATGAGAACGTCAAGAGGGCGATAGAGAAACGTCAGGAAGCGTCCAGGGAACACAGATATTCCAAGAAGAGGGGGGAACCAGAAGCTGAAGTAGACAGAAAATGGGTACCTTCATAAATTTGTGTAGAAGGGAAGCATCCTATTTGATGAATGAGAAAATTAGAAGAAAGGGTACCCAATGGATGTCAAAAGTAAATAAAAAAGATAGAAAAGCAGCTCCAAAATTCTGGAAGCATCTAAATGCAATGAGTAATAAGACTAGGCTGGAACAAAGGTTTATAGTTACAGCTCAGGGTATTCGACTAGAAGGGAATGAAGCGATAAAACACATAGGCACAAGGATGACAGAAAAATTTAAAGAAAGAAATGTTGCACATAATTTATTGAAGGAGGATAGACCGGTTACTGCAATAGCTTCACTTGAGCAAAGAGAGTGGGAAAGGGCAGAGAAGGTTCCTAGTGGCACGTCAACAGGACCAGATGGTATTCCGATTATGTTAATAAAGAAGCTAGGACCAAAATCCAAGCAAACATTAATACAGGTAGTGTATAAAATGATAGTGGATGGGAAAGTCCCCGATGAATGGCGATTAAGTAGAATGAACACGATATATAAGGGAAAGGGGGACAAAGCTGATGTAGGTAACTACCGTCCCATAACAGTGATCACATCTGTGGTGTACAGGGTGGTGATGCAGATTATAAAGGACAGATTGCAGGCTTGGGTGGAGAATGAGGGGGAGCTACAAAATGGGTTCCGGAAACAAAGGAGGTTGGAGGACAATCTGTTTTCGTTGACGCAGGTATAGAGATTGCTGAAAAGGAACACAGGCCCCTATGGCTAGCATTTCTGGATATTTAAAGAGCGTACGACAACGTTATTCAAGAGTATCTGTGGGACATACTGGGCACATTGGATGTGGAAGATGGTTAATTAATCTTTTAAAAGATATATATGAAGGTACCAGAGTGCTTATAAAATGGAAAAAAAAAATGTACGTGCCAGAGCCTGTAGAGATACAGCGGGCGCTTAGGCAAGGATGACCTCTGTCTCCTTTGTTGTTCATGTTGTACCTGCAAGGGTTGGAGACCAAGCTAGAGAGGAGCGGACTAGGCTTCAACCTTTCTTTTTTCAAGCAAGGAGAATTGATTAAACAGTCATTACCGGGTCTAATATGATATAGTGCTAATGGCAACAAGGAAGATTTACAGAAGTTGATAGACATATGTGGTACAGAGGGAGATAGATAAGGTTTCAAGTTTAGTAAGGAAAAATCTGCAGTCATCATATTTAATGATGAGGTCGGCGAGCATAGAATACAGGGGTTCACGCTAGAAATAGTGGATGAGTACGTATCTTGGGGTGTGGATAAATAACGGCGCTGAATATCTGACAGAGCATGAAAAATATGTAATGAATAAAGCTAGTAGGAACGCAGCTGTCATGAAAAATAGGGCACTGTGGAATTACAATAGGTATGAAGTGGTAAGAGGGATCTGGAAAGGGGTGATGGTTCCTAGCCTGACTTTTGGTAATGCGGTCCTGTGCATGAGACCAGATGTTCAAGCAAGGTTAGAAATTAAACAACGCGGCGTAGGGAGGCTAGCTTTGGGAGCACATGGCAATACTCCAAATCAGGGGGTACAGGATGATATAGGATGGGCATCGTTCGAGAGCAGAGAAGCTAGCAGTGAGATAGCATTTGAGGAGCGATTGAGAAAATTGGGGAGAAGCAGTGGGCTAGGAGAGTTTTCAGATACCTGTATATAAGGAATGTTGATACGAAATGGAGAAAGCGAACTAGAAAATTGACGAGCAAATATCTGGACAGCAGTAGGGGGGAAAATCAGCAATTATCAGTTAAGAAAAAGGTTAAAGAAACAGAAAGAGCTCTGTGGAAAACAGGGATGCTGACCAAATCAGCACTGGGAACATACATGAGCAGGAAATTGCCAAAGAAAATATCTATGATAACTGTAGGGGAAGCTCTTTGTTGTTTGAGGCCAGGACGGGTGTTACGCGGACTAAGACATATAGAGCCAGGTACTATGAGATAGACACGCACGTTGTGCGTTGCGTGCGGAGAGGAGGAAACGGCTGAACACTTGATACTTTTCTGTAAAGGGCTCACCCATAGTCATGGCTAGGTGGCTTGAGCCACCGCCCGATTTAAAGGGTTCAGCCGTATCCATCCGTCCGTCCGTCCGTCCGTCCGTCCATCCATCCATCCATCCATCCATCAATGCGGGGCGCCCGATCATTCTATTTCATCCTTTTTTCGGGCTTTTAGCAACAACTTTTAGTTCGTTAACGACAAAAAACATGATTTTGGATGCCTCATAGTGCAGCAAATGCTTAGAAAGTCTAAGCTGACTTCCACATATTACTGAAAGAGGATCGTCAGTTTCGATTTCGAAATCTAAAAGCGTGCTGTGCACCCCGTTCTATCATGCCGTTAGGACCTTTTGTCTTCTGCATAACCAGTGTTGATGGTGTTGATTTGTAGAGACTCTTGCTTGTTTAGGTCGTGATAGGGGATACTGTACGTACGTTACTAGATCTGCTCGCGAGGAGACTTGTATATAAGTCTTAGGGTGTCCTGTTCTTTCATATCCCTTTATTTTTACTGCTGACTCTTCGCAAGATTCTTGAGATTTGCTCTGTTGTATTCTTGAGAGAGGCGATGGTTTTGCTACATCGTCCTAGCTGTGTTCTGCTGCCACAATCCATGCCAAGCACTCGGACTTCCGTTTTCTCAGCTATTGTCTCGTTTCCGTGTTTCAAGGTGACTCTTAAAGCGTCTCTCAAGTTTTTAAAGCGAAAGATTTACTACGCCAGCCAGGCCGACGAACGACCTTGAGCCGTCGTTGCCTAGCAACGCCGCAGCCGCGCTCCAACAGATGGCGAAGCCGTCGCCGCTTGCTCTGGGACGGAGGGAGTGTCGCGGGGGTATATATATATATATATATATATATATATATATATATATATATATATATATATATATATATATATATATATATATATATATATATATATATATATATATATATATATATATATGTGTGTGTGTGTGTGTGTGTGTGTGTGTGTGTGTGTGTGTGTGTGTGTGCGTGTGCGTGCGTGCGTGTGCGTGCGTGCGCGCGCGTGTGTTTTTCCTCAGTGTATTGTAGTCGTTATGGAGAGCGCTTAAAGACGCACAACAACGACAGAACAAAGCGAGGAAGAAACAACGCGCTCAAGAGACGCCAGAAGAACGCGCCGCACGACTCAAGAAGCGTCGTAACGATGATGCGGCTAGAAGTCGTGCCACGTCCCAGAGTGATAGACGCTGCGTAGCTAGATGACGTAGCTAGATGATTTCGCAATTCAACTAGGGTTAACCACAGCTAAACCACAGGCAATTTTTTTTTGAAAACTTTTATTGGCGCGATTTGCGTCATTGCAATTCTGGAACCCAGTTCCTGTTTGGGCAGCATGTAAGAAATGATGAGCAGAATGTTGTGCACACTGTCGTTGCCAACGGCACTGTGGTAGTTTGAAATCTCTTATCCAATTTCTCTTGCTTGTTGCCATCTCGTTGGCCTTATTGCTGATGCCTTTCCAACTAGCATCTTGCAAACGATTTGATCAGGTTTACCTTGGTTGTGTACGTTAGTGTGTAAAAGAGCATGCACAGTAGGCCTGAATGAAACGTGAAAGAGAGAAAAAAAAAGTTTAGCTGCCAACTGCCCGAAGATGCCGCCCGGATCCAAAGACTCCAAGTCGTCATCTAGGCAGTAAGGCTAAAGCCCTAGCTCCGTGTGTCTGTTGGATACAGTGTCTAGAATAGGCAGTGCTGGACAATAGTTATTCCATCCATCCATTCACTGAAGTATTCACAACCCGTCTGTAAAGGAATATGTTGCTTCAAAGTAGAAAGTACAGCATATGCATGTTTGTGTTTCACTTTGGCTTGACTGCACAATAAAGTTCAAGGGCTGCCAAGGATTTTGTTGTATATAACAGCTGGTGCTTGGTTATTACAATTGTCTTGACTGCAGACAAGAAGGCAATGGGCAAACGGCTGTAGGAGGGTGGATCCATTTGTATACACGTTGAATCTGATTGGAACATGAAGCATGACAAAAGGATGTGTGTGCATATCTAATTGTCAGCTCCGGCCTGCACCGCTGAATGCGTGCTCTACAATAATATGACGTCTGTCACGTTCCAGACTATGCAAAGACGTTGGCCCGAGTATGACCTCAGGATGCCGGCTTCAGGAACTTCAGACGTCCTTAGGTTGTCCCCAACTGTTCTTCAAGCAAGACCCAGCACGTCTTGAGGATCATGTCTGGGGACGTTTTCAGTACTACTTCAGGATTTGTACTGAGCTTTTTTTTCATAGGAGTTCTGTATCCAAAGCTAATGTAAGACAAGCTAACCAGAATAAACAATAAGAGAAGGAATAGCACTGATTTCTGGGCCACTCATCTTTCCCATTCAGGTAGCAGAATTCAACTCCAGAGAGAGCTATGCGGCATGCGGTACATAAGACTAGCTTTCAAAGCAAAATATCTTAAGACATCTCCTCAAGGGATATAATTTTTTGGGGCTATGGTTTCCTCCTTTATATCACTATTGTACCCACATATTTTAATAAACCTGCAGTTTTTAAGTAATGAAAGCCGAGTGCAAGAGGTAAAGTCTGTTTGATCTCAATTCAATTCCACAATGCAATACTGTAGGACATATGAGTAGTTTTCATTCTCGAGTTGTCCAGCAAAGTACCGAGTACATCCTCATGAGGACATTAGCCATGATGCACTCAAAAGGTACTCAGAATGTCCTCTTCGGGATGAGGTCGTTCCAACCATTTGACGACGTCCTCAGGATGTTGCCGTTGTGTGGGGTCATGTGAAAACCTCCCGTAAACCACGAGCACCCCTGAAATGCCCTGGCTATCCACTCTGAGTTAAAATTTTTTACCTGTCCCATTTACCAACCTTTCCCTAGAAAAAAACTGATGTTCACGACGTTTTATCCACAGCTGTAGTGACTACCTACACGTGATACAATCTGAGCTGCTTCACCTAGCCTGGTGCTCGGCTTATCTGGGGTGAAATGAGTTGAAAAATACGGGTCGTAAACCCCACCTTGCATAAAAGGAAATACCTTGTGCCATGGTGCTCTTTGGCCAGAGCTGCCCTTGCTCTAAAGTGCTTGCTCCATAAAAAATTCATTTCCATCAATCATTATATGACCACATCGCTATTTGTCATGTCCTAGGATTGTTATTCCACACCTACATATTTTTCTTCAGTTCTGAATTTTTAGGGTACATATGGTGAACTTAATGGATAACAAACTCCTCCATTAGCCTATGCTATGTATATTTTCCATGCACTTGCTTGCGTGTTTTCTTTGTAATGACACATACATGAATCACCTCGCCTGAAACTGCCTTCATAACTGATTTTCCTCTGACACTGCTTCTATTTAAACAGGCAAATGAAGGATGTAATGTGAAGGTGGGTTTAGGTCATATAAGGTGTGAAAATAACTGCATTATAATCACTGATACACTGTTTTAATTCACTATACAATGCTTAAAGGGGCTCTGAAATGGGCTTTCAAAGTTGTGTTATGCTTGGGATGTTAAAGGATGCCACTCCATGAATATACTCCAGCAAGAATTTTTTTAAATGCGCTTTGTAGAACTTTCAGTTATCGGTAGTCAAAATTTGAATTTTACCATCTGCTTGCCTTTCCCTCTCCTCTCGTCACTTGTTGCAAGCTGAAAAGTCGGTGCTCCACCACTGACGCATGCGGGAATTCCCCGAGGGGTAAAACTTCCTGACCTTCTGGAGTGACGAGGCTGACTGGCCGCGGCCATGGTGGCTGCCCTGACATCCGACCGAATCTAACCAATAACCACCTCTCGAGTGGCATACGCAGGAGTGTGCAACGGAGGAAGGTGTGATTATGAAAAAGTCTCCAACTCCCACACACTACAAAGTGCTCAGTGTCTTTGTGTGCGCTGGGGGAATTGAAGCATGTAAAGCCCAGCAGTTCAGCTCGATGAAAAAGTCGCCGGAAAGGGCTCGCCAACTTTACGTGCGATTGTGGGTTTTCTGCTGCATGTCTCTCGTCAGAAGGTGTTTCAGAGCCCCTTCAAGGCAGCCTGCTTCGAGCCAGAGTTGCAACAAATGGTGCATAAGTGATTATACTATTTTTTTTTCATACCTCACATGATTGACGTCACAGCCGTTGTATGGTTGACGATACCAAAACAGCACGAAAGAAGTGTTAAAGTGTAAATTAATTAGGTGGTCGTGGGCAAATACCACACGGTGGGCCATATAACTGTAGAGAAAAAAACATGAAACTAAAATTAGGCATCTATACTCCTTAAGCGTTCTAAGACAAAAACAGCTGGACTTGACGAAAAAAGTTTCCATTTCAATCTGGATTATGGAACCAGAAATCTGGCCCTTCCAGCTATAACGCGTTCTGCTTCTAATTGGAAAATGGCCCTGCCTGCTATTATGAAATCTGAAATTGTGTCCCTTTTGCTTCCAGCTGAAAAATTGTCACCTCCACATAACTACAGCTCGAATCTCTTCCAGTTCCAGTGGAAATACCACTCCAGCTTGAAATTTTCCAGCTGGAATGGGTACCCCTGATGAAAGTCTGCCACTTCTCAATTTTTGATGGGGGCAATTCAAACAAAACTGGTTAATGCCAAGCAGGTGTTGAATGCAGCTGTAATTTATTTAGTCGGGCTCAGTTGGTTAAAGATCCATTTAATCTTGGACGGTTGCTCGTGGGCATAGGAACTGGTATAGACACTTTTGCACCACCAATCCAAGGTATGTTGGATGAATGACTTTTGAATGAGGGTTATGCACTTAAATTAACAGTTGCTGCTTGGGCTTGCCAAAATATTTTAGATTTGACTCTGATTTTCACCTGCTCAACTGATAGCACACAGAGTGAATAAAAAGCCATAATATTAAATTAGATAACTTTGGTATACTACAATTTTCTGCTGACTTTCATAGCGACATCTTCCCTGAGTGGCATATCAGCATGAGTGAAGGTGAACTGTTGTGCTTATGTACTACCTTGTAGTCGAACAGCAATTAAAATAAACTGAAAATACGTCCATAGCAGTTGTGCATAAAAGGTTCTCTGGACATCTATGCACTTTCTGCTGACTCAACACAACAAATATACAACGCTATGAAATTAGTTCATCTTCTGATATATAGATTCATATGCACAATCACATTTAGTTCATAGTGTCAGTGCCTATGCTATGTAGACTGCCCGCGTTTAAACTGTGCTGGAAATCCATAAATATCTCGTTCATGCCCAGCTGGGACATCTACAGTGCATACAATAGCATGGACTGGATGTTAATTTCAGTTTGGTAGGAACATAGGCTCTTGGTAGGTGAGACTATATAGATGTCTGTTAGAGATATCAGATGTACAGTGTGAATATCTGATGGATGTCCATATAATGTTTGATGGTTTACTATGAACTGCTGGCTACAAAAAGCAAAGGCTGGCTATAGGTGCAGTCAGCGTCAAATGAAATGCAAAGAAGGCAATGAAAAGGACAACAGCAAACTGACAACAAATACTAGTGAATATGATTTTCACTTCTGTGGTGCAAAGGTCGTTCCAAGTTAATGAACCCAGCCTGTATTCTTCTGCAGAACCAATAATTTTTGTTTTCATTTGTTCATGTTTTAAGTTCTCCTGTTTGCATTATCTGATCCCTGGTTTTTAAGGCACAACTAGAAATATGTACGACAAACGTACGTTGGTCGCAAAATATTTCGTGCATATGTATCTTGCAAAGCAGTTTTATGTGACAAGTCCGTTCTCAGTTTTCATGAATATTTCAAAGCATGATTTTTCTACTAGTCTACTATCAGTCATAGAAGTAGGCAAATCTAAGTTGATATGATCACATAGCACTGGCTGTTAAATAATTCTAGGGTATTTCTATTTAGCTACCATTTGCTTCTCGCTTGGTGATCTGCTCAATTTTATCCTTTGTTGCGCTGCTGTGGATCAGGGACCGATTTATAGGTCACTGTTGGAGGGGGCAGTCCCATTTTGACCATGTATTTCCGAGAGTTTCTTTGAAAAAATGCGGTGCAACTTTTCAATGTAGTCACATTAGAGAAATATTCAGGGAGCATATATTTTTGTGTGCCGATTCTATATATGTCATTTAATTTCATGTACAACAATTCCTTGAGCACATGAGTAATATTTATACAAGTATTTTGTGATGAGCTTTCGAGAAAATTTGATGCAGGGAACTTGCTGAAATGTATGTTATGGGTTCTCTTAACATAAAGGAATGCAGTAAAGGTAAAATTGTCTTCCTGCCTATCATAGAACTTAAGTTATAGTTTTGAAGTTGTCGCTTAAGAAATTTGAAGAAAAGTGTGTATTCCTGTTCCTGAAATGGCGGCTTCAATACCGTATAACTCAAGTTCTATGATAGCCAGGATGACAATTTTGTTCTTACTGCATTCCTTGATATCAAGAAAACCCAATGGCATATATTTCAGTGAGTTTCCGGCAGCAAATTTTCTTCAAACCTCTTCACAAAATACTTCCATAAAAATTACATAACTGCTCAAGAAATTGCTTTACACAAAATTAAATAACATATTTAGAATCAGCGTGAAAAAATACATGTTCCCTGAAGATTTCATAATTATGGCTGCATTAATAAAATTAATACAAATAAAGATGCAGGCGTGGAAGTGAAAAATTCTTATTATTGAAGACATTGTAATGCGTGTGCATTTGTGTTTCTTCTACCTGTTTCCTGAAATATAATTAGTTTCAGTATATCTCAATTTGTTCCCATAATATATGAAAATAACTAAGGCTTAATTGGCTCAATTCTTGCGAGTCATTAACACACTTTCAACATTTTTTTGTTTCGACTGAAATGAAGCTGTAGCCAAAGACTTGCCTTTGGAGCTATACTAAATATACTGTTTCTGAGGTGCATCATCAAAGAGAAATGTTCATTTATGCACAAGCACCACAATTATAAAATATAATTAGGTGACATTATGGTTCACAAAATTTGTAATGTTTGACTCACTCAAAAAAAAGCATAGCTCCACATTTTAGTTCTTTCTGAATTCAACCGTACAAGATTAATTAAAATTGTAGCATAAAATAACAATAAAAACTTCTGTAAGGCTAGTCACGTTGGCAAAAAGCACGAAGCTGAGAAAATCGCATCTGAAGTGCTTGCGCCAGCAATTCGAAGGTCGTTGCAGAGATCTGCAAAAAACAACAGTAGGCGGATGTTCCAAAAATGTTTCACAGCTGTGAATATTACCAGGACTTGGGGAAGGGTTCCAGTTTTCAAACAAAACCAAGATGATGGCCATCGGGGATGCAGTCGTGGGAAGTGACAGGTGTGAAGTTATGCCGCATTTCGCTCTAAAATATCAATTTACACACTTCGTAGCCGCAAATTATATAATGTTTCAGTAATTGGAGGTCGAATTAAGCCCTGAAATTTTTTAGGCAGGTACTTAAAATTGTACAGGTACCGAATATGCCATTCTTGCAAAATCAAATTTTTTGCCTTTTTTGATCACGACCAGAGTCTCCCCTGAAATTTAACCCTACTTAGGACAATCTAACACAGCATATAGTTATCTTTCGATTCATGAATGCTTTTCGACTGCCCAGAACTGTCCGACTGGCTGTCGATGGCCACATTTTGAATGCACCAGCAGTGAACTATGTGCCGCAGCACGCATTACAACCACCATCTGTTGCACAATTTGCTGTACGGTGTTTTGTTATAGAAAGGGCTTATAAAACTGCTCCGGGCTATTTGTATATGCTGGCCTGTGATGCCTGTGTCACCAAGCGATGAATGCTTGTGTGCTGAAGACAAGGTTTTGCCAACTAAAGCGCGAGAATTTTGCATGCTTCGACATGTGCTTTGCAATGGTGCCATGGCATCAGCAGCTGCTTGGTCAAACAGCTCCTCTGTCTTTCTTCACATAACCAATCTGTTTAGTGTGATGACCCCATGGTGGATGTTACGCTTAATTTAGCAACAAGAAGCGTACACCCTTGGAGTGGCATCTGCTTACCTTTTAATGCACTCAACATATCTTAAGATTGCTTGAAAAGTGAAAGTATGCCTCTATCATGTGGCAGGAAGATATATAGATGACGACTTGATTGATTGTAAAGCCTGGCTGTCGTTCATTTACAGGGCTACAGACACAAAATTTTTGGGTTTGTTTAACCTTGAAAAAGGCCTAACGGACATAGTAATCATAAAAATGAGCTCAAAACACCAGTACAAACTATTTTATACCAGGTGTTTGGGTCTCTGCAGTGCTGAAGTGCACTTTGACGTCCTGGTCGACCTGCCAATCTGGACTACCACATTCCTGATGCCGGTGTCACCGGCCAGCACTGGTTGTTTCTGTGAACAACCACTGGCATCGATGGAGCCATAACTGGGGGGAACAAGTGCACCTTGACGTCACTCATTGCGGGCGAAAAAATGTGGAGCGCCACCTTGGACAACATTCAAAATCATACCAAACTTCGTTCCACTCAACGGCAAGTGAAACCTGCTTGAAGGCATCTTGTTACGCCCATGGACCAAATCGTAGTACCGTTTATTTGCATTCCAAATGTTGTATTGCACCTCTTTCAAGCAGTCGGGACACCAAATTTTTTTGTCACTTTTTTTTTTTCTCAGAAAAAGGCAAAGCGAAGGCAACGAGATCTGGGTGGGTAGGGCAAAAGACAACAAGAAGAAAACCAGATACTACAAGATAGGAAACTGCCCTCTCACTTAATTTCCTGATGAGGTCATGTGCTTTTACTAACCATGTGATGCCTGCAATGAGATTTATTACAGGAAGAAGCTCCAAAGACAAACGAAGGAAATGAACCATTTGTTTAAGAACAGGTATGTACATGTTTTATTCGCAAAGACATATCCATCTTGGCCAACTTTCAGACAAGACAGCAAGACGCTTTCTAAACATGGTCAGTGCTGGTAAAATATACATATTCTATGTACACAGTGCAGGGTTACCTGCCAAACCCAGTAGATGGCAAAGGTATAGGTGCCTATAAGCTACATTAAAAAAGAAAGACTAAAATACCCAAAGCTGCGCAGCTTGTAAGCCACTTCAAGCACTTTTGAAGAGGAAGGCACTGACTTCGGAGGTCCCTCCCTGTTTTTGGCAGCTCGGCATGATAAATGCGCAGAGACGGATCAGGAACTGGAGTCGGGGTGGATCTAAAAGCCCACACAACTCCCTTGACTGGCACAAACTGTTTGGCAGAGTGCAAAGTAACTTGGGAGGCCCCAATGGCTGTCGCAAATGTTTGCATGAGTTTGTTTGGAGACTCGAAAGAACATGCATCAGGATTTTACGACTATACAAAAGGCAATATCGTACGCTTTTGTACCATGAAAAAAAAAAAAGAACATGGTAATTAAAGGAGTGAGTGCCGACTCCTGAGTAACATATGCAAAATGAACATCGAAACAGTTATCCTAGGATGACTCGAGCTGAACCAGAGCAAGCCTCTTTTCAATAAAGCACTGCTGTCATAACACAGCCTCTGCTGTGCTATTAAGAATAGCTCTTCTGTGCAAGATTGCATTGGGCCCACAAAGTGCCACCATAAACACATGCACAGGTATGTCTACTCTGCTCCAACAGCCCTTGCCCAAACAAATGGTTTCCACTACACGTCTTGTCACACTCGTTCACGACTAGAACAGAGCCAACCAAGCATGCCTCTGTCAGAAAGATGCTTTTTTTTAGCATAAATAAGCCTCAGTAAACCTCTCCTCCTGGTTTGCATAGAGTACCCTGGGTGGTGAGAATGTAAAAAATATTGCAGTCTTTCCAAAGAGCAATGACAAAGCTACTCTACATATACTACTTATCTACACGATGTGCAAGGCGCAACTCTCTGAAGCACTATTTATTCCCTCTCCCTGTGTGTTACTCAACCCTTGTAGGGGAAAAAACAAACAAAAAAAACTGATGTGTGCGCTATCTAATCCCACAAGCCCCATGAGCGGTATGTCAGCAATGGCTGTCATCACTCAGACCAAACTGCTTGTGCAAGTTGTCAAGCCTATCGACGAACTCCCGCATGCCCGATGTTGGTGTGCTTGGACCAGGCCGCGCAGGTGACCTGTTATGGTGAGATCAAAGAAAGAGTCAAGTTAAAAATGATTGCAATCAACATCAAAACTGAACTGGATGGCCTCCGTTCAGATAGCACGTGGCTATGCCTGTGAGAATATTCAAAAGTATTTGATATTCGATTCAACCTGAATGCTTGGTATTCGAAATATCAAAGCATTTGCCTCCAGCGAATTACATTTTTGGAACTCTTGCTTTGTGTGGTTTCGGCTCGGTGTGCCTCCTCTGAGATGGCACTATACGCCGCGCGCCTGCGCGTATGCCGAAACCGGCCTGCACATGTGTACGGCAGCACATGCGAGCAGGCACGAGTGCAGTGCTCACATCTGCACCTGCTATAAGTGACTGCGCCCGCACTACCTATGATTCACACGCACGTGTACCCCTTTAAGGTTATACGGTGTGACATGCGCTGATGCATTGTCGAGGATGACGACGTTTCCTTCCTTCGCCGCAAAACGGCAGTCAAAGAGGCACATGCACTCCTCAGAAAGCGGCCCGGTCATCCACACTTTCGTATTGTTCCTGTAGGCGACTCCTGATGGCAGCTGAGTGTCATTAAAGCATGTCTGCTTCGCTAACTTCCCAATCACAAGAAGAGCTAGATTTTTGGATCTCGACATGATGGCTCTCAACACAACCGAAATCTTTCACATGCGTACTGCTGGTGCACGACTCTGAGGAACGGCTTAGTGGAGGGCTCCGGAAATTTCGACCCCCTGGAGTTCTTTAACGCGCACTGATATCGCATAATACACGGGCCTCTAAAATTTCGCCTCCATTGAAATGGGACCGCCATGGCCGGGACAGAATCCACGTTTTTCGGGTCAGCAGCTGAGCACCATAACAACTGAGCCATCGCAGCGGCATGACTCTCCTTTCGACACAAGCATTCTATATGGTAGCAGCTTGAATAACAGCGTGGACTCATTGATGTTAAAAAACTGCCAGGTGCGTAGTCCATTAAAATTTGCCCTAGATGACCATTCTTTCAATCTTTTGCGCCATCCTGGCCAGCTGCAGCAACTTCTTCAGCTACAGCCCTTGTATTGATGCCATGCCCTGGAGATATGACACCATGGCGGCTGTTATTATAGGCACAAAAAGCTTTATATGAAAGCTGCGTTTTAGAGCAACAGAAGCATAGTGCACTTTCTCCAAGGTGAACTACATGAGCACCACTGCTGTAACAATACGCTGTAATCGAAAACTTGCATGCTCCCCTGTATGGGGAAGGGGAGGGTACCTGGTACAGCTACCACCCCTTGAAAAGGGTGAAAAAAACATTTTTGTAGTGATAGCTACACTATGCCACCTCTTCGAGCCTTCAGCGTGGCCACCATGGCCCCCCCTGGTCACGTGGTGTGGAGCAGCTGCTGCTGCCGGCGGCGTGGCGGCGAAACTGAGCTGCCACAGCTGTGCGCATGCGCCGTGTCAAGTGGGACGAAGATGAAGAAGGAACGCCCATCGAAACGCAGCGTCGAAAGACTGACTTTGCAATTCGACTGAGCGAGTTCCACTCGGCCAGATGTAGCTATCGCGTCACTTCAGGTTTAACCAGAGCTAAATCACAGCCAATTTTTTTTCTTTGCTGTACAGAAAACATTGTGCACAAATGAAGGCTGGATGCATGCCTGCTGAAAGACAGTGACATGCATTCTCCACACGCTACCTACCTAGGTGATGGGGGCAACGGCAACCTCCGGCACAAGACTGTGGCCGCTGATGCTTGGCTAGCGCTGCCTGACAGCACTGACGTCTGGGATGATTTTGCTGTGGCCATGGAGAAGCCCGAACCAGACGATGCTCCCAACTTCCATGGACCACCTGGAAAGAATCAACTACTGTTTTCTGCTTGCCTTGATCAAAATTTTTTATGCCTTCGAAACCTTTTAGAGCTCAGAAAAGACTTAGTGAAAATCTCAAATCTGCCCATGCAAAGTAGCAAGAAAAAAAGAAGTGAGTTATTTGACGAAAATGAAAAATTACACACACGCAATTTTCCTTTTCAGTTCAATCATTTCCCCTCCCCCTTCCCATCCTACCATTCCCTTTTCAGAATACTCTTAAGGCTACCACTATCAAAATGTGGTTTCATGACACAAACAGATAAAAAATGAGCAACCATGAACACAATTAAAATTGGTCAATTTCAGCAAGCTGGCCATACTGCTCGAGTCAGAACCTGTCTAGGTCTTTCCTTGAGTGATCTGCCAAAGCCTGGTCTTCTGGGTAATCAAGACAAAATAAGAAATGATGCCTATTTTTAACTTAACTGTTTTCAACCAGTGGCTAGAGTGCCACAATGCTCATAAACAAATGGCAGTTACAGAACTGGTACAGATGAACTATGAAGCATGCATGAGGCGGCAGTGATTAGTAGTCATGTGCAGTGCGTGACAGAAGTCCACCTAAAGATCCTCTTGTTTGCATGACCATGGATAAGATTAGCATTAGGAAAAACACTTCAGCTTGAAATGAACATACGTAAGTATTATGATAGCGAGCTGTGCGTTTAGGCTTTGACTACAAAAGGATTAAGCAGCTGGGAGCATGTGTTGCAATGCAGTTTGTACTTTCAGGCAAAAATTAAGCTGCGGAGCCGTGCCTAAGTGCACACAACTTGCAGTGAAAATTTCACTGCTCTGCTAAGAAGAATGTAGAAGGTATAAGCACGCACCAGGGGGCACTGACCGCACCGCCAGCTCCACCTTGTGGAGAAGCACGGGTGCTGGAGGCACGCATGCTGCTAGCCGCCACTTGTGCACCAGGTGCTGCATGCGGTGGAGGGCCACCAGGGCCTGCACCGCTGACCGGAAGCGGAACCGAGCTGACACTGGGTGCGACGACGCAAAGCCCGATGACCCATCGGCCGATGAGTGAGACGATGAGCCCGAGGGCAGTGGAACTTCGTCCACAGAGTCTTGCCGCCCCCGCGACTGGTAGGCCAGCAGGTGCTGGAAGTGGCGGCCACTGGAGGAATCGGCAGCATGCAGGCGGAAGCCCTGGTGCTTGGGACGCGCATCATCCTCGCTTGAGGTTGCTATGCCATCAAGGTGGTGCAAGGGCGGGGATGACGGAGGCTGTCGCCGGGAGCCAGCCATCAGTCGCATAGCCATGTCTTCTGTGGCCTGGAAACCTTGGAGAAGGCTGAGCAAGTACTGCTTCTGGTAGACAAGCGCCTTGCGCAAGCTGTCGGCCTTGCGGTACTTCCAATACAGCTTGTGCAGCAGCCGACACATGCTGGGTGATGGGGTGCCGTCCGCCGCAGGCCGGCCCAGCAGGTCTTGGCTCAGAGCCAGCTGCCGCAACCGTGAGATCTCCTCTTCTGCCTGCAGCAGGGACTCGCTCAGGTTTAGCTTCTCCTGGGCACATACGTAGTGGCTGCTATGACTGGCAGCGTCATCTTCGTCGATACGCACTGAGCTGTTGAGGCGGGTTGCGCTTGACGGGGGTCCTCCGCGCATGTTCTCGATGTCACTGGTCTGTGTCTGCCGTGGAGTAGAAGGTAGAGAGGAGCTTGCTTTGAGCTCGCGGATGAGCCGCAAGTCCTGTTCGTGAGACATGGCGCCACGGCATCGCTCCAACTCCAGGGTGGCTTGCAGCTGGTTAAAGTGTGCCCGCTCAGCGTTGACTGCATTCAGCATGTTCTGTGCATGCAGTTTCTCAACCTCCAAAGAACTCCTGCAAAAGGAATATTCACGGGCCTGTTTTCAAAGCTAGACTCTTCTTACTTCACAAAAAAGCTTTTCCTTTTTACTCGCTGTCCTAACACCGACCAATAAGTGACAAAACATGTTGCGCAAGTCTCCAGTCATCATAAAAGAGTGCCTCTTCCCTCCATGTCGCCCGCTAACACTTTTATCTCAATGCAGCAAGCTTCCACTGACTTGAATGTGATGACAGTACACTTCCATCACATATGTATGCGATATGAATGTGCAATGTGAACTGCAAAGCTTCCTGGTGCCATACCCAGCAAACACGCCAAGGTGATGAACTGGAAGGCTAAGAGGGAAAGTGGGAGTAGGAGCAAAGGTGAGGGGAGCGTGTACTCACTTGAAGTGCAGGACTTCCTGCTTGAGGGCGAGTATCTGACGATTAGCATCGGCAAGGTCGGCCCGACAGTTGGCCAATGCCATCTCCAGTTCCAGGCATGAGGATCGCTGGCTGTTGAGCTGAGTGAGCAGCTCTAGTGTCCTGGCCTGCTCTGCATCCAGCCGGTGCTTCAGCTCCTCTGCTCGTGACCGCTCCTGCCGCAGCTGGCATTCCAGCCCGTCCACTGGGTGGGGGAAATGCAACAGTTGATGGGGAAGGATCATTTTAGTTAAAATTTTCACTGACTGGCCATTCAACTTTTTGCACAAAGAGACCCCACAACTGAATTTGGAGAAGTTGGCAAGGATTGTTGCATCACGAGTAAAATAGGCAGAAAAAAAATTGGCAGTGGCTTAACTCGGCTAACCCTGGAATTCAGCGAAAAGCAAGGAAGCTTGCTAAGCGTCTGAGGCTCGTCCATGGCAGCTCCACTATACGTTCGCTACAGCCGTTTTATGAAATTGTTATCGTGAGTTTTTGCAGCAAAGACGCATAACTGAAATTGCGGTACTCTTTTTCTCTAACGGTAACGGTAACGCGTTACCTTTTTTGTAGCTAACGTAGGGCGGTAACGCGTTCCTTTTTTTAAACGTAACGAGTAACGTATTTAGTTACTTTTTTCGGTAACGCCTACAACACTGGCAGCCTTGCATGGCAAAGTACAGTAAATACTGCACTAGCCCCAAAAACTGTGTATCAGAGGTGAATAAGTGACACAATGATGCTTCTTCATTTTCTTTGTTCATCCCTGCGTCCAGAATTCTCAGTTCGTGATAAGTATTCATACAAAAGGATTCTTATCTACAATTGTGCAAAATTGCAGGTTTGGTAGCTACATTTCACAGCTTTTCCTTATTGTCACAGAAGCTCCAGTAGCCTGACAAGTACCACCAAACAGTACCCTTTAAACGGTTTCCAGCCTCTACCTTTGGCTCTGAGTTTCAGTTCCTTCTGGTCCTGCTGCTCCCTGGCCTGCTCCATTTGCTCCTGGAGTTCATCCAGTGCCTTCTTGTGGCTCAGGCGCTCCTCCTTCAAGAGTGCACGCAGCTGCTCCCTTTCATCTGTCACAGCTGAAGCAGCAACCTGAACAAGGGAAGAAATTATGTTCATGACCACTTGTGAAGCACCAGCTCAACTGACACAGTGAACTTGGTTTGGCATTCTTGCAACAATGGTTAGCTTCAACAGCGGTATTTTCTCTGATGTGTGATTATTTCTATTTGTTTGTTCTCAGTCCTATGGTGCCCACTTGCCCCACCTAGACTTCTTACTGGAAAGCTGGTAACCATAGACAAATTACCTTCCATGTCCTGTCTTTTGTTTGTCTGTGTTGTTCCCCACTTTTGCGCTTGTGTCTGTTATAGATTAAGCATTTCAACTCTAGATCAAGTACCATGTCAAAGTACTTTTTTTACTAAGCAGCATGCAGCTCTTCGGTAATTGCTCATAACGCCATGATGAGTATAGTTCTGGTAATCGTATGCATGCCTGCTATCTTCTCAAGTTCTTGGCTGAAAGAGGTCAGCAAACCCATACACACTGCAAGTCTTGCTTATCCCGTGGAGATATGGAGCTGCTCAATTAAATAACCCGAGACTAATTATTTTGGCCATGTACACATGGCAACTGTTGAACTCTTGAAATGCTCAAGTGTTGTCCATAACTTCCCTTCACTCATTCTAGCTGCCATGCTGACGTGATCCACTTTTGTTCACTTCAGGAGAGGCCTGCGAAAGCTGGAGGGCAGAGCAGAATCCGAACTGAAGAGAAAACTCTGATAGCACAGTGCAGAATTTGAAATTTGAGACTCCTGGCTTGCTCCTCAGGATGTTGTTAGAAGTGTGTGGCGGCAAAGGCACCTGCTACAACAGACCTAACTGCAGGCAGTGCCATGGGAAGGTCCTATGTGCAGGATGGTAAAGAAAAGGACTGGCGGGATGGAAAGGCAGAGGGATAAAGGCTGTCGACATAGAAGCCCCATGTGC
Source organism: Amblyomma americanum (assembly GCF_052857255.1). NCBI lineage: Eukaryota > Metazoa > Arthropoda > Arachnida > Ixodida > Ixodidae > Amblyomma > Amblyomma americanum. The sequence continues at coordinate 150,665,676 of NC_135499.1, read as the reverse complement.
TGGTGTCATGTGTTGTGTCACTGTCAGAGCATAACAGCATGCTGCTGCTATATGATGTCTAAGGCCCGATTCCGCGAAAAATTGTGGATTTAAGCATTTTTCACGGAACTGTGTGCTAGCAGTCACATTCTCATTTCTTATGATATTGCTGTTATGGACATCAGTAGGATGGAAAAACGACTATTTTTACCTTATTTTCATGAATATAATGCGAGATGGAGGTTCGAGAGCTTAGGAGAATTTTAAAATAAATATTATTACGATTATAATGCAATCTCAAACCATTCACGCCAATCATAGGACGAGGGTCCTCCAAAGGCAGTACGCTAAGGTACAGAAGCGGCATATATGTCAACGCTATTTACAAGGCAATGCTTCATGTGTGCGTGCCACAACAGAGCGAGCCAAAGTTTCCAATACCTAAATGCACGCAGCCTACCACGCAGCAGCAGCCACCATCACCGGTGTGCCCCCGCTACTCGGTGTTTCGAGCTGCCCAGTCCTGCGTCTGTTTGCCCTTTATTGCTTTCCCTACTCCACTCAATTCTTTCAGTGCCTTCTCTTTCTCAACAACCCACACAGACTTCTTTCCTATCCATAACCACCTACTCCTTCGCACTTGTACGCTGTGCGCTTTGCCCGAAGGTCTTTAAAAAAACTTGCTTCCACCAGAGGCTTTCAACAGCTATGCTTCAAAGCCCAGTGTCACGAATGCTGCTTTAGCCACCTTTTTAAAAGCTGATGAAAAAAAAAAAAAGCGTACCTTGGTTCAGAATATAAAGCAAGGTGCGTTTTGAAGCATTATCTGACGTCTCCCACAGAATTTCGAGATTCTTTGTTCTCAGTTTACGGAATTGAAAATTTTCCGCCGCAGAAATCAGGGACCTTAACAATGTCCAACTGAATAGTCCACTCACTGCTTTGAGAGTACATGAGTGGTCAGATGCCACCACTGTATGGTCGCTGCGGTCAGATGAAGGTGTCAGGTGCCGCTGCAGCAGCTGCTGTTCTGTCATGGACAGCATCTGAAAAGGAGCGCATAGTGCACTGTGGAGCAGTCTAGACCGGTACAGATGAGCTTGAACCAAGATATCGATACAAATGCCGCAGCACAAAATCACCTTTATGCTTTCAATGCCTGGCAAAACTTGCTAGAAAAAGAAATGAAAAATGGCAAAAAAAGTTGCGAAACCTGTTTTCATTTCATCCATGGTGTCAAGGGACTAAGGTGGCAAATTCAACAATTATTTCACTGACCAATACATGCTCAATAAACGGAAAAAGAATGTAAAAGGATAAACATAACATGTACATCTGATTTTCTTTCTTGTTTGGTGTGAACGATGATGCTGTTAACTGCTGCAACTAAGTATAATTAATTATTGATGACAATGTTCTCAAATCAGCTGAACATCAGCTTGCATTTTCACATTCAAAAATCCAGGGTGGACAGAAAACTTTGGCCAGCTGAGTGCTCCATGGCAGTGGTCCGGAAGGCTTAGGCCAACTCACGTGCAGGCCCTCGCGGTATATCTTGGCCAGCAGGTCCCGCAGAGCTGGCGAGAGTGAACAGTCCTGGGAGGCACTCTCCTCCAGGGTGCCGGCCGAGACAAAGCTCGAGCTACTTCCATTGTCCGATGACGGGGTGCCCCCACGAGAACGCAGCATGGCAGCCATCTTGTGTGCCCTCAGCTTCAGCTTGGCTCCTGAGGGGAACATGAATAAACATATGGCTATGTGTCGACATTACAACCAATGTCTCTTTACAACTTCGCAACAGATGCCTCCCTGACTTGTCTTAATGCACTGTACACCTTACACCAAAAAACCAGCAGAAAAGAAAAATGAACACTGACACATAAAGCGTGACAATTAACAATTCTTGTTGTTAGTCCGTTAAAACAACAAGTTACGCACAACCAACTAGGTTCAGTTCTCCATTTTCTCCTTGTCTTGTTTTTACCTTCCTACCCCAAAACGTGATACTTCATAGTCTCATGTTCATAGTGCTTTGATAGCACTGGATTCAAATTCTTATGGATGCAACCACCAATACAGTATTTCCAGAACACTGGCTACTCCTGTTCTATGTCAGTTTTGGGGCTCAACGGCAGTTAAAACTGGAAGTAATGAACCTCCATTTAGCGAATTCCATGATATTACGAGGTTTATCAATTCCCCAGTGCCACCCCTATTGAAGTGTGTGTGTTTGCGAACTCCATGTAACGAATGTGTTGTGGTGGTTGACCTTGATGTAACGAATTCATCACGGCAACTATCTATTAACTATTCCTGCGTTACCGCATTTACACGACTGAAAGCCGACCTATTTTTCAAAATTTTAAAATCCACTGTGGACTTACAATCGAAACGAAAACATGGCACTATAAGTAAAGGCGAGACAAAAAAAAATAAAAAATACCAGGCATGCTATAGCGTGGTTGCATTTTTGCTGAGCGGCTCCGTTGCATCACTCTTGGTGCTAGCCTTGAGCAGCTGCTCTGTCAATGTGCAAAACCGGCATCCTCAACCCGCACGTGGCGGCCGATGGTGGCTGTCGATAAGCAGCAAACTGGCACCAGCCCACTCTTCACACGTGGCCGCAGACTGCGTCTGCTGATAAATGGCGGCAGCCCGATAACGCATTTGCATTCTAATTTTAATAGGCTCGTCAAAGTTTTTTTTCTGTTTACTTTCAACTGCACACTTGGTGCTCAAGGGAGTGTCGATAGTTGATGGAAGGGCCACTGCTCCAATCGCGACGGCACCGCTACACGGAAGAGCATCGGTGCCGGGGAGTGCCGGTAGCTGACTGAAGACCCGACGCCACTCACGCGTACTTTCTCTTTGGCTCTGACGCATTTGACTATTGCTGGCCACGCTTCACAAGTTTTTAATGTAGTGCTTCGTCATTCGTCATTTGTGCTCCGTGTCTGGTAAGCGAACGGCACTCGTTCACGGCTACATTCGAGATGGCTGTCATTCTTTATGCCGAAGAAACGAACAAGTGTGCGCTGGGCCCCAAGTTCGTTGTTCGCAGTGGCTGATACAGGTGTGGCAGCTGCAGCGAAGCAAAATTTTCAGCTGCTCCAAGTGATGTGATGTGGGTGTTTGCGAAGTGCGGGATTTCGCTGCACGACGATGTTAGAACGACGACCTATGGGACTGCAGCAGCGATCACGACGGCAGCGCTAGTGAGGACGATGACGCAAGTGTGGACAAGTAGTCCAGTGACTAATAAATTTTCGTCTTGGAATGTGCTCACGGGCGTTCCCGCATGCGGCAGCGGAGGCCGCAGGATAGTGCTATCGCGTTCTACTATTAAAGGCCAAGGGTAAACGACCTACAAGTTTTTTTTCTTTCAGAAATGTGATGTGGGGGTTTCAGAAACGTGATGTGGAAAGCAGTCTCCGCAGCTTTTGCTTTTGTAGCGTCACTCCAAGTGACACTACAACAGCTAATGTCCAAAAGCAGCACAAAAGAACATGATGCAGCAAAGAAGGCATGAGATAAGCAGTGTGCGCCCATTGCTGCTGCTTGGTGGCTCATGCGATTCAAGCGCTGACAGCAGACATGCGGCGGGAGAGGAGAGTGTGCAAAACACCAGGAACGAGAGGCAAGAAGTCTGTTTCCGAAGGCTACTGAGAATAAGCAGACCTAAACACCTTTCTTTTTTACGGAAGACGAGTACGCAGAAAGAGGAGGGTGCTTCCGGCTCCCCCCCTCTCTTATATAATGGTGGTTTATTGTGGATGTTTTTTAGGTCATTTCATTAAATTAATATTTCATATTTTTCCAGTTTTCACGCAAAAACTGGATAAAAATAAAACTTGCATGCAACGAAAAATTGCAGACTTTTCTTGATTTTGTTATATCCAGGCTGAAATGTGGCCCAACATTTTGTTCCCATATGCGAGTTTTTGGACTCTACAAAAGGTGCTGCTGCATGCAAAGCATCGCAATTCCAGTGATTCTGCTCATTGCTGAATACACGATAGTAAAAATAACCACAAATGAAATGGTGAACATTGCATAAATGTTTCTAACTGGGCAGTGTGTGGCACCATCATGACATTAATTTGGACACATATGGCTTGAGAGTAACAAACTAATAGGGCTGACAGGGGACTAAAAAAGTTAATTCAGCAGTAAAACAAACATAGAACAAGATATAGGAGAAGGAAAAAAGCTTTGTCTTGTTCAGTGCCTTTTTTTGCGAGTTAAGTGGCTTTTGCTACTTTCCCGCCCATCATGACACAGGTGCCAAGCACACACAAGTGTGTGCTCAAAGATGACAGTGATGATCATGATGTTGCAATGCACATCCGCCACCCGCTCACATGGAGCGATTGAACATATGGTCAAGACTCACGGTCCAGCTCATCCCGAAGGGCCTCCACCTCGCGCAGGTGCTCTGTGCGAAGTGCCTGCATCTGCTGCGTGTGCTCCTCCCGCAGTCGCCATGCCAGCTGCTCCTGTAGCAGCGAAAGGCGTCCTTTTTCAGTCTCCAGCTGTGCTCGCAGGGTCGCCTCTGTCCTCCGCATCTGTTCCCGGTGCGCAGCGTCACGCTGCATTGCCTCTGCCTGGGCCCTTCGCAGGGCTTCTGACAGTTCGTCCCGCTCCCGCTGGAAACCTGCCTCTGTGGACAGCATGCGCTGGTCAGCACGGACCGTCAGAAGCTGCTCTTTCTCTTCTAGCATTCTGGACATCTCGGTTCGTAGGTGGGCCAGCTCTGCCTGGTGCTCCTGCCGAAGGCGCGTGATGACCTCTTCCTCCTTGGCTGAACCACTCGTTTCTTCTTGGGCAGTGGCGTTGCCTGTGGCTGAAAGTGGCAAAGAAGTGGGCTGCAGCATTGCGAAAGCCAGTGAAAACTGTGCGCATGTGGTGTTCAACACACTGATGATGCACATGGGCTGTAAGTGACACCACAGCGGAGGGTCCCAGATTAATTTCAACCACTGGTGTTCTTTAGCATTGCATTGCATAAGTTTCTGCATTTAGCCGCCATCGAAATGCGGCCACCGCAACTGGGACACAACCCTCTGACCTTGGGCTCAGTAGCTAATGCCACAGTCACTGAGCCACTGCGGTGTATAGGCAAGGAAGACTACTGCAGCATCATCATCATCATCATCCCGACTTGCGTCCACTGCAGGGCAAAGGCTTCTTCCATGTTTCTCCAATTAACCCTGTCGTTTGCCAGCTGTGCCCACCATATGTCCGCAAACTTTTTAACCTCATCCGCCCACCTAATTTTCTGCTGCCCCCTGCTATGCTTGCCTTCTCTTGGAATCCACTCCGTTACCCTTAATGGATGTGGTGATCGCAGGTGAAATTTTTTTATATTTTATTATAGAGCACTGAAATCTGGCATGCTCAGTGGGAAGTCCACTGAATGCTTAAATATAAACTTTCACTGCAATGTTTTCAATATTTTCGACATTATAAATTCTTATATGCTTCATTGCTATAGCAAACCTGCACAAAGCCAGGAACGAAAAAAAAACACGGTAGGAGCTTGCAGCCACTCTTTTAGATTTACCCCCCAAAAAAGATTGATGCAGCGACATTCTCCAATAATTTTTAGTAGCCTGATTTTTTTTACACAATGTTATATCCAGGCTTGCGTGATGCACTCATTATCATCATGTCGAATTAGTGACAGACTGAAAAAATGAGAAAGTAATTAAAAAATATATGAATATCACTGCATAAAGAATTTGTAAGGGACACAATGCAAACAAACTGCATGAAAATCCATGAAGCCACTGTCATTATATGCTTTCTGCAAGCACAGCAGTCAGATAAAAAAGCACTTTTCAGGAAACTGGCATTTTGGTGGAGATTTCAGCCAGTTTTTTTGCTACGTACAGTCACAAAAACAGCTTCTGAAGTCATTTTTAGGGTGTTTTCAGAATAATATTAAAGATACCTTGTAGGTACGAAATCTGGTGTTTTCTAAAATTCGATTTTTTTCTCGAGATTTTCGGGATTTGGAAGCTGTGTCCTCTCTGAAGTGTTTAAGTGAAGTGAGAAATTTCAGCTAAATGAAATCAACGATACAAAACTTAGGCTGCCTTTCTCTTTAGCTTATTGGTATAACTGGTAAACAAAAGAAAACAAGTTAAATAACTGTAAGACGGGGGGGTTTATTGAAAGGAACTAGGAATACGGGAGCAGCAGTTCTCCCCCTCTGGCGTAAAAGTGACAGTGATAGTTAAACCACTTTTTCAAGCATTGCTAAAGCAAAGCTGCCGATTCTGTGTACTATCAGCAACAAATTAAATGCAAACAAGAGAACTGAAATGATATTAGAGAAAATACCAGTGAGGTTGATTAACACTTCTAAAGGACAGTCTTCGTGTCTTTAAGTGAACTTGAGCTGCACCTGAATTGAGCTTCTCCAGATAAGACTTTTTCATTTTGCTTTTTGCATTTCAACTGTCCTGCTCATGTTTCAATTATTGCTAATAGTACATGCAGCAGAAAACTGTTCACTTCCAGTAACGTTTGAATGAAGTCTGCTGTATGTGTACATCACTTAAAGCTTGCCTCAACTAGGGTGCAGTGATGATAAGAGCAAAAGCTCTGAAATCAGATCACAAGAATACACAAAAAAATTTACAAATGAAAGAGGCAGTCAAGGATTTGTATGCTGTCCATAGCTGCTTGGGCAATTATAGGCCTGTAGTATCTTGAAATTATTAAATAAGCGGTGTACTGATTGTGCACTGCATATTCAATATAGACACATAAATGCATATCTGTAAAGGGATGCAAGCCCTCTACCGTGCAGAACGCTAGCATATATATAGTTAGGAAGGCTGCATACCATCTTCCAAGCAGTGTGGCTATGTAAAGACGAGTCGTCTCTTCAGAATAAGAGAAAGAGCATTAAGAGACGATTACCAGTGAGGCACGAAAAAGTAGTGAAATTCCACTTGGGCTTCTGAAGAGCACTGTTTGATATGCCCTGCACTTCTGAAGTGCAAAAAAAATGTTTTTGCTAACAATGCATGCTCATAGTGCTCATATTGCCACCACCTATGACCTGTCAAGCTTCAAGTCTGCAATCAAAGCCCATCATCCCAGCCTTCTCACCTAGCAACTTCTTAGCCATGTTACGCCTATCCCTCATGTAATGTACCGGCTTCTAGGGACCTCTGAGGTACAATAAATAAATCAATTACTGCAATGCTCCTATGCAGACTGGCATTTATTTAACACAACACCAGTGGCCATTTCGCATGCAGATGTAATCATCGTCAGCTGCAGCTGTGTGCAAGCAGCTTGTCCTCTAACAGGTTTCATTTCTTCTGGTCACGGAAATGAAACCTCCCAAGAATAAAAAGAAAGTACCCCTTTCCTCAAGATCTGCCCATTTTTTTGGACACCGCCAGAATCCTTCCTGATACCCATCTTATACAATCACAAGTACAACATGCACATGTGCTATGGCAAACATGCGATTCCCCAGCTGACTCCTGCAATGTGCCTAAACTGCAAAACATCTCTTGCTGAGCTAAAACGCTAAGCATGCTGGAATGGCATAAGATCATTATGCTCTTGTCCGTACACTCACCTGATGATGATCTCGCCCCGTGCTTGCCTGACCACTGCCGCTCCACTGCCTTTTTCAGCACAGCTACCTCAGCTTCATGCATTTTACATAGCCGAGTCACTTCTTCCGCGATGCGATGGTTCACCAAGCTGCGTATCTCTTCCTGGGTCCACGGTGAGCTGTCCCCAGGGTCCCTGCCAGATGTCTGCTGCCATGCATCACGGGTAAGCTGCATCTCTTTGTTGTGGTTCTCCTGAAGCGCCGCCCTTTCAGCTTCAGCCTCTTTCCTCAGTCTGGCAAGCTCCTCTGTGTGCTCCCTTGTGAGATCCGCACGCAGTTTCTCAAGGGAGCGCTGCATCTCATCTGCGTGCGCTTGCCTCAGTTGTCGCTTCTCCTCGTCGAATTCTTGACGAAGGGCATCCATGGTGCTACGGTGCCGTGCATCCAGCGCAGCTGTTTCCTGCATCAACAAGACAAGACAGCCCCTTATCAGGAATATGTCACTGAAGTGAAATAGGCCCCGTTCAGCCTATTACTTCGTTAATTTATTTTTTCTTACTGCCTAAATTTGCTCATTGACAAACTCTTTCAGGTATTCTTGTGTGCATTTGAACATTAAATCTTGATCGACCCTTCAAGTGAATTTTCACTGCAAGTGCTTACATGAGGCTTCTGAAAAACATTACTGCAAAAACCAATGCATACTATGGACCCACATATAAAACAAGATGTACTTTAGAGATAAGAAAGTATAATGAGAGTGAGAAAAGCTCCCTGAAAGCATTTATAAGCACTACATTTCGTGCATTAGTGATCGTCGCTGTCTGGCCAGCTGTCTTCCAGAGTCCCTTGTCAGAAGTATTGTCCCGTAGAAATAATGGGTGCGTGAATATTCTAAACTTCGAATACGAATCAAATGTATTCGTTATTCCGTTCATATTTGATCCAAGAAAATCCTGAATATTCGAAAATTTCTGAGTACGTGGCCACAATCGAATGCTGCGTCGACTTTCATAAATCTGACTGTGGCAAAACCACAACATCTGGGCAAATAAACCGAAGACCAAGTTTAAAGTGCCAGGGAAACAGTACAAAGGCATCCTCTTCACCATCTCTTTCTTTGTTTGTCGCGTGGATCGATCACACTCGGGCGCTTCTAGGCTTGGGCCACTTGCGAAATTCCATAAGTGGGCTTTCCCACGTACCACACGTAATGGGGAACAAGATAGCCGACCACCCACTCTGAACAATCCCAATGCGAAAGCGCAGATCCTTCCATAATGTGTTGCATATTTAACTACCACACCCATGGCGCTCATCTTGTCATCTTCAGAACTGTTCTAGCGTAAGCTCTGCCAAATCGTTTTGGTCAACTGTGACATGCAGGAAAGCCCACTTGAAGAATTTTGCTTGGGCTCTCAAAGGAGGATGGAGTCTGTGTCATCGGCAGGGTAAATGATTGTGTAAATACCCGCCTACTGCATGGCGCATTGCAACTCACGCACCTCTGATGTATGCGCAATGGCAGACATGATGACAATGGCGGATCACTCCCGCTAGGCCAAGTAATAGCCAGGCTGAGTAATTTCGGTTTCTGAGCTTCACTGCCAGCCTGCGGCGACGGCAGCCGTGCATTTGCCATCTGTTGGGACCGAGCTGCATTCCGCTTTTGAATGCTGAGTGGCGCGTCGCTTGTCATTTCTTTGTGTCTCGAAGTTTCGACTCCAATGTGCATTTCCCTCGCTTACATCGCATTGTTCTCCCAGCATGAGGAAACTGCATGCTCGTCGCAGGGGCTTCATTTCATTTTCGCATACTTATTTTTTTTCCCGGGGCGCTGAGCATTTTATAGATCGACCTTTGTATAATACGGGCATTTTTGCTGGTCCCATGGCATCCAAATTAAAGAGGTTTTACTAGCAATCATGTTATTTTTATTTGCCGGACGTGTCAATTCATGAATCTCAATTTGTTCCTCATTCTGCATGACCACATTACAGGTTGCATACTGCTGTGTGGTTCATTCAAGCAGTATATATTTCTGTGTACATGATGTTTTTTTATATGGCTCTGAGTCAGTCAGTTTTGTTTAATTCAGTCGGAAAGACGATCCACTATTTTGAAAAAAATAAGGGCAACATCTTTTGACAGTTATTAGATTCGATATTTGAAGCCGTTCCTTCTTCATATTCCTATTCGATTCACGTTATAAAATTTAAATACTTGCACACCCCTATTTTCGATTGAACATCCCACAATGTTTGTGCAGCCAGTGCTGTCAAAGGAGTAACATGCCTGCTCAAGGTACGATGCCATCTCCTTCTCAAGGTCGGTGCGGTTCCAAGTGCGCAGTCGTGCGTGCAGCTGGCACTGACGCTCCAGGTCGGCGGTGCGCTGGGCCTGTGCCTGCTCCAGCCTCTGCCGCTCAGCCTCCAGGCGGCCCCGCCAAGTCTCCTCCAGCAGCCGGATCTCCTCGTGGTGCCGACTCTGCTGCTGCTCCCGCTCGGCCGACACCGCCTTGTTCAGTGCGGCTGCTGCCTCGTCCTTGGGTATGCTCCGCGACTGCATGCGGGAGGGAAGGAGGTTGCAGCAGTGGTTGAGTTGCAAGTGTTCCTGCTGGCTGGCCAAGTGGAGGTAAACCAGTACAGACAGGCAAGCGCAAAGTAGTCCAATAACCACTCGAGCTTTTGGTCTTCTGACTGTGGCCCAAAACCGGAGGAGAAGTACAGAAGCGTTAAAATTAAAACTGGACCAGAATGAAGCCTCAGTGCTATAGGAATGTTTTGACAGGTGAACCTGCCTCCCGCCTATTACACCCCCATTACCAACTCTCATACCGTCAAAGGGGCTTCAGGGGGTTTTTCTAATATTTTGATATGATAGTCACATCACATTTTAGAGCCCCCACAGTGGCAGCAGACCCATTTTTGACAAAACAGATGTCCTGCTCCGCCGTGCATAACAGCATACAAGATGGTGATGGAAGTCTTTTACAAAGCCCCGTGTCCGCATGCTTAATTAAGCTCTCGCAAAAAGAAACTGATTATCTCCAAAGCTCCTCACACAGTACGTTTCTGTTTGTCAACTGTGTTAGTTTTTGAGGTGGTTGTTACTATGTGACAGTACAAGTTTTGTGTTCCAATAAACCGGCTAAAAGAGCGTAGCATGTTCCGTCTTTTTCTCTTATTACCTTCTTGTCCGTTTGTAAAATTTGCGCCTCACCTTGGCTTGGCTTGGCTAGTGCTTACCAAGGTGTCCCTCAGTGCAAGGACCTCTTTACGGAATGCCTCCTGTGTCTTGGCATGCAGCTGCTGGGCCTCGTGCAGTCGTAGCCGCAGCCGTCTCACATCAGCTTCGTGTGCTTCACGTGCGCGGGCCAGATCCTGCCTCAGACGCTCCTTCAGCTCACTCAAAGTGTGTTCCCGTGCCACCAGATCATCTTGCAATGAGCAAATCTTGTCACGCAGTGGAGACACCTACAAAAGACCGAGAATCTTATTTTTCTTCCATCAGATGAAAAAACAATCCATCCTCTTCTACCTAAACTCAGTTTCGTAAGAAGTTGGTATGCTGCTTGGTAAGTTACGTTCAAAAAACAGCACAAAGACAAGGACAAACTAGACACAACGAAGCGCAGCTAGAAAGTTGTCTGCTCCACTCTGCCGCTGGTGACGGTGCTGTTGAACACTCGAAAAAAAGGGGGAAAAAATGCGTGCACTCAAAAATTCAATAAATGTTCACTGAAATTGCATCAGGTAGTCGAGATCTACTTCAGCGCTTAAATACTCAACGGCACGGCTTATGAAATGCCTCATTAATACTGTCCTGCCTGGCACATTTTTTTACTCCTCAAAAAAAAGTGCTGTTATTCCCAGCCTTCTGCTGGGAATAACAGCGTGATGTGCTTCTTTCTGTCTGGAATCTGTCTTCTCAGCTTCTGTGCATGTTTCATGCGTTTCCAGTTGATGTCAATTGCCTAGTACTATTTCTGATTTTTTTTTGGTTTTTTTCCCATTTTTCACATGCCACATAAACACCTGTAAGGGCTACACCCTGTTTTCGGCAAGGAAATATATAAAGAAAGATAATATCCCTGTAAGGGCTGCGCCCAAACTTTCCACGACCCACGCGGGAACAGCCTTCGAAATGCACGTGCCGTGGCCTCCGCGATGAGCTCCGGCTGCGAGCGCAGGTCCTCTTGATTATGGAGGCGACGCATGCGCAGAGGAGCTTCCTGGTGCCGCCTACGGATGGCGCCCAAGGCCGCCACTCATCACCACCATCATCATTAACTTTTTCTTCCGCTGCGAGCTTTCGCTATCCGTATCGGCATCAGTATCACCAGCTCCAGCCTCTTGAGGCTGTCAAAGGCACGGCGGTTGCGGGAGTTGTGGTAGCGTGTTAGTTCACCGCAGCTGTGGCTTTCGGACCGAGCGTAGCAGTTTCAGCACGATGGGCAAGCACCTTAACAGCTACATGGCTGGGAGCTTTCTGTGGAACACAGAAAGCGCGCGGCAGGCAGGAAATTCGACGTCAACAAGAAGTGCGCCCGATGATGGTGCATACAAAAGGATGCATTGAGGCACACAAGCTGCAAAAAGCGCACTTTCCGAGCCAAGCCGTGCGTTTCCTGAACTGGAAGAAGAGCTGCCCCTTTAAGTGATGGAAGTGCGGAACAACGGCTATGCGTTGACAGTGGACATTCTGCGCGACTTCTTGTGGGACTTCTTGCGCGCTTTCTGCAGCTTGTGTTCCTCAATGAATCCTTTTCGTTGCACCATCATCGGACGCACTTCTCGGCCACATCGAATTTCCTGCCTGCCGCGCGCTTGCCATGTTCGACAGCAAACTCCCAGCCGTGCAGCTATTAAGGTGCTTGCCCATCGTACTAAAACTGCAATGCTCGGTGGCAGCCCGCGAAATCTACAACTATGGTGAACACGCTACCACAACTACCATGCCTTTGACAGCCACAAAAGGCTGGAGCTGGTGATACTGATGCCGATATGACTAGCAGGAGCTCGTGGCGGAAGAAAAAGTTGACGATGATGATGATGATGAGCCGCGGGCAGCACCTGGAAGCTCCTCTGCGCATGTGTCGCCTCCGTGATCAAGAGTACTTGTGCTCGCAGCCGGAGCTCATCGCGGAGGACACGGCGCGTGCATTTCGAAGGGTATTTCCGTGTGGGTCGTGGAAAGTTTCGGTGCAGTCCTTACAGAGATATTATATTTTTTTTAATATTTCCTTTGGGAAAACAGGGTGCAGCCCTTAAGTGCGTTTATAAGGTTTATCAGGTGGTTTATAAGGCCCTTCCTTCTGTTAGAGGCTGTCACATATTATACATTTAATGGTAACTTTGTCCAACACACAACTTTATTCCTTTTAACAGTTGACATTTATTACAGTGTTAACACATCCCGCTACAGTGAACATCTGCTAACCATAGCCTTGGAGAATCTGCACACTTTTGGACAAACTAAGCCGCCTCGGTGGCTCAGTGGTTATGGCGCTCAGCTGCTGACCCGAAAGACGCGGGTTCGATCCCGGCCGCGGCGATCAAATTTCGATGGAGGCAAAATTCTAGAGGCCCATGTACTGTGCGGTGTCAGTGCACGTCAAAGAACCCCAGGTGGTGTAAATTTCCGGAGCCCTTCACTACGGCGTCCCTCATAGCCTGAGTCGCTTTGGGACATTAAACCCCCATAACCATAAACCAAAACTTTTGGGCAAACTAATGTCACAGCATAGTGCTCATTAATAACTTGCAACAATGAACTTTCCTGAGGTGTGATTCCCACTTCCCGAATGAGACAGAAATAGAGGAAGAGAGAGAAGGAGGATGGAGAAGAAAAAAAAACTGTCAGCACGCATGGCCCACACACCTAGCTACTGCTCTTGGCTTAGTTGAGAATTTTACAAAATTCTGACAGCTGCGTGGACCTCAGCTGAGCATGCAGATAAAGGAAGCTTAATTTTGGCATGCAGGAGCTATACAAATTCACATAAACTGGCTTTCAGTTCCACACAAACTACCAGGCAGCCAGTGCTTGCAAGAGAATACTGTAAGCGAGGGTGACAGTTACAGTTCTAGTCTCTGATGCATGCGCTCTCAACAGAGTCAGTCAGGCTAAGGAATGCAGTAGTTGGGACAAAATGCAATGCCATACGATGCAACGATTTATTTTTAGTGGCAAGACTTCAGGCCGTTACCGGTCATTCATGCCTTTGTTTGACGATGACGGTTTCTCACCCCCTTACCTGTGCTTCGACTGCGTGATGCAAAGCATCAATTTCTTCGTCTTGCTCCTGCAGCCTGGACTGAAGTTCAGCCATGTCCTGTTGTTGCTGCATGGGAGAGGCAGTGTAGAAACATCACCGTAGTGTGTGGACCAGTGCCGTTGGAATGTTGCAAAAGCGTTTGCTGGACTCGGAGGTGATGGGTTGAAAGTTGCCTTGTGACAATCGTGAAAACTTTTTCTTCTTCAATTCATGCTGTAGCCCTTACAACTCACACTGCCTTGCCAAGGTACAGATGTCCATGGACACATTTTTCCAGGGGACATGAGCACTCTAGACAATTGCGGGGGATGTCTGTACACTCCTTTCACCAAGCACTTGGTCGAGTTTGAATGTCCGAACATGTACTACTCCCAAAGCATTCTCAGCTAATCATCTGCAGACACTACCGCAAGCAGTGGGTATCGCAAGGCACGAAATATCGAACACCATGGTATTTGTTGCACATACATGCAAGTTTAAAGGGTGGTATGTGCATCAAGTTTTTACTGAAGAAGGAAAAACAGTGCAGAAACATAGGACGAAGAACACGACAGCAAAACGCACTGACTATCAATTCGTTTTTATTCTGCCAGAAGCAAAATATATAGCTGGAAAAAACATCTAAACAGCCAAAACAAAAACATTATAACCTTGACACAGAAGATGCAATCATTGCAGGTGCTTTGTACAAATAAAAAGGATGGATAACCTAATTTTTTGTCAAGCAGTTTGTATTTCTGCACTGTTTTTCCTCCTTTAAGATGTACCAACTTGCCCCAGTATCCGCCCTAACATAAATTATTGCATGGCCACCTTTAAAAATAGGAAATATAGAAACCAAGGCATCAGGAGGGAATCAAATTGAAATACAAAGGCTCCAAAAACTCCCTACCGCACCAGAAACTAAGCATTCTTCACTTATACCACCACTGATTTTCAAGCACACTTCCGCAATTACAGTGCAAGATAAAGCACTGGAGACTCCAGGAAGCTATATATATAAAAATAAAGGAAACTCAACTGATTTTGTGGCTTCAGTGAGCAAAACAAGTTAAAAAAAAAAGTAAAAGCGGAGCCCATCGCAAATGGCAGCAATGTTTCCACAAAAGTACATAGCTGTCACAGGCAACAAAAAATGTAAAAAAAAGTGATCCTATGAGGCAACAGCACCACGCTGTGGAGCCTGAAGAGCAAGCAAAGAAGCACTGACAAGAGTTTTCAAGCCAGGACACAAGGCAGTAGCAGTCAGGTGAAGGCAGAACTGAGATATCAATGGCATTTAAAACAGAACATTTACAACAGTATGTGCCATGGACAATTACAAGACTTCATGCAATAAGTGTCTACACTCCAGACCTGCTGCTTGCAGTACGGGAAAGGCTGTATGAAAGTTATAACAGATAGTGCACAACTAAGCCGCAAATTAATTAAAATCCAATGGCAATATCAGTCAGACCGTGGCAGCTGCTAAAGTTTTGACATGATGGCAATGAGGCTGACTGAAAGCATTTCCACTGCAGTAAAAAAATCGATAAAAAGAAAGTGCTTGAGATAAAGAAAAGAAGCTCTTGAATGCTGCCAGACCAGCACATATCAGCAAAGATCTAAGTCATGCAAGTTGCCAAAGTGCCTGCTCCCCTTATGTTCAAAAACCTCCTGCTCAAAAACCATCCCAACACAATATTGTGAAAAACAAAACGTTGCTTTACAAATAATAAATTCAGCCACTTTTTGCTGCATAAAAATGAGGAGCTTACTCATGCATAAACATGACAAAATAAAAAACCACGGCACAATGTCATTAACCTAAGCCAAGACAGCTCGCGGTTCCAAATGGCTGCCAGCCACGTGGGCTTACATCTGCCTTTTTCATTCTGTACTTAAAAGCAAAAAAATAAAAATGTCCTCAATCTTGCCCTCTCTCCATTTTCGTCCCCAACAGGTCGCCCTCCTAAGTTGAACCCTCTCACCTAAGTATAAATAACAGAGAAAAAAAAAACACTTTCAAATGCAAAATAAAGCACAGAAAGCAAAAAAATGCAGAATTTGGGCCTGACCGTTTGCCTTGGCTTCCCACGATGAAGTCGAAACGCGTCCAGCCAGTCACAAAACATATCTCGGTGTTGCCCAAGAGTCGCTGTCCGTGGCGGCACTGTCTAGCACACGCACGTGCAGCATGCCAAATGCTC
Organism: Amblyomma americanum; assembly: GCF_052857255.1. NCBI lineage: Eukaryota > Metazoa > Arthropoda > Arachnida > Ixodida > Ixodidae > Amblyomma > Amblyomma americanum. The sequence continues at coordinate 150,649,646 of NC_135499.1, read as the reverse complement.
TCTAATGGTGTTCACGGAGTGAGAAACCCTGGCACGCAGAACAGCCGAAGTTTCCAGAAAAGTCCCACGTGCTGGCCAAGACTGAGAAGCAGAGCAGCGGCAGCAGAGGAGGCGGTGCCGGCCTCATGGCTGACGGCGACCGCGAGCAAGAGGGGTGCAAACAGGGTGGCTATTTTTGCACCACTGGCCCTCTGCCCCCTTGTCTGAGCTCAAATTAGCCACGGAGTGAGGAGGAGTGAGGAGAGAGGAACTCGCCTCGAGGCAAAGCCAGCAGGTTGCGCACCTGATGTTACCATAAGTAAATGGACTTTGCACAGTACTGCTACCATCCTTCACCAGGTTGCCAACTCGCGTTGTCAATCCACAAGACTGCCAAGATCCTTGTCTTTGCATTTCCTTTTTTAATGTGCACACCAAAAAGCATATCTTCAATCTACTAGAGGCAGCAAGGAATCCCATTTTTACCACAGTCAAGTGTTTACACTTCACTGAGAACAAATCGGCACGAAGAAGTGTGTACGCTTGACTAAGGGGGGTGGAGAGGTAAAAACAAATTATGCATGCATTTTGCTTTTTTTTTTTTCCATTCTGTGACATACTATTTCCCGACTAATTCTCAGGGTAGCCTCTGCAACCTTCCAGCACCTGCCCCGACTACTCAAGTTTCTGTCCTGTGCCTGCTTTCTAAGGGCCAGAGCTTAAGCTTGGCAAGCTCGAGCTAATCTGCACATCCCATACAACAGTGCTGCCCAGCAAACCACTCCAGAATCCAGCTGGACTGCCAATGCTCACCTTGGCAGTGCGTGTTGCCTCCAGTTCAGCCTCCAGCTCCAGGGTCCGGACTTTTTGCTGAGCGGCCTCCAGTTCCAACAGCTGCTGCAGTCTCAGCTCTGTCATGGTCCCTCTCGTGCTCACAGGATTCTGCAGCGGTTCAGAAATGCCACACGGGGACTCAGTCAAATGCACCATTTACATACAGGGCCGCCTACAAAGCTACTGCCTACAAGAGACTAGCCATATCCCTAGTGAGATGTGCTCCTTGTTAGTCAGACTGGGCTTTAACTGTTAGAGGCATCAAATTTTTGGTTGTGTGTCCGTTCCTTGTGGTTATGGGATGTAACTGGGCCTGGGTTCCTCATTCTGGCTCTTGCAGATGGCTAGCATATGTGTTTAGTGAAATAAATCAAAACAGCAGCAATTATATCGCAGTTTTTCTTACACCTCACATAACCTAAAGTCCACTTACACGTCACTGAAACAGGATGAGAGAAGAAATTCAATTATAAATTAATTATAATTATAAATTATTTACCAGGCAGCATCAAATTAAATGCAGTGATCCATGTATATTTAATGCGTTATGAACCTTTCCAAGGAAAAAAAAAAAAATCATGCAGCCAAAAATTTGATGTCTGAACTTCAAATTTCTTCTCCTTCCTCTGAATTATTGGCATGTGCAAGCCATTCCAGGAGATACAGCAAAGCATCTATGTGCGCCTCTACTGCCAAAATCAATCAGAATGCCATTTACTCGAACACAAATCACACGAAGACCTTAGTGACCATAAACATGAGTCAAAGCTGGCCTGCATGCAGCATTTATACTAATGAAAGTAAAGACGGCGCCACTCCATGCACGACTGCTATTCTTGGCCATCACAATGCATGTATTATTTCACATGATTGAATTAGTTGCATATAGACCGCAACCATTGTTGCCACAGTCCCATGAAAGCTTGTCATGATGCTTATTTTGTTAGTCTACCACAATAATCAGTGCTAAGCAAGATGCTTTGCCGTGGTCTTAAGGTATTTCTTTCATAATGGTTTAATAATATTTACAGTGCCAGCACACTGGTACATTTGTATTAGTAGTGTCATCAGATTAGCATATAAGTTTCAAATAAGATCAAAAGGAGCATTACAGTTAAACCTGGATGTAACGAACCTCTATATAGCAAATTAATCAATATTATGAGGTTTCTCAATTCTCCAGTTCCACCCCCATTGAAGCGTGTGTATTTGATACCTCCACAAATGAAGGTGTTGTGGCAGTTGACCTAACTCGCTATGGCAATTGTCTTTTAGCTTGTACCGAGTTATGAAATTTTGCAGTGAAGTTTCAGGACGATAAAAGCACGAACTAACATGAGAGGAGCGTCTGTGATCACAACGAGTGGGTGCAGTTGACGCAATGCACCATGCTCCAGCGCTCTATCTCCACTGCTTTCGCTTTTGGAACGCCATACCATGTGGCACTACGAAAATTCACGCTCAAAAGCAGTGAAAACCAATAGAAAAAAGCAAAAAACACACAGCATGAGCAGTGGGCATCTATCGTCGCCGCGTGGCTGCTCGCGCGATTACGGTGCCGATAGCTCTCGCGCATCGGGAGTACGGACGGCGCGCCAGCGACACAAGGCGAAGGGTCCGTTTCAACAGCGGCGGGCAAACAGGGAGAGGGAAAGAAGCACGTGTCTTCGCGGCCGGTCTACCTGCGGAGGCGCGACCGTGTGCGGTTTCCTCTTTCTCTCTGCGGTGCCCCTGCCTCCCCCACTTTCTCCACCTTACTCGCGAGCCGCATCAGAAGTGGTGGCAGCTGCTGCAGCAGTCGCGCTATCAGCGTGATCGCAAAATGTTTCTCCGCGTTAATAACTTCGAGTTACAGGGTTTTCTGTACACATTTTCACGGTGATTTCACCTACATTTATTGCTTATTTTGGTCTCCATTCGGTACTGTCCTTTCGAGTCTGCTCACGAAAACTGCATATAACGAAAAATCTCGGACTTTTTTCAATTTCGTTACATCCAGGCTTAACTTAAAGTTGACTAGTTTTGGCAGATAAATAGCAATAGTATTTGTGCGTGTGAAGCTTATCTTGCAGATAAGTTATCATTCAGTTCATTTGCTGCTGAACGTTCCAAGTGTGCAGCTGCAATATTTTCCAGCATGAAGGCTATATGGTGGTCATACAATTAAACACCACCTAAACACCAAAACTACGCCTCGTCCCCTTGACCCGATGTGCCTTCCACACCTTCCAGCCCATTTACCCCCCCCCCCCCCCCCCCCCTTCCCCTCTAAATTCAGATCTATTGAAGTTCCACTGCTGTACTGATGCTAAAAGACATTAAGTTGAGCAGAACAATTCTGCCATGCCCATTTCTTGCAGCCCATGTCAGCAGAAATGGGTGGCAAAAACGCTTTATGAGAAGGCCGTTGATATGATGACTTGAGATATGAAATAATATTCAGCAAGGCAGCATGAGGTGCTCCCAACATATGTATCATTAAACATGGGAAGCACAGTTTCATGCATCTGGTTATCCAAATAAATAAATTTCTTTCCAGTCTGGAAAAAAAGAAAAGAAAATCTGCACACGTGTATCTGCACATTTCTTTATTAATAGCCATGGAGGGCGTAAAGATCCAGGATATTAATCATCGTTATTAATCCTCGCCACCAGTAGTGATGAGAGCTGCGATTACCATAAATGATGATAGTAACACTTCACGAGAGAATGTTGGCACCGTGGCCTAAAGGTTAGTGCTGGGGGGTAAGGGTAGAGGCAGTGCCCAAATGCAAGCTGTACCCAAAGACGAATCATTTGTGCCAACCTGGCAGGCATTTAATGGCACAACGGAGGCTATGACAGCAGAGTGCAATGCGCAACCAAAAAAATTAAGCAGCCACTGGGTGAGGAACACAGGGGCTGAGGGTGAATGAGAAGGTGCAGCAGAGACAACAGCCACCTGTGCGTGCTGGGGAGGAGAGGAGGAGCGGTGGGCCTCGAGGTCTCGGGTGAGGGTGCCCATATGGTGCGACGGCCTGAGCTGTTCCCGCTGCCTGGCAACCAGCTCGCGCTGGGCTTCGAGTTGGCTGTTGAGGCTGGCCACCTGCTCATTGCTCAGCTGCAACTGTGCCACCACCACCATCACCACCACCACCAACACCACCAAGTCACCGACACGGAAGGAAAGAAACAAAAGAGGCATGCGTGTAAGTGCAACAGAAGTGAACGCAAACAAAAACAAGAAGAAGCAGTGTGCAATAAAAAGAGGCAGCAATCGGACTGCCCCGCTTGCAGTACGTTGAGCCAGTCACCCACTGGCTGGTTGGTATTTAAGCTGAACACACCAGACCATGTAATTCTGCATTCCACATCCTTCAAGAGTTCCAAGAAGAAAAATATTTTCCTGAACATAACCACATGGCACTGTCACAAATGGTTCCTCTGCACTGCTCAAAAAGTCAATTGCGACTGGAAGCTGCAAGCGTTGATCTAGACACCAAGTACGACTGGTGATTCCTTCTCTGCAGCAACTGCTCAAACACGTAACAAAAAATCAGCAAGGTTTTATTTGACTGCAGCACTACAACACTGATCACTCCACTGACTGTGCTGTGACCAAGCTCTTGTTAATAAAGAGAAAAAAAAAAAAATTTGCCCCAAAGAAGCTCACTATGGTTTGTTTTGCTGAATCTTCTTGAAACAAAGCATGAAAAAGAAAAAACGAGTGAAATGGTAGATGATTTGTTTTGCCTTGATGAAAAATTCATTTTTATTTCCACTAGTGGGGCAGGTTACTTTATTAAAAGAATATAACAGGTTTATTGGGTTTAATGTCCCAAAGCGACTCTGGCTAGGAGGGATGCTGTAGTGAAGGGCATCAGAAATTTCGATCCCCTGGGGTTCTTTAACGTGCGCTGACATTGCACAGTATGTGGGCAGGTGTAATATTTACAGCAGGTACTTCAAGACACAGCTTGCAGTTTGACACGTAAGGCTGCCACACGGCTGTTAACACATCATGATACCTGTGTGTGTGATGGCTGCGTGCATGTGAACATTAGGTTGCCTCTGAGTGCCATGGCTCCAACCACTTGAGCCAGACCTAGGCCCTGTTACTGACGGTTGACAATGACACTGAGAGCAAGAACTTTCTGAAAAATAACCGCTAGAATGTGAACACCACTGAACTGAGGTAGCATCTATGATATAGTCATTTGCTTGAGCAGCACAGCAAGAACACACAGAGTGGAAAGCTCAACAGCAGGCATGCAGAGTAAGTCAGGCATAAGAAAAATTTGGAAGAGACATTTAAGCTCTGTCTCAACGGTATGAAGTGATAGCATTTATAAGTTAATGCCCATATATGTGGAACTGGTCATTTTTGAATTTGCATTCATAGATCCCTGGGAGTCTTCATACCCTTTCTTGTGCAGTAGTTAAGTGAAGCCCCGCTGCCCTGTGATGGCAGGTGCTGTCACCAGTGGGGCTTGTGCAACCGAGGTTGCTCTCCCTGAGCAACCTCTTGTGACCAATCATTAATTTAACTGCCACCTGCCAAGGTGGTCAGTCAGTCTGCTCACAATCTGGTGGGCAGGTTGTGATGATGCCACAGGGTCACATGACCTAGGTGGCCCATCTAAGTTGTTTCTCCGGGGATTTTTCGCTCACAACGCCGCCAATGCTGGATTTTCTGCAGAACAGGAGCCTTAACGCTATCACATAAAAAAGGAATTACAGTAGTTGTAGATGGTAGCACAGAATGCACGCTTTTTGTGCAGCGCCTTGCTGTAGAACCGTCAGCAGAACAACCTCCACGTTGGCTCTGTGCGTCATGGTGTTAATGAGATGCCTCGCACATCAAAGGCACAAGAAAGGCATTGAAACAGCAATATTTTCAGCCCCCTGTGCATCTGACGTTCAGGACATCCCAGCTGCTTGGAGTTCCTGTGACAACACTGCACTGTGCCACAGAGTGAGAGGTTCCCCCCCTTGATGCATTCTCAACTCTCCTCCCTTGGTGCACACCTGGTGTTCAGTAACCTCGCGGGCCTCCTTCTCGCGCAACAGGTCCTGGCGGAGCTCGAGCAGCTGCTGCCCCACGGGGCCTCTGCCACTTGGGGAGAGCCCCACCCGATAGTCCTCCGCATGTGCCTTCATAGTGGACAACTCCAGCATCTGCAGTTTGGTCTCTTCTTGCAGTGCCCGCTTCTCCCGCTCCAACTCCTGCACAGCACAAGCACAAGGAAGGTCATCACACCTGTCTGCTGCTTACACCTGCCATATCAGAGCACGATCATTGAAGGGTGGCTATAGTACGCATGGTATGTGGAGTTTAACTTTCCGAACCACAGTGGAGTCCTTTAGACTAATTTCAACCACCTGGGCTTCCTCAACATGCACTGATATTTTGGGATAGTTGGTGCATACTTGAATTGGTGAAAAAATAGCGCCATACCGTGCAAACAGCAAGAAAAAAATGAGGACGAGACACTGGCGCGCCTGTGCCTTGTCTCCTTTTCTTCTTGCGGTTTGCATGGTATGGCGCTATTTTTTCACGAATTCAAGAACACATGGGTATGTTGCATTTCCCCTCCATCAGAATGCAGCTGCTGTGGGCAGGATGCAATGCCATTGCGATATTTGGTGTGGCATTCGAATATCATGGCCACTGAGTCACTGAAGAGTGCTCACACTTACCACCCTGGCAGTTCTCATGCACCATGTCTTAGGCACCGTGTGAAGTTTAGTTTCTGTCTGACCACCTGGCAGTGTGTTTTGTGTGCGTGATGGTATCGACGCCCTGCTGGCTTCACAAGGCCAAGATCAGTAACTGAGATGAGGCGGAAAATGAAAGTGCTAAACAATCCCAACTGGCCAAAAGGTGACCCATCAGGTAGTCGAATTAGTCTGGTGTACTCATCTTCTCTCCGAGACACCCCTGTCATGCAGAATACTCGTCCACTGTCTGGTGTAATCAGCGTGCTCAAGCGTCATGAGGTGAAGCCAGCCAAAAAGGCCACTTGCGACAAAATCGCTGTTGTTCACTCACTTTTACGGCAGCCTGTATTGGCTTTAGCACCACAAAGAGGCGATAAATAATTTCAGTAGCTCTCTCCCTGTCCTTTACAGCAATATTCCTTCAATACCCATTTTCTAGGTGCTCATACCGTTGTGGGACGCAGAAAAAAAGAGTGTGTGTTGACGAGGATGGCTAATATATTCAGTTGGTAAACTCATAATCAGCCGCGTTGGGGTGCTCGGCGTGCATGCTTAGGGCTCGCTTGGAGGAAAAATGCAGGGGATGGGAAGAGACCCCTTTTGATATTTAAGCCCGCTTTTTGAGGCACCCAAGATGACATGGGCTGTGATAAGAGAGGGCGCATAGCAACAATTCCATCCGGAGTACTCATTTTGGAAGGGTTTCCCGCATTATACTTGGTTTGGTTTGTGAGGGTTTAATGTCCCAAAGCAACCCAGGCTATGAGGGACGCCATAGCAAAGGACTCCGGAAATTTCGACCGCCTGGGGTTCTTAACGTGCACAGACATCGCACAGCACACGGAAATTCGACCGCCGTGGCCGGGATCGAACCCACGTCTTTCGGGTGAGCAGTCGAGCGCCACAACCACTGAGTCACCGCGGCGGCTCCCTGCATTATGCACAAGGATGCTGGTCACTATGGTACTAGCACACATTTGCAGTAGGCTAAATGCCAGCTATGCTGTCCTCAGTCAACACAGTGGTAGGTAAGCCTACTGGCGTTATACAGTTGCGGCCAAGGGGATCTATGGGTATAATGAATTATCGTACTTACTCGTGTAATGAACCGACTTTTTTTCCAGAAAAGTTGGCATCAATTTGGGGAGGGGTGATTACGCGGGGGGAAAAAGGTTGACTGACTTTTTTTTTCCAAAAGGCATTTTCACTACCGACCTTGAGCTCGCCCAATCGCTTGAGAGTCTGAAGGTCCTGCTTCCTTCATAGCATTTTAGTGGAGAGGATGATTTATAGTGTTCTGGTTAAACTGCTATGCTCCCCTCTCATGCCTGAGCACTCGCTGGCTCTCTAAGCATACATCGGCGCAGCAGGTGCTCCTGGCAAGGGTGCACAGCGTCTTAACGCTCCGCCAAGTTCGCCCAGTGCGCTACCTCCGCAGGCGCTCTCGCTCAAGGATAAAGACGCCGTGATGGTATCGGCGCGCAGCACGTCATGCTGCCAATGTCTGTGCTGCAGACAGTGCGAAACTGAGGAATGCGCTAAGGAAAGCTAACTCTAAAAAAAATTAAAAATTCTCAACAACATAGGTTGGGGTGGATTCGTTACACAATTAAATACGGTCAATATGTCTATAATATGGATACAGCGAGGCCTCTGATATCATTATAGTGAAGCTCATATGTAATAGCAATATCCCTCTACACTTTCCTTGGTCCCAAGAACTGCTGGCTTCTTTCAAGCATACCCTGACGAGCCTCTCATCTCTGCTATTCCTTTTCAATGTAACGCATTAATATCAGAGGCTGCTGAGTTATATTTAACGGTATTTTGGAGCAGTAAACAACCCCTCAACGGATCTTATCCCCCCACCCACCAAAAGAAACAAGAAAAGCCCAAATATGCACTGACAATCACCCACGAGCAACGATTCCTCTCTGCAAGCACACATGACACTGGTTGGCATACTGAGAGGCCCAGAAAACCTAACCTGTTAAAATATGTTCCCACAATCTTGGCCTTGAAACAGCTGGCTTCTGGTAATTTTTAAATGCTAAGGCACCCACACAGAAGAAAGCCTAACCGTACAGAGATGTGACTGCCGCTGCTGTACAAGAACAGCTCAATGAATTGGCAAATGGTTGTACTTACAGCTACCACAGCTAATGGTGAAACTACTGTCCGATCAAATGCAGAAATGGTGCTAGCAATAAGCGTCAAAAAATGCTCAGGGGGTGGGCATTCAGATAGCAAAGAATGAAACATGAATGCAAACTATTTCAGTAAAATTAAATTAAGGTTTGGGTCCTCTCCTTATATTTCCATATGCGGAAAAGGTTGAGGGAGATGCCACATCAAAGGTGGCAAACTACCACACGCAAAATGCAAGAAAGGATCTGCAAGATGTTTCCCAGATGTCTCAATATACACCATAAGCCCATCACTGTGAAGAGTCGGGTCCCGATTTCCATCACACTATCAGCAAATATTCTGCTGGCTCTAATAGAGGCCCTTGTCAGAAACATACAGAGAGCATTAAAAAGAAGCCCCTTCTACCAGCCTAACTTCCCACACAAGCAATTAATTCGGCAACTGTCAAGCTAGTTGTGAAAGGGCCCATTACTAGACCAAAAACAAGAGCTCATAACCTCATACAAAGCTATAAAACACTTGAGATAATTGCTGGAATGGCAATCGTTCCTCTGTAATCCAGCTTAGGCTACAGGATGCATAATTCTTAGAAATACATGTTCACTAATTCTGTCTCATTCTGCCAAAGAGCACATTTTTCCTTTCTTCTTTAAAAGCCCAAGTAAAATTCTGCCATTCTGATTAACATATCATTTAAGCCCATTGAAGTTCAAAAACTGTATTAGTGAGCCAGATCTCAGGCTTGTCTTGTACTGAGGCACCAATACTGACTCTTTCAAGGAAAACACAGCTCACTGTTCATCACATCTGCACAGTAGAGAGACTGCAATTGCAAGTCTTGAGAAAGGAAAAACCAGAAGAAGGAAAAAAGAAATCTGAACAGCAACAGCCATTTATAGATTGAGGTAGAGTCAAGCCACATGAAGCCAGACATTAGAACCAAGTTAAAAGAAAATACACAAGGGAGGCAGAAAAGCTCACACAAACAAGACATCCACAATTCCAGCCATTGCAAGTGACGACAGATGGTTGCTAGGTGCGTTGCCAGGTAAACAAGCTGCGAGTGTAACCATGGAAATGGGAGGAAGGCCAGCTGGTATGAATTCAGACACAGTGCTCTCAGAGACAAGAACAGGAGCCGCCATAATACGCAAAACACAAGTATGCAAACTGAGGCAAACGTTTATGCATGGTGGGACTCATTGGTTATCTTCATATCAGTCTTATCTGATTCTTATTTGATAATCTTTCATGCAGCTGTGTTGAAACAAAAGGGGCATGTGAAAGCCATTTTGGCAGTACTTTTGTTTGTAAACTTCTACCCATCTTTCCACATACTGCAGCCTCGTTCCTCGCGTTAAATTCATGCTCTTCTTTTTTTTTTTCTTTTTGTGCCCGCAAATCTGACGCTCGCGTTAAAATTATGGTCGGGAAAATATGGTAAATAAGACAAACCATTACAGCCATAAAACAGCACACAGACAACCTACCAGGTCCCAAAAAATATCAACAAGGTTATCCTCTACAGCAGCTGAACAAAACAAACTGCCAACTCAAGCCACCGCTAGATAGCGCCTCCTTTCACTTGAAGCATGATGGTAACGGCGCTCGATAATAACGAAACCGGAACTGCAGATTTTGACCGAAAATTGTTTGGATCTGCATGTAATGGGAAGTGGAAATTTGGCATGCTAAAATAAGGAAAAAAAAACCCATGTATTTATACACGGGTTTTTACTGTAAATGAGGCTACTTGCATTAGCAAGACTTATCAGCTTCTCGACTTCAGAATGGCAACTTCCAGAGTGCCAATGTTTTGAGGAAATCATTCAACTTGCTCCTCGCTCTAGCCTTGCATACAACAGCATCTAGCCAGTTATACTCAACACTGTGCACGAGCCCGTCTTGCACCGGTCGGACAGTTTCCTAGTCACACTGGTAGCAAAACCCACTGTAGACACCATACCTTGAGAAAAAAAAAAAAAGAATGCACAAGAACGGTACAAAATTTTAATTTGTGCTGTACAAACAGAGCTGCTAAAATACAATTAGGCATTTCCCAGTAGCTGATGCCAGGGACCGTGTGTTAAGCATGTTTGCTGGCTTCCGGCAAGTCAGTCATGGGGATGGCCAGATTTCAAAGAGGTGTTTTGCAAATGGTGTGCTGAAATACCGTATTTGCTTGCATAATGAATGCACTTGCATAATGGCCACCTGCTATTTTGTTGTTGTTCTACTTTACAGCTCCACCCCATTTTCATAAGGAGTTGCTATTTGGGGGGCAATGCTCATTACACAGGATATCATATCAACAAATTTTTACATTCTGGCGACAAAAACAGCAGGTAAAACTGCTGTTGTTATTGTCAAAATTTAAATATTTGCTGATGTATTACAAGAAAACCTCAATATACTGAAGAGGATATAACAAATTACTGGCTATATCTAATGATTTCAAAAACTTTTTATGAACACATGAAATCTATGTCTTAAGCACAGTTGGACGTGGAATGGAAATAGAAAACTTTCCAATGCTGAGAAGTGCGCACTCGAACAGCAGGTGGCAGGCTTCACTGCACAACACAAGTGACTGGTAGTGGTGCAACAAGTGTCCATGCAATGGTTCGCGCCTTAATCTTGCATGTGCCAACAGCGCTATGCAAGGTATAGCAGTGTGGAGGTTTGGTAGCCAGACGGTTGGCAAGTGTTTGCACCTCTCGCTCCTGTCGACAGCACACCAGAAGTAGCAGCGTGGCTACTGAAGCCTTGCAGTAACCATCCTGTCGTGCGGCTGTACATGGACGTAGTGAGAACGGCAATAACTTTCGTGTCTGGTGTGTCGCTTTCCACATGACCCTGCTGTAATGGGGAGAAACCACCCTATGTGCCCCTGCTCGGCGCGGAAACGAACGTAATTGGAGTTTGGCACTCTGCCTTTTGCGGCATCTGGAATAGCCACGAGCGCGGCGCTAAAATTTCCTGAAACTTTCGGAAATCCGCTCCCTGGTAAGGGAGCACATTACGCTACTCAAACGTGCCTTTCAGAAGAAATTTTATTTTACAAACTCTGGCCACATCGAACTAGCCCACTACGAAGAGGTTTGACAGCCCACTGAGGAATAAGCACGGCTCCCACAATTTCAAAAATCTTTTTTTTTTAAAAAAAAGGGTAATTTTTCAGGTGTAACTACCGCAGCTTTGCTGCAGAAGTAGCTAGCAGAAGAAGCAGAAGTAGAAGTAGCAGCAGTAGCTGCCCACTTGCCTCCTTGTCCTTTTTGGTGGCCTTGAGTGTTCTTCGCAGCTGGACGTTCTCCTGGAAGGTGTCGCCAACAGCTGCCACCAGGGCATCCACTTTCTCCTCTAGGCCTCGCAGTTCCTCCCACTGCAGTGCGCTTGGCGACAGCCCATCACGGATGTCATCGGCTGAAAGGGGGCGTACCGACAGGGAAGAGGAGTCCTCACTGGCGCCTGACAGGGCTCCGTCGCGGGATCCCCCTATGGGGCTCAGTGCCTGCACCAGCTGTCGCAGTGCGCCATGTGCGTCGTGCACCTGGCGGATGCGGCTTTCCACCTTCTCTTCCAGTGAGCGCACCTGTACGCAAGCAGCAGCACAATTTTGATAACTCAACAGAATGATTTGACAGAGTCATTAATTTCGATCATTTTCAAGCTTTGACTGAACTCAAATACAGTAATACTTAATTGTATAATAACTGTATTTGAAATCTATAACTGCAGTTTTGCTTTACAGTGACAGTTGTGTGAGTATCATTAGGCGAAATCATATCGTCGCTGTCAGTGTTGTTCCCACTATCCCTTCTCCCATCCCTCCCTCCTAAGTCACATGGCCCAATGCCAGGTTGACCAGCAAACACACCTCCCGATATCTGCGCCTATGCCTCTTCCTTAAGGCATCTGTGAACTGAGCGCCACCCCTGCAACTCACCTCCCAGGGCTTACCCATGGCGCTAATGCAAGTGTAGTGGCATAAACACAACAGACACCCCTCTCCAGAGTCACCCAAACACTCCTACTGGTGTGCCACCCCAGCTGTCACTGAAATTTGCGTTACCACAAACGTAAACATTGAGTAAATTTTTTTTACGACTCCTTGTAGTTTGACTTCTGTGAGTGTTTGTTATTTCCTGAAGAGTTTGTTTTCCTATGCAGTCTTTTTTGTTAACTGTTTGGGACTGGTCTTGGTGATGACTTATGCCAATAGCGCCCTGAAAAAGTGCTTGTATAGGGGTTAGCTGTAGTGCAGATAAAAAAAGAAAGAAAACTGAGCGTCCAGTGAGGCAGAAAAAAAAAAGACCCAGGAGTGAAAATCACGACAGCTCATCTTGTCAGCAAGAATTGGTGAAAGCATAACACTACTTCACAGAGGAACGTAGTGAAATGTTTCATGCAGCCCGTAAACACAGAGACACATAGAGCAAACAGATAGATTGCTTTATAGTCTGCCTCACTGAGGGAGATGTAGACAAAAAGGGGGAGGAAGAGCGAGAAGAAGCCCACCCACCTGCGCACGGAACTCCTGCAGCAGGGATCCCATTTGGGCCACCTTGTCCAGCTCCTGTGTGCGGGCCTCCAGCTGCTCCTCGAGTTGCCGCATGCGCCCAGCCATGTCTGCCGACTGGCTGCCCAGCGCGCCCCCCGTGACCTTCTCCAGCTCCTGCAGGGCCTCCTGCTCTCGGTGGCGTGCCTCCGACAGGGCCTCCTCCAAGCCAGATACCCTCTGCAAGCAGGCAGCAAGTACTCTCAACAAGAGACTCAAGAGGAAGGAAGAAATGCAGAGAGTGAATTCACTTTGTAAGCATAAAATGTGTCCAGCAAGTGGTCTAGTGCCACCTACTGACAGGCTGGATTCCAAGACGAGGTTAATGTAGCAGCAGGTGGCAGAGGAGCCACATGGGCTGATGAGATGAAGAAGTTTGTGGGAAGGGAGAGGTTGAATGGCGCATGGCAGAGTTAATTGAAGGTGGACAAGAAAGGCCTCTGTCCTGCAGTGGATGCATTAGTCTGATGATAATGATGAGTGGTAGGCTAAGAAACTGCATCTGCTTGCACAGCTCAACATCCTACACTGTACACAAGAACTTGGTTATGTTCCTGTGCAGAAAAAAGGAGAGGAAAATGAGCATTAAGCAGAAGGGATGCCTTTAAAATTTGGGGAAGAGGGAGCGCAGAGAAGAGGGCACTCATCCACTTGGCTAGGCCCACCCTTGCATAGCTGGGGGAAGACAGATTTCTGTGCCATGCCTCGATGAAACCTGTGCTGTGAAACTACTAAGTAATACCCCTGTCACACTGGCATTTCGAAGGCCCTCGAACCGATAGCCTATTGACTTAAAAGCGATCGGGCGCCGCTACACGGGCAGTTTCAATGGTCATTGAGTCAATAGTCTATCGAGTCAAAGGAACAGTGCGAAACTCCATCGAGATTTCGAGGGCCTTCGAGCGCTGCCCAAGGTTGCTAGCGTTGCTTCGACCGATGCTAACGCGCACTTTCTTACACGATACATTCAAGGTACAAAAGGAAGAGCAAACATTATTTCCCTAAACTTTAATGCAGGAAGTCTGTACAATAATTTTAAAATTGTATCAGTCTGGGTTTAAGTGCATCAATTTTTACGTTGCGGTCTTTGCGTTGCTTGCGTACGTAGCGTTGACAACATGGCGGCGCCCTGCCCGCCCGCTTCACAGCGATCACAGCTTCGTTGCTAATCCCTCAAAGCAATATCGTCTTCTAAACTGTTGTATTCGCCTTCGATTTGTCCATTCTTACTCTCGCATAAAGTTTCAAGAGACAAATAGCTTTCGTTTTTCAGACATAAAGGCGATTTCCCAGATGTTAAGCCTGACGAAGCTTCGATACAGTTGACTGGCTTGGTTATGACTCGTACAGCAGTGTACGCATCTGTCCGTAGATGGCGCTAGAACAACAAGCGGCGTCTGATGCGTACGTGGAACTATAAGAGTTTTAAACGACATGCGCGTATGCGTGTATTTCAGCATTTAGTATAGAGTAGAATCTCAATAAACGGAAGTCGGTTAAACGGAACCAACACTTAAATGGAACAAATGCCTTGCAGTTGGTTGGTTTTGTATTAATGTAAAAAAAATCTCGTTAATCGGAACAAAAATTTTCCGACCACCGTATAAACAGAACCGAACTGAAAATAGGCTCGAAACCGCAACTTGACGTGAACGCGCAGCCCCATCGCAGTACACATCACTGCCACCCCCCCCCCCCCCCCCCCCTTCCGATTTCCGTCTTTGGACGTTTCCGGTTTTCTCGCACACTGCAACCAAATCGCTTGCTTTCTGTTATGGTGTGCTTGCAGTTGTGTTCAGTTGGGCTTAAGCCTTACATCCGCTGTTGAGCATCGTCTGCGACATTTCGTCGCGAAGTCAGCATCCGATGGCAGAGCAGAAGCGACCTCACAATGCCCTTACATTAGAAAGGAAGGTGGAGATAATCAACAACTTCGAGAGTGGTCGCTTCACAAAAACAGCGCTTGCGACGAATTACGCTGTCCCCAAGAGCAGCCTCACGAGGATACTTCAGGGCAAGGATAAGCTGCGGCAGGCTTTCGGGACGTCATGCTTTGGCGCTCACAGAAAACGACTGCGGGTGGCCAACCACGAAGATCTGGAGAAGTGCCTGGTGGTTTGGCTGCGGAGAGCCCGCAGTGAAAACTTTCCAATCAGCGGGCCACTCATTCACGCGCAAGCAGAATAATTTGTTTTGCAGCTCAGCATCGTAGGTTTCTCGTGCAGCGAAGGGTGGTTGACGAGATTGAAAGATCGGAATGGCATAGTGTGTCGTGCCGTTTCAGGGGAGGCTGCTGCTGCAGACACGACAGCATGCGGGGACTGCTGAGCAAAACGGCACCCCAAAATTCTGCAGAAGTGAGCAGCCTGTCTAGTATGGGTGGCGCCATCCAAAGAAAACGGTTGCGAGAGCTAAAACAAGCAAACATAAAGTCCTTTTTCACAAGCCAATAAATTGCAGTTCACACAGATTTCCACGGAATAAGTGGTCTATTGACATCTTTTTCTTATAATTTCAGAAGTGCTATGAAAAAAAAAAAGTTCACTGCTTACTGCTTTTGTGCAATAAAGTTTGTGCCCATAGTGTACCGTTCTCTTTATTATCTAGATTTTGCATTTGAGATCCGCTTCCGTGGAGACTGCCAACTGCGCGCACACCTGCCTCGTCGGGACCAAGCAGCGCGGAACGGATTGCGAAATCCTGAACCTTCTCTCTCTAAACGAAACTCCTGATAAACTGAACATATTTCCCCAATCCCTTGAGGGTCCGTTTAACGAGAGTCCACTGTATATTTATAAAATATTTTTGTTATTTGCGCAAAATCCAAAGTAGCGATTGCGGCGCCACACAAGCTTGGCAGGAGACACGAGAACCATTTCAATGGCCATTGAGATTTGCCATGTAGCAGCGACACAACTCCTTCGCGTTCGATGGCGATTGAGAATCTGAAAGGCCCTCGACTCGATGGGCATTGAAACTGGCCGTGTGACAGGGGTATAATACAGACCTGAAAACTGCGACACTGCAATAAAGCGGAACAATGAGATGGGCTCGTCAGTGAAAGCAACATAAGCCATCTGCTGGCTTCTGATGACTGCGCAGATTCCCTTTTCTCCATCTTCTAAAAGTGAATAAAAATAAATACTTTTATTCATACAGTATCTATATTCCTCACTTTTTTATTCTTTGCTACTGCATGAAGTTTACAAAACAGAGCCAATAGTCATTATGCCTCTCAGCCACTTAATGTAATGCACCTTCACATGACTGCAGCTGCAAGCTGTGTTAAGAGATTAAACATTTCCATACAACTGACACATTTTAGTGCTGTTCTGTTGTCTAGCAACACATACCAGCGTAAGCTCTTGGACAGATCGTGACTTGGAGGAAAGGTCAGCCTCAAGGTCACGGATGATGTCCCGAAGGTCATGTATCTTGTCATCTCTAGTGCGAACCTCAGCCTCAAGCTGGTCACGTTTGCGCTGCACCAGTCCGTGATCTTCGACTCGCATCCGCAGCTGCTGCTCCAGGGACTCGATCTGACAGGAGGAAGAGTTGAAGACAAGAGTGCAAGAGGTTTTGAGTTGTGCTTGTAGAGTTATCAGCATTCACAGTGGACGAGCACAGATTCTGTGCATGAAATTGACATTTAGGTACAGCTGTCCCGTGAACTGCTCAATACCCTGTGAAATGTTATTGAGAATTAGCCCAGGCAATAATATGTTCTGTCGAACTGTGCAATGCACAATATTTGATAATAAAGGAGCCAGAGATCATTACAAACTTTTTAGTTGGCATGAACAAGTTAGCTTTCACACAAGGTACAGTGCGCCTCTAGCTTAAAGAGCACCAATCCCTACTTCTTAGTACACATCCACATTCCTAATGAAACAATGATATCTTGCCAATGCGTCCTGTATGCCAAAGACTACCAAACAATTTTGTCTCCCATTATGGTAGTTTTGCACAAGGGAGCACTGTCCTGAAATTCTGGTGAATGCTGTGCGTAAGTGAATATTCTCCAGCTGCTGATGGAGGTTTATGAGCAGGAATAAAAATACCACTTCTGTATTTTTTGCCCCCTTTTCCTCTTAAGATTCAACCCTTTTCTTCAAACTTCGTAAGTTCAAAAAGACCCATAGTAATTATGGGAAGGTGGCAGGTTAAGCGCAGTTTGTTTTCAGAATCAAAATGGTACGATATCAACAGCCAGCTCGACTGTATGAGATGTGTTCCTCAGGGGCTACATGCTCCATTTGCTGGCACACTGGCACTTGGCCACACGCAGATCAACTGTAATTGCAATTGCTGCTTTTCCAGAAGCGCTAAGCACTGATGTATACCGCACAAACACACACACAAGATGTTCGTGTTGCCTCTTCTCCTTTAGTCAGACTGTGTACTATCAGTTCCAAACCTTGCCGCACTTCACGCAGGCTCCACATGACGATACACTCCTGGTTGACAGACCAGTGCAGTGCGACGGTCCCGACACCTACTTTTATGTCCTTGCTTACTTTTGTCTCCGATAGTTGATACTACAAAACATGTGAAAACAGGCCTGCTTGTGCATGCTCTGTACTGTTTAGGAGACATTTTTATACCTTTCCCAAGAGAAACTCACCACAGGAACACCCATGCAGATTTGGTAAAAAAAAAAAAAAAACTGCCCACCTCCTTCGAGAGGCGCTGCTCGCAGTTCTGGATTTTCTCCTTGTCCTTGAGGGCCTCCTGCATCTTAGCCAGTTCCTGGGCAAACTCCTCACGTTCCTGCTCCCGCTCATGTGCCTGTTCCTGAATGTGGGACGTGAACAACTGCGTCAGCTCAACAGTCAGTTTTACATCTGATGCTACTAAAAAAAGCATGAAGCTGTTAAAAGCTGAAGGGGCAACTGCCTCTGCATACCAGGCCAAGACCTACTAGAGAACGCACAAGTGAAATAGAGCACCAGGAAACCTCTCGTAATTTGATCGCTGTAGAAAAAGACACAATGACTACACTTTTCACTCTAACAGCAATACCATGCCAATTTGTCCCTGCTGGAACACAAAAAAAAAAGCTACACTTCTGCGGTGATGTACAATTCCCGCTACCTGCACTTCTGTTTTCTTCACTGCATCAGTGATACAACGCTGCAGCCATGTAGGAGAAACCCAGCCAAGGCAAAGTTAGACTGCAGCAAAACACAACTGCCACTTGGTTGCTGTTCAATAAGCCCCAACACGATGCACTTTACCCAAGAAAGAAATAGGAAAGAGGGAAGGAAGAGGTGAAAACAAGAGGCAGTACACTTGCCTCAATGAACTTCTTGTGGGACAGCAGCTGCTTGTCCATGGCATCGATCTGCGCCTGCATGTCGGCCACCTCGAGGCGCCTGCTCTCGAGCAGCTCCTCGCGCTGGGCAGATGCCTCCTCGAGAGCTGCCTCTAGCTCTGCGAGGCGGGCTGCCAGGGCGTCACGCTCCTGGTCCTGGCTCCGTTGGAGGCGCCGCTTCTCTTCACTCAGCCGCTCGTGCTCCTCCAGCAGCCCTGATCGGCAGGAGGAAGCGCACGAGGAGGAGACAAGGAGAGCAGAAATGAAAGTGGAAGTTTAGGTGTCAACACCTGCGGCCAAACACTTTGACAAAGCTAAGAAAGAGAAGTCGGAGCACAGCCTCCGTTACAAAAAACTGTGCCTGTCCGAATGTTCCGAAAACCGAGGAATGCTCTGGCTCGCCGAACTGGTGCGAAAATCCCTGGATCCTGGCCTTTATGCTGGTTATCCACTGGCAAAAGCATATGAATAACAGCAGAGTCGATTTTTAATATGGTCGAATATTTGCTTGTATTAAGGGGGACCCTAGTCATTGAAAGAAATTTTTATTAATGAAGTAAAAAATTATGGAAACTTCAGGGAAGGTGTATTTTTGCGTGCTGGTTCTAAATATGTCATTTAATTTCAAGTAGAACAAGTCCTTGTGCACTTATGCAATATGTTATGCAAGTCTTTTGGAGAGAGAATTTTAAAAATTTTGCTGTATTGAACTTGCTGAAAATGCATGCCATTGGTTTGTCTTGACATCAAGGAATTCAATAAGGGTAGAATTATCCTGCCTATCATAGAAGTTGTGTTATAGGGTTTTGAAGTCGCCACTTCAGAAATGGGAAGGAAAGTTCATATCCCTGTTTCTGGAGTGGCAACATGAAAGCCCCATAACTCAAGTTCTTTGATAGGCAGGGCGATAGTTTTACTCTTTAATGTTATGCATTTAAGCAAGTGTCTTACAGCAAAATTTATTAAAAGGTCTCTCCAAAAATTTAAATAACATATTGCATGAGTGCACAAGGACTTGTTTTCGAAGAAATTAATGATATACTTAGAATCAGCAGACAAAAATACACGTTCCCTCAAGACTGCATTACCAGGGTACCCCTTTCCTTTAAGGAAGGCATTTTTCATTTTTATGCACACCCAATATTGATGGCACAAACACATCAGTTTAAATAAGCCAGAAGTTCGAATGAAAGAAGTTTTCACTACACTACTTCTGCCCTGACCTGCACTTTAGAGGCAGGGTTTTGGCTTGCAATAGAAGCTATGCATAAGGTGATGCAACAGAAATATTTCTGTTATTTGAGTGAAGGATACTGTCTAGTTCGTTAAGGCATGGTGCTGTTCGTTAAGGCGTGCCATACTGTCTAGTGCCATGTGGGAGGGTTGTTCCTGCAGCCTCCATTGATATTAGGGCACACACATGTTGCCCACTTTGCAATAAAGCTGGTTGGCCACTGCTACTAAAGCATACAGCCTTTTTTTTTTAACTGCGCCCAGTGAACTTTTCTTAGAATTACTGCAATTTTAGAGACATCTTCTGAAGGGGACAGCGGCTAGAAAACCCGTTCCTTTTCCTTTTTTTTCAAGCACTTATGTGAAAGCATGGCACTAATTAATACATGTCCTTCTAAAAAAATCAAGGTCTTGCAAGATTTGTAGACGTGACATGAATTGCTTGGCATTTTGCACCTGTTATATAGTGCCAGTGAAAATGCTATGTCAGATGGTGGCAACACACATTATTAACCACTATTCCTGTTGTGAGCCGCACAAAAAAGATGAAAAGTCTTGGTCACTTTCACTAACTTCTACCTCAGCAGCTCAGCAAATAACCAGCATTGCCAGCAGTGGAAGCAGCAGATGAGGCTCTCTTAGCTTAACCGAATTTTGGATTACTGGGTAGGCACAGTCTGATCACTGGAAGTAAAGCTGCCAGTACAGACAGCTGGAAACAGGCAACAGCTGTAGGTAGAGCCAAAACAGGACACAGCCAATGAACATCTTATTTTTTCAAGATAACCTGAAGCAGGTGTTAAAGCCATTGTTAAAAAAATAATCTTATTCCCAATGTGGCAATGCTATTTGAGACAAATGTCACCATTTCAAAACTGAATGCCTTGCACTTGAAATTTTGTTGAAAGCATCTCGTACAGGTTCCACCACATACAATGCCTTAAATAGACCATCTTTATGAATTCAGATGCAATTTCAGCAGAGCAGGGGACAAAATACGCAAATTTATGCCTAATAGCTCCATTTAAAGGAGCTAAATGATCCCACTTCAGGGTATGATCAGCCAAATTCACTCCGGTCAAGTGCACCTACTAGCACACACAACAACAAATTTAGTGATACGAACATCACCAGAGATGTATCGAGGACCACAGACACGAACGCTATGTAGATCCCATTAACGCAAACAAAACTCAGATTGACTTGAACGACACACGTACCAACAGAAGCATGAATGAGCTGGGGCCAGAACTCGCACCACAAAGAAACATATTTGAGCCTTGACACTGCCTGGTGCAGTAAGACAGGGTGCTATGAAATATTTTACCGTTCGTAATGAAAAAGTTTATACTTGCTGCTAGACAAAAAATTGAAGAATCAAAGCATCCCAGGAGACAATTATTATATGCAAAGCAGCTTCTGAACATGAAGATGCCACTCATAGTTTTATAAGCCCAGCTAAAAACCAGACCAAGGAATACCAGTTAAACCAGCCTAAGCTTTAAGCAATCAGTCTAAATATTACTGCATGAACACCACTGAGCATCACATCGATAAATGTCAGGTGTGTTGTGGCCACAGGAACAGCAAAACAACATATAGCCAGTACACGAGCCACAGGACTGTGGGAGCTGTTATGAATAGTATCAGTTACTGAAACACTGCGATAGGTTAGGTACTTGCTATAATACAGCTGGCTATGATTATAATTCGCAAAGCTTCCTTGTGCAGACAATAATGCGGTGCCATGTCTTTTGTCCTGGCCGAGGCAGTGGCTGGCTTCGTAGTGAACACAATTACCAATAGCACAAAGCTCAAACGAAACATGCTATACACTTTGCATGCAAAGTAGGAGCATGCACTGCTATGAGATCTAAAAGCCACCCTTAGTGGCCATATCTCGAGATGAGACCACGACAGCACTGTTCCATGCACTGACAAAACGTTCTCCAGTCACAAGTCACACCCTTCCTTTTGCCTTAAAAACACCAACACATACCATGCACAGTTAGTTCAACCTTATCACTCCAACACACATTTTGCTTCAAGGTCCAGTCTTTGAAGAGGAACAAGACCAACTGTATGTGCAGCAGGCAACAAATCAATAAAATGTTCAAAAAAACCAATACAATCCATGCATCACAAAATTAGGTTAGAGAACATAAAGAGGTTAGAGCAAAGCAAGACAACAAAGTGCAAGTGCGGCCAATCGGCACCAACCTTCAGGCGCTTCGTTCGGTGCTTGCTCAGAGGGAGAAGGATCGCATGGTGCTTAAGAAAGAAGGGTGCAGAGAGAAAGAAAGAGGAAATAAGAGAGAGAGCAAAAGAAAGAAAAAGGGAATAAAAAGGAAAAATGAATTTTTGGGAAGAGATACAAAATATATATACAAGCATGATCACCAACCCGCACAATGCAGTGAGCATAAAAACGAGAAAGGAAAAAAAAAAAAAAGGATTCAATTGCGTGTCCAATCCACACACTGTCAATGCATAAATGCGTGAAGAAAAATATAAAGAAAACTATATATTCAATAGCACTTTCATCAGTCTGCCCAATGCCAACATTTAAGCACGATAGCTACTGCTAAAACAATATCGCTTCTTGGTAATTAGCTTAATTGTAGCGCTACATAGTTCACTATGAACAATGATAAAAACAATGACCATAATGAAGCAATTCAAGCATCCTCTTTAAACTCTGTTATAACCAGGCTTTAACTAGGCAAAAAACATTATCTACTGGCAGGTGTTTCTTGCCTTTTAAGTTGACAGACAAAAAAACAAAACAAGCAGTGTTGCTTATCAGGAAGTAAACAAATGCACAGTCCCAAAAACTTCACAGCACAGATAATATGAAACTAAATGCAGTGTCATGCTATCTAGCAGCCAGAACATTGTCATGGCAATTCTTTATGCAACAGCAGACATTTTTCAAGGACAGTGGCACAGCTGTGTGTCGTGTAATATGCTTTGTTTGTGCGCAGCATAGATATATAGGATGAGACCATTGCTGGTACGCAACGTCTCACTGAGATTTTAGACCTCAAACATGAACCACTTATAACTGCATGTTGCATGTAGAGCAAATAAAGAAAAAGAATCAGCACACCTTTAGCTCCACCATAATGCAAGGAGTTCAGTATAAAACTAAACAAGCTAATCTGGCCTCAAGCGATCACGCCAACATAATATAGCAGAAGGCAAGGCTGTGGTGTTTCCCATTACCTGACCAATGAGCAGACCACAATCACAACTGTGTTGAGAAACTCTGCAGTATGGTGTACCTCAGCATTTGCTAGGCATGCTGAGCTGACCAATGCTTCCAAAGTGCAGGAACTGAACTGGAAATTCTAAGTGCAGTCTAAATGACCAACCAACACGACATCACTTGAGGAACCTGTAACAGGCGACACAAAGAGCAACATGCTGCTGTGGCTGCTAGTGAAGCCACTGCTCCCTCAGCCGCATCATGACGACAAGAGTGGCTGTGCCACACTGCTGCTTCTTCCCATGAGTGCAGAGAACTGACAATGCCATCTTGAGGTGGATCTGGAAGACACTGGTAAACACACTCTCCTCACCTCACTCTGCTTCATGCTAGAAAAATGTGCCCATGAATTAATAAAAAAAGAAAGCACACCATGCACAG
Organism: Amblyomma americanum; assembly: GCF_052857255.1. Classification (NCBI taxonomy): domain Eukaryota; kingdom Metazoa; phylum Arthropoda; class Arachnida; order Ixodida; family Ixodidae; genus Amblyomma; species Amblyomma americanum. The sequence continues at coordinate 150,626,231 of NC_135499.1, read as the reverse complement.
CTACTGCTCTAAAAAGAGAGGAAGCAAAAGCAAGTACTTGGGAGAGGGAGAGAAGCACTCACTGATCTGTGGTTCGTGCAGCCCCTCCCGAAGCATGCGGCGCTGCTCTTCCAGCAACTGGCGCTGCTCCCCGAGAGACTCCCGAGCGTCCTCGAGGCGCTGTGCACGGGCACGTGCACTCCGCACCTCCCGCTGTAGCTCTGTTTGTTGCTCTTCCAGTTGGGAGAGGGTGTCTTCCAGCCGTTGCTTCTCCAGCTCCAAGGCACGCACTCGCTCTGAAGAAAGAAGGGGCGAAGTGTAAGGGGAAAACGAGCATGCTACAGCATTCCGCGCATAAGCAGCCCCCTACAGCTGGGCCCGATAGGCCTCGGCGCAGAAACACTTCAGTGGAACCTAGTTGACACTGAATTCAACAGGCAGTTTGAATGTGAAAAGTTTGGTGTCAACAGCTGCTCGCAAACTGCAGCACCTCTGTTAGGAATGCTTTTTGTAGCGTCTTTACCCTTAAATTATCGCATCAATTTGGTTTCAGATGAAAGTAAGCTAATTAATAATGAAAGCATTTTCAGGAACGAGATGGGCCATACAGATCAACAAATGAATATATCACTTCGTTCTGTAGTGGGGTGACATCACTTTATACTTAGCATAGACCCTAACCTCTCTAAACTTAAATTTTAAACCCCTAATGAACACATTTATTTTTGAATATGGTACAAAATGGACGTTTAGTGACCGTGCTGTCGTCTGTTGGCAAACCAATAAAAGGCTTTGGACGAACTGGACACAGTGCGCCTGAAAACACATGACAAGCTGGACTTGTCATGAGCCAGAAAGGACAGTTGGCCTATGACGAGCCTGGCGTGTCCAAGTCTGCTTAGGGGGGTTAACTACCAATTGTAGAAAGCGACAGCAGCTGCTTTACTTGTTTTCACAGCCGTTTTGTTGTTTTTATGCATCCATATTAATACCACTCTTGCAGCTACTCTCTGCTGGCTCACTTCCTGGCTCTTTTCAAAGCCTAAAGCGTTCCAGGCCTCTATAACCTCTACTCAGGGCTAGGAAGCTTGCAACGAATTGGGCTGTGTTCTATCATATGTGAAAAGCATCACCTAGTGGTTTTGAGAAAAGACCAAAAGAAAGAAGGAAATGAAGTAAATGCTCTCTGTCACACTGTATGACTGAGTCAGACAAGTGACAGATTGATGCCGACACTTTAACTGACAGCATGTTCTGTAGTTTATCTCTGACGAAGTCTCCAGGAAGCTTTTAGCGAATTTTTTCATTACGTGCTCCACATCTTTTTTTGACGTACACAGTTACTGCATAATGAAGCCATGCTCAATGTACAACTTGTGTATGAAGAAGTACGATTTGCTGCTTAAAGGGACCCAGAAAGGGGCTCTCAATAAAGGTACAATATGCCTGTGATGTTAAAAGACGATGGTTTATAATTATTCCCAGCAAGAATTATTTTAATGCGTTTTGTGGAAGCTGAGTTATATGCTGACAAAATTTTAACTTCCGCGTCTTCGCGCCTTTCCCTCTCCTCTCGCACTCCAAAACGGCGGAGCGGCCCCACTCACTCGGCCCCTCCCCTACCTCTGCCGGCTGCGGCGTGCGCCGAGTGGCCGTGGTAGTGCGTGACGTCTAAAAGAATTTGGCGCTGTGAACCAATGATAACCACCGGCTGCTGACGTTATTTGCACGACGTGACGTCATATGCCAGGTTTTCGTGCGAAAACCCGGCACCGCAAACCGGCACCGTAAGGTGAGAAAGCAGGAATTTTTAAAAATGTATTGTAAATATCTCGCTTGCTTTTGAGGTCTCTTATGCAGCAAGGACGCTCGGTGGCTTGTAATTTACATAGCGCAAATATTTTAAAGCCAAGCTCAAACACCCCTTTCTGTGGACCTTTAAGACGAACTAAAACTTCAAACCTACACAGGTAGTGGGGCTCGACAGAGCTTCAAGAGTCAACTTTAGTTAGCAGTCTGGCGTCGAAGACACTGTTTGATACTCGCATGCAGCGTGAGCATGAGGAGCGGTGCAACAGATAGCGCTATTATGGCTCAGTTGGCAACTATGGAGGTTGTACACCTCAACTCAGTCGAGCCTTCTATTCAGTTCACAATGGAACGAGAAGTAAACAACACTTAGCCATTCCTGGACATCTTCATAAGAAGAAAAGAAGCAGACCTAAAGTTCGGTGTCTATAGGAAGCCAACCCATACTCGCCGCTACCTAAATTTTAATTCCACCCATCCTACTAGCCACAAGGGATCCGTCGTCTCCTCTCTCCTGAGAAAAGAAAAGCCAATCTGCTCCTCCGAAGCGGAGAAAAAAAGCAGAAGAAGCCACCGTTCTCGCTGAGCTACAGAAGGATGGCTACACACGTGGCTTTATTCAACGCGTTGGTTGTCGTCAAGCTCGGAGGACAGGGTGACCAGCCAACAATGAAACAACGAAACGTGCGTGCGTTGTGCTTCCATATGTGAGGGGAACCAGTGAGGCAATCGCACACATTCTCAGAAAACATGGAATCCACGTGGCTCACAAACCTGTTTCGACAATAAGCCGCTTCTTACCACGACCGAAAGACTGCGTCCCCAGAGAAAAACAACCGGGTGTCGTCTACAAAATCCCATGCTCAGAGTGTCCAGCTTCATACATAGGCGAACAAAAAACCTCCACCAAAGAATAAGGCAACACAGAAATGACATCCAGCTAATGAATTCAGAACGCAATCCCTCGCCGAACACTGCGAGTGTGCCGACCACCGGATAGCCTTCGAGGAGGTGAGCGTCTTGGCCGTAGAACCAAACCTGTTCAAGAGGCGACATGTGGAGTCATGGCACATCCGGCTCACAAAGGAGACGATGAATAGGACTCCAGGAACGCTCCCCTCCGCGTACGTTAGTGGACTGCGCTACGTGCTAACAAAGGGAGAGCGAAGGCAGCAACCCGCTGCTGCTGCTGGCACACTTTAGTCACCCCTGAAGAAGGGACCAAGTTGGTCCCGAATGTTGGGTAAAGCTAAAAATATTGGCTGGCGTCAGTTTTTTTTTTCTCTCAACTATCTCAAGAACCCAACCAGTTGGACTTCCGTAGAAGATGTTTTTGTTCAACTATGAAGGTTGCGTCGAGTGCCGCCGGTGACTTCACTTTCTTCCTCAGGTTTCCGCTGTACTCTCCTCTTTCACTTCCTCCTCATGCTCCCTTCGCTATCGCCATCCTTCGTCCTCTGCTGTGCTCAGAGTTTGATCTCTTTTATCCCCTGATGTACTCGTTCGCTCGGTTACACCAAGGCTGAGGCACGCCGCTTAAAGCAGGAATGGCCACATAAGAACTGCGCTTTAAAATATAAAGCTCACTGGGCCTCTGTCTGGCTCATGCAGTGAGACCCATTTTGCCTTGTTAGCATTCCGAATCTTTTGACAACGAGAGGAGATGTGGTCCCGAATCCTCTGAAGCTTAAGACCTCCAGTGGTGCTAGGCAGCCCCAAAGCAGTGCGTAGAAGCAAACCCCTTGATCTGTACAATGTACATTTTTGACAAAGGTTGTGCATGCACGAAACGTGACAAGGCTAAAAAATTATGAGGTGCACTTAAGCGTCCTTACGTGTGGAAATACGAAAGTGTGCGATCCGCCACTTGCGCCATCTGCTGGGCCAGCGTTGTACATTACAAGGGGGGTGTTCAGTGGGTGCCGCATGATGGTGCTAGGACTGCATGCCAATCACGGAGGAAATTTACCAGAAACAGAAGAAATTTGGCACTCGCTTGATTGCGACATCTGTAATTAACATGCTGGCCTCAGTACATATCTCAAAGATACGTTTTTAAGAATTGTGCAGTCACTAGACACGCCTTTATACGCCTTCAAACGTCGAAGTGTCGTGGAGGGGTGGAAGCGTTCCCGTCTCGCACGCCAGCGGCCCGGGTTCGATTCCCACCTATACCCAAATTTTATTTCATATAAATACCATAAAACTTGTGATTGACAGTTTTTGCAGACCCTTTTGCGGACAGCCTCTGTCTATAACTTCCATCCATCACTCACGAGCCTAGCAAGGCTTCCGCATTACAAGGGGGCAATGGATGCAAGTTTTTGCCCACTCTGATGGCAATGCCCACCCTGTGCATGGAGCAGGTCCAGGGACAGCTGGTTGTGCAACTGGCTCTCCTGGCGCAACTCATGGCAGAGGTCTCGATTGCGCTGCACCAGACCACGGAAGTCCTCTCCTCGATGCTCGGACACTTCTGCAAGCAGCCGCAGCACCCTGTCCACAGCTGTACGCAGGCGACGGCTTGCCCCTGTGGTGGCATACCATGAAGTCACAACTATGCAGGACAACTGGTAGTGGTAAAAGTATAAAAGATTGAGCGAGTGTCTGCGTATGTGCATGTGTTTACGCATACACATGAATAAGCAACTGCACCCTGCATGTGTCTTGCTGGAAAGTGACTTGCTTGTGCTTTCCTCGGCATCACTGACTGAGCCTGTCTAATCCAACTGAATGGGCACCTCACATCACCTGGACAGATTAAATGTTTTTAAAAGTTTTTTTTAATAATATATAATCAATGCACGACATGCAATTTATTTTTTTCATTTAAATTCTGTTTAAATCTGAAACTGCATCTATATCTAATTAATAAATGAATGCTTAGGGAACATGCCACAACATAAGGTAAGCAAGCATTGAGGATGAAATGGCTTCAAACAGCAGAGACAGTGCACCCTGCAGTGGCTCACCAAGGACCACGTCTTCGCCCTCCATCTCGGTTGTGTCCTGCATGCCAATGGCTGAGGCAAACATGTCCCAGGTGCGTGGTGTCAGGTCAGGTCCATCCTCGCACAGCTCCGAGAGAAAGCCATCACCAAAGTCTTCCTTGGAGCCTTGCGTCTGGCAGCTCATGCCTAAGGGGCCCCACAAAGCAAAGCCTTGAAATGCATGTCTAAAATGGCTGCCATTTGAACTCATTGGTATAATGCCCTTCAGAGTGCGTGTGTATAGTGCATTAAAAATGAATGCATGAAGAAAAACACACATGCTTATATTTCAAACTTAAATGGACCTGTACAGCAAAAAATAGAAACGCCTTCTGTGATTTACATGACACACACACAGCAGTGGCCCCTTTGAGGAATGGCAACCATTATGCAGACTACATGCTTTGCAGAATGTGTTGCAATGGGTAATGGAATAATCAGTCATGACAGAATGAAATTAAGTGCCCCCAGTGTTTGTTACAGGCTACTACTGCTCATCAGTCAGTTTACAGTCAGGCCACAGTATGGGATATATACAGCATAAGGGGGGGACGCAGGTCTTAGAATGGCCAAATATGGTAAAAAAATCGGTTTTGTGAAAAACACATTTTCGAAATGTCTGTACCTTCAAGCACTTGCCCTCAAAATATTAACGCTAAATTCGATTGGGAAATACGGTAAAATCGACTTCCAAAACATCACGGGAGCACGAAATGCCCCGAAACGGGCAAAATTTGTTCGAACTTCCCGCGCGTGTCGCGGGCGAAGCATTTAGCCGATCGGCACCATCTCGGACTCGTTTTGAAGCTTGTTTCTTTATGCGCATTTTGCTGCATTTCAAAATGGCGTCGCTCAATAAGAACGACCGCAGTAGTTGGTTTTCCAAAGGCCTTTTCTTGGCAGCTAATATGGAGGGCGCACGCGCGAGGCGAGCCTCTTGTTCGAGGCTTACCGTTAACCGACGCGACCAGCACGCCATTTTGTTTTCTTCCTATTTTTTTTTGGGCCACTGTGGTTCCCGTTTTGCACGTTTGACCATGTCTATTTTTGCGTAGCACTCGCTTAGCTAAGTTTCTCGAGATCTTTTTTGCGATTTTTTTTTTCCTACATCGCATACTTTGTCAGTACAAAGTAACTGATGCCGGGAGACGTACGTTTGAAGAAGATGACGCGTAGTATGTACGGGAGAAAGCGTCGCCTGCCTAACGCAAAGCGCAGTTCGACGTCGGGACGTTCAACCGTGCCGGATGATTGTTCGCAGCTAGAGTCACTAAATAAAAATTTTTAAATTTTAAATTTTTAACTCTATTTGCAGCCAGAGCGAGTGTCGCCTGCCTCATCACATGCCCCTACATTGGACCTTGCCGGATGAGGATTGTTCGAAGTTACAGCGAGCGTCGCCTGTTTTGTCGCTTGTGCGATGTTCGATCGTGCTGGATAAGGATTGTTTGGAGCCTCGGCTAGCGTCACCTGCCCCAACGCCTGATCAGTTTGCTCCAGAATCCAGTCCCAGCAGGTTTTGTCGACATGACACGGAGTTTTACAAAGCGGAGGAGATCACCGCGCGCACGGAACACGCAGACATGATCAAGCCCGGCATGGGTGCTAAGTAGGCAACGCAGCCTCAGCTACACTGCAGGCTGCAACATCCTTCGTCGCAGCATTGAAAAGGACCAGAAAAGGGTGAAGAAGAAAACAACAGCCTTTTTGAGCAATAATGCAGACAAAAAAAAAATAAATCTCTCTAGGAGGCACAGTGGAGACAGGTCTCCAGACCAGCCCTGGACAGGTGTAGACCACCAATATGAACCCCCCAGACCACAGCCCGGGACAGGTGCAAATCACTGTCAGCATGGACGAGAACTGTTTAGTTACTAAGCTATTGCAGCCCTCGTGCAATAACTGGCAAGACACAATAAAGTATTGCCACTGTCTTGGCTAGATTTCAAATTCGCAAATTTTGTTGAATTCTTAATGGCATATGCCATCTTCACCTTGGGTTGTCTGTGATATCTTCAATTTTAGTTGACATATTTGGAAACGGAAGACAGTTTTGGAAATGAGAAGAACATGTCATTTTTCGTGAGAAATATCACAGTGAAGCTACGGACCATTCATCTTATAACATGTGGTCAAACTTCAAATGCATTCTTCTCAGTTTCACATTTTTGGTCAATCTCCTCAGCCTTACACAGGATATTGATAACTTCATTTTGTCTAATAATAACCTTGCTATCATTTTCTTCGGAGAGAAATGAGGTACCAGTGACATTTTTACTTTTTTGTTTAGGCCACGCACAAATAGCAATTTGCAATTGGCTTAACGAGTTGCAGTGTCAAATACTGCACCTTTTTACTCTCGACATAATTCATCAGGATAACATGCTTTTAGACAAAAACGAAGAATATCGTCGTGTATGGGAACTCTCCGGCTGTCAATTCATGCAATTAAAAGCAACAAATCTCAATGAGAAAGTTAATTAAAACCGCGTTAAGAGATTACCTAATTTCACTCTAGACTTTGTAGGATAACTGTTGATCTAAGACCATCAGCTCAATTATGATTACATTTTTGGAATAAGAAGAGAAAAATGCATCTGTGTGCAAAATTTCATGAGATTCTAACTATAATTAAAAAAGTTGGTTTTAAGACCCTCGTCCCCCCTTATTAACAGGAGAATGCTCCTTGAGCTGCCATCCGATAAAACCTAGTTCTCATAAGTGCCTACAAATGAGCCGAATGATTGCAGTGACACCTTTCCCCTATGCCTTTTGTGGCATGCCTGGCAGAGGACCCATGTTTCCATGAAATACACGCTTGACACTTGCCCAGCATAACAACAGTGAAAAGCAAGGAGAAAACAAGAATTCCCCAGTGTTTTTACAGCTCCATTGTGGACTTACTACGCATTCAAATGGAAAGATGACAAACTTGGCTCAGCTATGGAGGCGATTGTAACAGGAAGTTTTCTCCCACACTTACCTGTAATTCTTTTCTAAACCAGCTAAAATTTATTTTGTTAGATAAACCTAGTATTGTTTCGTTGTGTGCAGTTTAGAAACCAATATGAATATCTACTATACATTGATTATTAATCTCCACTGCCTATTGTTACATAGCTCTGAGTCAAAACAACCCTGTTGTTCTGCGCTTGTTGTTGTCATTATTAAAATTTCAGTTCACACTAGCTGAAAATTTTACTGACTTCCTGCTGTTTGGTACCATGGAACTGCGTGATGAACAAGCTTAGAAACTTTGAAGCACTAACCTGCAGCACTGAAAAGTTTAATATGCACAAAAGGGCCTCAGTTATTATTCTCGTGCTATGTATGCAGTACAGGTTTCGTTAAAAGCCACTTCCTTCTGCGTGAGCTTCTCTCCACAAAAGCATACATACGAAAAAAAGAAAAGAAAAACAGGAGGGAGCAAAAAGCAGTGGAGAGATGCATGCTAACCTCCAAGGCTAGAGTAGTCTTCGTCAGCAGCTGTGTTGGATGCTGGGGAATCGACGCGCGAGAGTCCCAGCTGGCCCAGTGCATCCTGAATCTCTTGCTCCGTGTCCACGTAAGTCTTCACCAGGTCAGAGAGCACATTTAACAGGCGCGTGTTGGTCTGCGCTGTGTGCCTACAGCAGAGACAGGGGGGGAGGAGGAAGACGAAGCGAGAGAAGTGTGGCACAGGCGGTGGTGTGCCAGCTTGGTTTCAGAGCAAACCATGCACTCCGCATGCACGTATGGCTCCAGTGGGTGGCACATCAGCAATAAGGCCACAGCTCAGGCTTACACCCTTGACGCAAAAATAGTGGTCGGCCAGAAAGCAAATTAATGCTGCACAAAAGAGGGCTTTAAACATACCCAGGAAAACACAACAGAGCGATATAAACTTATCCTGCAAGCCACTACAGCATTAAGAATGTAAGCTGAAGTTGTGAGCTTAATGAATGGCTCATATATAGGAAGTCAACTTTAGTCTTTATTAGATAAAATGAAAATGAACGACAATAATGAAAACATTCCTCATCTGGTCTAACAAGAAAAAGGTATTATGACTGCAAAGCAAGAATGGAAGAAGTGAACTGCTGCCATCTTGCAGATGATGGCCGTGAACTCACCCTTCCATTTTCAAGCTTTCCAGCTGACACAACAAGAGATAACCTCAGCCATCACTGCTTCATTCATACCAATTATACACACTTAAATTTATTTAAACCTGCAGCTTAAATTTAACGGTCAATTTTGCAGGCCGAACGATTCCCCCCCAACTCATGGCTCTTGTAAGAATTCGACTGGTGTCACATCTTTTGGCATGCCTGCTTTGAGTGCTCGACTAATACACTGAAGCAATAATAAAGCACCTGGTTGACTGCAACAGCAACTAAAATGAAAAGAAAAAAGATAAGATGAAATTTTTAAAGGCTCTGCATTACCTAACTGTTTCTGCACCTGCTCTCAAATTACCACAAACTACATGACCATGACTACATGTTTTCCCATGTACAAATGCTTAAAAGTGAATGCAGCCTCTAAATGATGTCACTGACTGTCAAAATGATGAGATGTGAAGCTTTAGAATATGAAAACTAACATGCCTCAAAAACAAATTTTGAAAAGCTAAACACACAAAAATGCCTTAAATAAAGAAACTGTTAGTACTGGCTGAATGAGAGCTTTTTTCGTTCCCCTAATACTTCAGTGTTTCAGGACACCAATGCAACCATAAGATGGCCAAAAAACAATATCAAATGGCCCTTCATAAGCACTACTCACATTACTCTGCCAATATTGTCCCTAACCTGAAAACCACAGCCAGTTTGATGTAGTCTGCCAAGTCAAAGTTGACTGGTGCAGCAAGCTAAGTGCAAGAAAACCATCTGTGCACCTAAGAGCGCTGAACTGAGCACTGAGAATGTGCCGGGGTTGAAATACAGCACGTGCAGCACGTGACGCCTCTATTTTTCTGGGTAAAACCACTGTAGTCATCTGTTAACCATCGCAAGAGAGCTAGCCAGGCCTAGCGAACCTCCCGACTTCACACAAAGACGCACAGTCACGCATACTTACCAATTCCATGACCGTGACAAGCAAGTGTTGGATAAACCCAATCACCCATACTCAAGGCAATAAATGCAAGAAGAATTCCAAGCAAAACCGCAATCAACAGAAAATGCTGGCTTTAGTGAACGGAACTGCCTGTGCTGAGATAGGTATGTTTTGGGCAGCAACTCTAAAATGTTATTTCATGTTCAGCGTTCGCTTGCAGATACTGTGACCTTCAACAGAGATGGCAATTTGCAGCCTCTTTCACATAACAGCACACTGCCCACAGCACCTGTAGTATCTCAACCACAGATCTGGAAGACTGCGCCTTGGTCCTGCAAAAGCACTTGCCCCTTCTCTTCCTTACAAATGGTGAGTAAAATTGAGTGAGTGAATGCAAGAATCAATCAAGTGATCCAGGCCTCACAATTGACACTCTTGTGCTGATGTGGTCAAAGCCCTCCCTCCATGTCATACCTTTGACTCTGGAGGTTTATAGGCGACAGGTAAACAAGTGCCGTAGCCAAATGTGCTTCTGTTGTGCAAAGGAGACTGAGAACAATGTTTATCTCTGCACAAGATTTCAGCACTAACATAAAATTAACTTTTTTTTTATAGTAGTTGTTGCTAATGCGCCGGCTACAGCGAATACCACTCACTACATATAGCAATGTACATAGATCAATCTTGTACTAGCTATGCAAAGAATGCAAAGATGACCTAAGGTGGACGAGGATTAATTTACACCAACAATTCCACAAACAATTCCTATGCAAAGAGCTTTATCCATATGTAATGAATGGGCTGCATTTTCATAGTTGCAAGGGGGACCAATTAGTAGGATCAGAAAGGAACAAAAAGAAGAAATCAGAGAAGAGTATCAAGGGAAGCTTAATATAAAGTAAGCAAAGCCAACCACATTTCCTGTCCAAGCAGAAGTGATCAGAAAAGCACAGAAAAGTGTTGGGAGACAATTCCATAGTAAAAGCACACAAGGGCCTGCAGAAATTCCGTGCTGTGAAAAAAGCCAGTGGCTATCCATGCAAAGATATCACACCGCCAAGGGGCATTAAGTTTGTTATAAAGGCTAGCTTGAAGCTTCTTGTGTTAGATGAACTTTGATAGAATGAATAAGTATTAATAAACACCAAGAAAATAAGTGAAGATACATTTCTCAAGAACCTAACGTTTTCTGAACAGCTGCCAGTAAGAAATTTTCAATTCACGAATACCCCATAAAGATCACAGTAGTTTAAAGTGGTCATCAAGATGGGCTCTCCAATCTCCAATAAGCGTGCATTTGCAGATGTTTATGGAATGAAGGCAAAACAAAGTTCCAACTGCTTTCCACACCCCTCTGTGTGTTCACTCACATGCCAACATGAATGCAAGCATGCATCCCTCTTCCCAACAACTTTGAAAAATTATTTTTCATATCGTCCCCATCGCTGCTGTCTCAGCTGTAAGAAAGTCAACTCAGCCAGCCAAATGGGACAAGGTCACAAAATTCCAGGGGAAAAAAAAAAAAAAACACCACTAGCTGGATCCCTCCACATTTCCTCCCCTTTGCAATGTTTTCTTTACCTGGCTCCCTAAAAATTTCACAACAAAACCTGGGCATGGTAAACCAGAGGTCTATACAAAGCAAGTTATGAAATCATTACAACAAGGATATATGCTCTCACATACGTGAACATCAACCAGCCCTGGCATGGAAAAAATACTCCCTTTTTAAAACAGTTCAGCATCCTAAACCGGACCTCTGCAGCACTGCTGTGCAACCCCGAGGGCAGAAACCGACACAATCACGTATAAAGGAGAGGCCAGGCCAAAGCACAAGGGTTGCTTTCCACTTAAGCTGCTCAAAAAAAGAAAAGATGAGAAGTGAACCAATGCATAGCAAACTCGAAAAAGAGCCACAGAGCAGCACAAAGCAATGCGGAAGAAGTGGACAAGAGAAGCTGTTCTCGGTGACCCACAGGCTCAATGTGCTTGCCAATCCCTGCTGCAGAGACAGTGCTGTGCTCACTTCTTTGCTCCTCCCAAGCCCCAACCACAGAGGGCGAGGCACAAGGTCTGTGTGTTCTCATTCCCAGTGCAACTTTGAGCAGACGACTGCACGTTCTGTCCTCACTGCAGTTTCGCATACACGCCTCTTCCAGTGATTGGTGCAGCTGAATGTACAGCAGGTAAAAAAAAAAAAAGACTATATATATATATATATATATATATATATATATATATATATATATATATAACTGACTGCCGGTTACCATGCCTGTGTACCGCGAGAGACAATGACATTCGCAGTGGTGAATATGCCATTCGCCGCACCAATGAGTGGTGCCCCTACGTACAAAGGAGCGCTAGGCACATACATTAGTTTGTGCTGTTGAACATAGAGGGCGTCACTTCCATTTGCGTGCCGTTTGTTTTCGTGTTACACAATGATGCCGCAGAACCGGGAAACATGCCCTTAACCGCTGCTGCTGTAAAACTAATAACATTTTGGCCCTCGAGATAACTGCTATGCAGAAACAAAAGCAGGTGCGCAGCATGTTGTCTACCTGCACAAAAGAAATGAGCTTCCTTCCACACCTGACACGGTGTAGACGAAACTGGTAGCAATTGCAGTACATCTCAAACCATCAAGATGTAAGCACCCGCTGATGCTTTTGTCAAATGCCGCAGTCAGTATGAATAGAATACAGATGAACTACACACCACCTTAATGCCACGAAGAAATGTGGTCTACTGGGCAGTTACTACGCCTGCCATACACTGTTTTAGGGGATATATAATCGAGGCACGCTGCATCCAGTCAAAGGCCCCAAAGCAGCACCTCAAAAGCTGCAGTGCACATTACATACAGTGATTTGCTCACTTGCACAAGCGGGATGCTACGGACACGACCTTCTGTCTCACACTGTGTGTAATATGTAGCATCCAAGATGTACTGATCAAATACAATGGCAAAACTAAATGTGATGATGCTCACAAAGACAAACCATACCACATGACTACAAATGCATGTTAGTAAGGAATTTCTAATTAAGAAGAAAGAGAAATGGGCCACAGGTAGGGCATATAATGCTTTTATCAAAATAAAAAAAATTGGGCCAAAAATGCAACTTACTGCTATGGCATTACTAATAATAGGATGGTCTCACATATTAAAGGTGTAAATAATATTGGCAAATACAGCTTAAAAGCTGTAAAATATGTACACTACCACCATGAGAGCTGTACCTGCGTCATATCCACTGCCATGTTCCTTACCTTGAATCGCAAGGCAAACCATAATAGCATAGTGCTTGAAGGCCTCATTCGAAGCTTCAGCATTCTGAATATACTGCACAAAATTTACACACATATTTGTGTGCCTACTTCAACAGGTAACAGCATTCTAAATGTTTCACCTACCTTATTTTTACACTAAGCGTATATCTGTGGCTCAACATGCTTGTTAACAGAGCAAACAAAACCAAGAATGCCAAAACTGTGCAGTCCACCGAAAGCAGTGCGGATGCAAAGAAACCACAATTGGTAAGGTCAAAGAGGAAGGTGTAAGATGCATGCACACATTCAACCCCTAAATCAGGCATAAAGGGCAGAGGTAGGAGTAGGGGCAAGAAAAGAAATTAAAGAGTCCCGCAAAGCAACCACCAGAAATAGCGAACACAGGTTCAAAACATAAAACTAGGCATATAAAAAGCAGTGATGACTGAGCTCAAGGCAATGATTCTCTAGGCTGCTTCCTGCAATCTAGCAATTTCCACAGCAATGGTCTAACGTCGACAGCCAGCCAGTAATGTTGCTTTTAACAGCGTCTACTCCAGTGCACCTCTGATGACAACTAGCAAACTTGTGCAACTTGCACGCAAATGTTAACACCTTGCACAAACTTTGCAATTTGCAAGACGGACAGTTTGTACCCCACTCCTGCCTAAGGCCTGTAACACAGGCCGGCAGTATTTGCTAAATAAATAAACAACTACATTGTCTTGCCAAGAAATGTAAAACAGAGGTCTCTAGACTTATGCCTGAAAATTTTTCTAGGTGTAATAAATAAAATCAAACAGATAAAAACTTACTGTGTACTGCCTACGACTGTGATAAAGCAACCATAAAGCACATATCATCCCTTGAGCATTTCACTGAGCAGTGGCCAGAGAACTAGCGACAATCAACGATGTGCAAAACAAGCAAGGCAAAATGGGTACCACCATTGCCAAATGCCCTCACTCTCTATGCCAACTGCATATTGTAACTTGGCTCTTCTTATAAGAGCTCCCATGGAAGCATGTGTACCCTTATAAAACCTTCAGACAATGGCGAACTTTTCCACTCCGACCAAAATCCCCAACAGTGAGCCGTTGTCAGTAATAAATAACTCCGCAGTCAATTTCAGCAGTTTTAGAGGCCCCAATATAGGGCTGAGCAAAGGAGATGAATACTGTGCAGCATTGCACAAGGCACTAGGACACAATCAAAAGTGCACTGGAGCAAAGAAGAGTGCAATTAAACCTGCAATGCCGATTCCTCCTCATTGATCGCCTACATCCAAAAATGCATCGACACGGGCTTTGCAATATCTGGCCTTGTCACTGGGATGGCTGGGGGAAGGGGGAGCAAAGACAGGAGGAAGCAGCGTAGGTGCAAAAAACCCCAAAGAGAATAATAAAGAAAAGAAAACAGCACAATCCAGCGTCCCCACCCCCGATAAATTTTAATTTCAGAGCAATGCACTTACAGCTGCCAAGACTGAATCTCATTGGCTGTCAGCCCTGAGCCTGCGAGCCACTCCCTAGAACAGAAGACACCACCACTGCATGTGTAGAGCGGGCTGGCCTTCTCTTCCGAAAACGGCCGACAAGGGCTTTGCGGGAGTCGGAGGTGGTCGCGGGGAAAGGAGGGAGGGATACGGGAAAGTGGTGTGGGAGGAGGGAAAAAAATAAGGTATAAAGGTGGGGGGGAAAAATAATCAGGGAGGTAGGGGATAAACGCAAACAAAAATGACACAATAAATGAAAGAGGGGAGGTGAAAGGGTCGACAAAGGTGTGGGTGAGGAGTGCAGACTGAGGAAAAGAAAAGATTAAAAAAATACTACACAGCAGGGATGAAAAAGCAACACAGGGTCAGACCAGAGAGCTCTGAGAACATAAATAAAAAAAACGAGTCAAGTAAGAAACATAAGCAGTGTCAAACAAAAGTCATACCAATATCCACTTTATTGGAAAAGCGAAGCAAGCTGCTTATGTAGAATCTTTTATTCTACATGTTTAGGCTGGCAGGAAGATATCGTGAGCTTTGTGAGGATATATCAATATGGTATGAAAACAAACTGGGAAGCAGTGTGCCCTGACCTGTAAGCACTGACTTGCAGAATGACCTACACCTCATCTTATGATTCTGCAAGCAAATATTATGGCCACCAAAAAGTTAGATATACCAGGGTGATCTTTGTCCAACATTTATCCCTGCTGTCTGTAATTTACCTAGTCCCAATGCCATCTTTTCTTCTTCAGCCACAGCCCGAGTACTAAATAAAAGACAATGACATTCAACACGTTTCAATAAACAATGGACGACCACAATATGGTATGTTGTTCCCATGAAATTTTTATTAACATGCTTGCTCAGCCTAAATTTCTTTTAAGACATGCAATCCATTGCAACAACAACGAGTATGGAAAGGCACTGCACTTTGCTCAGAACATTCACTTTCACTAGCATGAGAAATCTCGTGAAGTGGCCCGAGTTGTTTTCTTAAGCAGGTACTCTACAAAGCTCTTTATATAGCGTATTCTGAAAGATCTCTAGTGGACCCAGCCTCTGTCTAGCAATGTTCCACCAGTTATTTATGCAGGCCTATGATCTCATATAGGTCAAGTATGTGGTTATGATGCCTAAAGCTGCATATACTATTTATATGTCAAAGTACCATTTTTCAGGCACTATTTGGCACATGCACCTCTCTGCCATCTCTAAACTCTGTTTATAAAACCTTAAGGCTGCAGAGAAGAAATGAATTGCAGTGAGTTACTTTTAATCTCAGATGAAACTCTCAAATGGAAGAAACATCCTCTCCTGTATGCAAGCAACAGACATTCCATAACATACCTCACAATGAACCTTCCCTTTCCAAAAAACCTTGGTACTGCACTTTTTTACGTACAGGGATGTGCATCTTCCTCGAACAGAACATCTAAAAAACACTACCCCAAAGATGGCTTTCTTGTTTAGTGCCAAGTCTCGTATAGGAATTCCATTTTTTAGTCTACTCTTTTTGACACTGTTTACCAATGTGTATCTATTGCAAGTAGTTTTCCAACCTGTCTGCTGTCACCGTCTACTGAGTAGAGACATAGCTAGCCACTCTGTGCTTGCTCTCTGGAGTATTTGCTTTGCCTCTTCCCATTAAATAGCAGCACCTGCCCACACAACTCACTGAATTCATGATTTAATGACAGGGCTCACAGGCAACAGCTAGTTTCCAGTTCTGCCAGATGAACCAGGGCAGCAAGAATACACAACATACTAGTTCACAAACCAGACTGCACAATGCAGTTTAGCAAAAATTCGGGGGGCACTTTGCTGACCTGAAGTGCGGTGAGGCGAAAGCCTTTAGCGCGGTGTTGCTGCTTGCGTCACTGATGTGTGGTTAAGATGTTGATTAAGAACACAATTGCTTGCGAATCTTAAATGCTGGAGACACTGGAGGGCGTTTGGGAGGTATCAGGCTGATTCGACGCCTTTCTTCAAACACTCTCCAGCGTCCTAGACAAGGAGAACTACATATGCATTGGCAGGAAGTACCGTAGTCGTTAGCACACTTGGCTGCGGAACAGAAGGATGGTGGTTCGAACCCCATTGTGCACAAAGATTTTTTTTCTTATCGAGTTGCTGGATGTTGCTGAAGAGCGTAACAGAGGACGGATGGACAGGGTTGCGGCCGCGAGTATGAGCCACTAAAGACTTTTGCCTTAATAACCCAGCATAGAGGGAGCAAATGTTTATGGGTACAAATATTTTAAAGTAGTTGACGTAAAGTTGTACGACCTTGCCAAGAAAGTAGCATTGTGCGCTCTTTCCTGTTCAAGTACTTATGTTTGTTCTTGTTGCTAACTAAAAAAAGAAAGGCAACAGAATATGCCAGGATATAAATGAGAGAGCGGGCCATTCTTGTGAGGCAATTGCACCCAAAGCAGAGTGGCATGTGTACAAAACATAAGGGGAGGAGCTATGAGCTATGCGCAAGCATAAGAGAACTGTACTCACATTTTCAGTAGCAGGGCTTTACTGTGTGAATGAACACAACAGGTGAAAAGGTGTGTTACCTCCCCATATAAGGCACTGTTCTTGGTGCAACAGCAATGTGTGCAGCACTTCAGACGCATGCCACAGAGGTGCAGGGTGTGAGAGTTGAAGTAGACTGAGGCACAACGAATCTGCTCTGCTACCACCGAGTGAGTGACAGCTTTCACTTATTACTAAGTAAACACTGCATTCGTTTTACTCATAAAAAGTGCACTTCATTTTGTCGCATAGTAGTGCTTTTCTGTTACAACATGCCGAGCATATTCTTTGAGACACTCTTTTATTATTTTCCCCTTAAATGATACTAAAGGATGTGCACTGTCTGCATCTAGTCAGTCATAAATTCAGTCATCTAGCCAGTCATAATTGTATTTTGCTTCTATCTTTGACATCCTACTCCTAGATGCATTCCTCCCATCCTGGAGGCACTGAAAATCTGTCATATCAGAGAGCAAAAAGAGTTTCAACTCAATTTACGTGATGGGAACCATTTCCCTGAAATGAACTGTCAGCCCTTAGCACAGTCAAGGCACGAAATGTGTCACTCAAAATCTGATAATGTGTCTAGCTTATTAATGCACCACACTGCAGCGATAACTTTTTCTGGCCCAATTTTTCGTGTAAACGTTCATAAACTACCCGGATTAGGTTCATCTCTTGTGGACCCACCAAAAACTACCGAGACAGATTTATTGATGGAGTGCTTTTATTTCAATAGACACCCTCGGTTACTTGAAAATCTGCTTACGATTCAGACAGGTTTGAAGTATGCTTACGCCTAAATTTCACACTTGTAGCTCACCTCTAATTACAGCCTACTACAAATGCAAGCGTTATGATCCTCAAGTTGTGAAGCCTTTATAAGTAACCTTAAATTTTACAGAGGTCAAGCTACTGATTGGGAATCAGCTTAGCAATAAAATGAACAGCAAGAAAACTTTACCCTGTATTTAAACCAGGACAGAAAAAAACAAAAAAGAACAAAAAACGGAAGTGCAGATGGTTTATCCGCAACCCAACTGGCGAGTGGCAGAACCACGGTTAGTCAGAAAACTGAATGATCAAAAAAATTAATGGCGGAGAGGAGGAGGAAAAGGAAGAAGGGAAGGGCCACATGCACAGACACTGGGTGCAGGGGGAATACCTTGGTGAGCGTGAAGTGGCTCTGATCTCCTTCGAGGCGAGTTCCTCGTGCGCTTTCCGAAGCTGTTCTTGCATGTCTTCTTTTTCAACTTGGAGCTGGAGGCAAGCACAACACCTTTGCATCACTTTAACCCCCTCCTGGCTGCCCCATGCGCAGATGCATTTAGACAGACCATTAAGCAAAATGGAATGAATAGAACACCCTATGTGTAACTTAACGAGATCCCTGATTCTTTACCAGCTCCCCACTGCATTGCATTCAGCATGTCCTCATGACCATCTGGGCGAAATAAACCATGCTTCTGGATTTTCCATGAAGCTCCAATAATGAGAAACACCATAAATATTCTGTAATGCCTTATGAAGGATTCCATCCTAAATTATTCCTAAATTCGCAACAGGAAGGAAAAAATCCGATGCACTATGCTTAGCCTTTTCTCCTCAACTTGAATTCTCTCCCTTACGAAGCATCACCCAGGTTGCCTACATTTGCACGCGGTTTGCTACAGTTATGCACCATTTAGGAGCATGTAACTTAACTGAGACGTCCATGGCGGTGCAGTCCAGGGCCCTGTAAAGGTGTCCTGGGGGTACCCACCCACTCTAGTCAAAAAGCCATGTACGTTCTCTAGTGGCAGCGCTGATGACGTCATGGTTTTTGACACAGCAGCTTGAAGCACACTGCCACAGCTCAAATCTATGCATGACTGACAGCAAGAAAATTCAATGGCAGCTAGTAGGGATTGCAATCAAGCACCACAAAAAGCTGGCTGTTTCTACAAGGCAAAAAAAAGTTTTCATACAAGCAGGCATGTTTTTAAATTCTCATTGAAGCTAAGCATGTGGCAAATTGAAGAGAAGCATCAAAGGAAGGAAATAAAAGAAAGCAGCACTTTATTGCAGCTTCCGCTTTACGTTTTGAAATGATTTTTGAGGGGGAAACACTTTTGAGCAGCACATTATGGCTACCAGTTGGTAACAAATTTTTTTACTGATCTCTTTTCCGGTCGCTTTGAAATGAGAGTGGGACAAAAATCTCGGCTCCCACCCTTTCTCTGGAAGACCACCTACAAAAAAGATTTGCTGACCTCTACATTTTACTGCTTTGTGTAATCATCCTGCTCAGAGCAATCGCCTGCATTTCAAGAAACAACATTAGGCACGAGGTGCTGAGGGAACACACGCAGGTGCCATACCCTGTCCACTGTTGCGCTCAAGCTCCTCAGCTGTTTCAGCAGTTCCGACCGCTCATACAGGATGTCCTCCACGGAAATGTCTGACCACTCCACCGATCCATCTCTGGCGCTGGTGGAAGAAAAAAAAACACAGAAAAAGGTATGCAGAGATGCTGACCCATGCTTCTGCTCACCAACAGCTTAAACCCACCCCACATCGCTGTGCTCGTGATACCAACTAAGGGGTTTATAAATGTTGAGGTTATGCTCGGGCTGTAGGAACTAGAAAATTACGTGCGTGATGCCATTTTTAACACATTATTCTCTAGTAACTTACTTACCTTACCTTACCTTACCATGACATGCTTTACATGCTCAATATCAGCTTGAAAGAGGCTTGCTGCAGCAGCACCAAAATGTTGGCATTACATACAGGCGTAGAGAAATAATTTTCACGCTGCTGAAAGGCACCATCCTTTTTTTGTTTTAATGCGACCGTATTTCAAGAGTCGGATGCAACTTAAGTCTGCAGTGAAGCCCCGCCCACATTTAGGACCGGTGCACAGAATTCTTCCACGACAAAAAAGTAGTCCGTTGTTAAAACTTCTCTTGTCACCTAAACAAGAAGGTAATCACGAGAAAAAGTTTATAACGTCTACAATTTTGATACCTGAGTTGTTTAATAAAGTCAAACATTAAAAAGCTGGTTTCGCTTACTTTTGTGACTGGCTAGCGGAGTAATACAGTACGCCGCGGATCATGGCCCAGTGTTAACAACTGCTGTTTTTTAAAGCGAAAGCTTTACTGGCCACGAACTTGCGATTTCGCCGTGGCGGTGCTCCGAGAAGGCACAAGAAGTCACAACGCGCGCCTCGCCGCGGAGCCGAACCGGTGTGGCTGGGCCGGCGGCAGCTGGCGCACTGGGCGCGAAATAGAGACGTGCCACTGAATGCGTCGGCGGTCAAGCGCAGTTGGATTACAGAGGGTTTCGCTTTGGCCGACGTAACGTTGCCGTGCAGCGCGCGCGTGCGCGCTATGCCGGAGTATAAACGCGCCTTAACAGAGCCTGCGCTTCACCGCTAACCAACATATTCGGTGGCGGCATCTATGGGAGCCCCTGATATCCCCCACCCACTCACTGAATAAAAACAAACAAACCTGTGCCGAGGCTCGGAATCGAACCAGGGCCTTTGGCATTTGAGGCGGAGATGCTACCACTCCGCCACGACAGCTCAAGCTTTAGCCATGAATAAAGGTGCATCTAGTGAATGCACTCTTCTGATGCAGAAGTCTCCGCGCTTTCGGTACGTATATCCTGGCCTAACAGAGCTAGGCCATCAGCAATTTTTTAAGTTGTATCCTACTATAGGCTATGTCGACATCTTTCATTTCACCAAAACGTGTCCGCAGTAGTTGCGGGCGAGGCCAGAGCAAAAGTGGCGCGAAATTTGAAAACACCGGCAGTGGGCAGAGCCAAAGCGTGGCGCCAAACTTGAAAAACCGGATGTGTGGTCGATGCCAAGTGTGGCACGAAATTTGAAAACAAAGCGTGGTGTCAAGTTTGAAAACTCAAAATGGCCAATTTATGGAACTTGATTAAGTAACACAATTAATTGTGGTAATTGGGAAATTAGATGAATTGACCTCAATTCTCTCAATCAGATGATCACGTGACCAGTAGGAGATCGATCATTAATTGATAAGTGACAGCTCGATAAGGGTTGATAGATAGGGTCAATCGATAAGGGATAAGTGATCAATACATAACCAAAGGTATCGATGAGTAAATGATCGATGACTAATTATGGGAAAAATGAGTCTGACACAAAATGGCTGTTTGAGAAAACTTAATTGTAACATAATTACAGTGCTTAATCTAAGTAAATGTGAGGAGAAGGTTCAAGTGAAGCAAACAGGAGTGACGAGTGAAGCAAAGAGAGGCGAAGAGGGGCGAGGAGGCGTCAATGCTTTCACATTCCTCTAATACGGGTTACTGCAGTGATATCGAATTTTCTTGAAGTCTTGACCATTTTGCACGTGACAGTCAGAAATAAGCGCCCCAAGGTTTCAGCAGCAGCAAAAGATTAGTGGGAATCATAATTCCTGAAGCCCTTGAAAGTATTAGCATACACAAAAATAAGACTACTGATACATGGAGTATGTTCCTGATGGAATCCCAGAACACACTTTCTGGAAGCTAAAGCCATGACATGGCACAAAGCTGACAGCTAAGGCTGTCAGCTTTAAATGACAACTAAAGGTGTTTATTGAGGCAAGGGCATCTGAGGCAAATAGAGCCAGAAGCTGACAGTGGATGATCTCAAGATGAAAGAAGATGATAGAAAGTGATGGGTACTATATGACTATGAGATAGTAAGTATTAAACTTTTAGTAGCGATCTTCAAGGTAACATGAAACACTTACTCAATGCTAGAAGGGAATTCAAACCCCGAGGGTGTCCAAGGGGTGCACAAGTCTTCGAACTACTGCAGTGGAATTGCATAACAAAATGAAAGAAGGAATTTACCTGTTTTCTGCGGCAGTGTCCGTTGCTTGCTGATTCATCTCTGAGCCTTCACAGACGGTTTCTTCTCCATCCTCCTTTTGATCTGGGTGCTTCCCATCTAAACTGTCTAAGGATGCCGAGTTTGCATACACTGCTGCTTCAGACTGACTGGCCTTTGCAGGAACAAGCTCTTCCTCCTCAACAGGCTGCTGATTTGCTTGCTGTTGGCGCAGCGAGCTCACCTCTGTTTTCAATCTCCCTAGCTCTTCTTGCAACTGCTTAACTCTTGAAGCACACTCCACCTTTGCAGTCTCCACAATCTCAGTGTAGTGAGCCTCCAGCTTGCGCTTCAAGTCTCTCATGGCAGACGCCCTCTCCTCCTCCATGCGCTGTTCCAACTGGGCCTTCTCCCTCTCGAGCTCCTCTACAGCACTTGCGTGGTGTTCCTTCAGCTTCTCCAGCTGCATGCCATGGTTCTTTCTAAGGGCCTCCAGCGCAAGCTCGTACTGTGCTTTCTGTGAGTTCGCCACTAGGTTGCGCTCCATCTCAAGGCTCCTGTGCAGCTTCTGCTGCTGCTCATCGTAGCCAGCCTTAACATCCTGCAGCTCTTGGTGCAGGCTCTCCCTCAGCACATCGATGTTGGCCCTGTGCTCAGACTTGAGTGCCTCGACCTCGGCGGTGTGTTTAGCCTCCAACCTCCGCTCGACGCTCTCCAGCTCCTGGTCGTACTCGAGCCGCAGCGAGCCTAGTGAGTCGGCGTACTGCTCCACCTGGTGCTTCAGCAGGAGCAGCTCTTCGTCCTTCAGCTTCAGCTCCTCCTGGTATTGCTCCTGGTTTGCAAGCAGCTCTTCTATGTCCTTCCTGTGCTCAGCTTCAGCCTCCTGGAACCTTGCCTCCTCCTCTGCGAGTTCACTCTCATGCTCAGCCTTCGCAGACACAGCCTCTTGGCGCAAGGTCGCATTCTCCTCTGCCAATCGCCGAATTATGGTGCTTGGATCTGCTGCCCTGCTTGCACCGGCCTCCGCAATGCCCTCTGCGAGCTCTACGATTTCGTCCCTTTCTCGCTTGAGGGAATCGAGCATGTTGTGGAGCGACTCTGCTTTCCGCTGCTCTTCCTTAAGGGCAGAGGAGAGCCTCTGCACCTCAGTGCCGTGTTTGTCAATGAGTGCTGCCATTTCGGCAGAGGCCTTAGCTTCCCTTTCATCAGCAGCTCGGCTAAGAGCCTGCTCCTTTTCCCAGAGACTGCGACGCAGAACGTCCAGCTCCTCTGTCAGGCGCCGCCGCTCATCAGCCAGCCTTGCTTCAGCTGCCCTCTCCAGTTGCTCCAGTTCAGCCCGATGTTTGCTTAGTAATTCCTTGGTGCGAACCACCTGCAGATATGATAATTGCTCCTAGTATACAGATGCTTACAGCTGTAACAACATGGAAACAGATACTCAGCAGTATAGAAAATTTTATATTTCAAACACAACAGCTATAATAGTGGAGAACTAGACCAATGCCATTTTCAAGTAGGATAATGTGAGCTTTTTTTCATGAACTCAGCCTTAAGCTTACTTCATGCATAGTGCAATAAATGCTCTATTTGCAATTATCCTCTCTCTGAAAGGCTATTTTATTCATTGTTTTCATAAAACAAACAGTTGAGCCTGGATGTATCGAACCCGGGTGTTCCGTATTAATGGCTATATCGCAAACACAGTTTATCCCTTGGAAAATCCTGTGTGAAAGAATAGGAAAGTTGCACTGTAAATCGAACTCGATTTCACAGTTCCTTGGATATATCCAACGGCGTGCTGCACTTCTGCAAGTGGAGTTTCTCCCAAAGGCGCTCTTCAATCACTTTTCACGCGCAGGTACGGGTCAGCTGCACGGCCTTGGGCACATGCTAGCAGCGCTAGCGCTGTGGAACCCGCGTGACGAGTTGAACGTGTGATGTGCTTGAGGGTGGGCTGCGGTCCCTTGTACTCATTTTCCACACCACAATGCTGTCATGCAACAGAGCCAATCTGACTAAGCAAAGCCTAGAAGTGGTTCTCTTTTCTAGCGAAGGCGTAGCAGATACCAGCTACGCCGTAATTTCAATGAGATTATTCTATTTATAGTGTACTAGTAAGAGCATTAGACATATTATGATAGGGGCTAGTTCCTAAGCACTGTCCACTGTGGCTTCGACGTGAAGCATGCTAGGTTTATAGATGACCAGGCAATATGCGTGCCTGGAACTGAGATTTCTGAAAGACTGTTCTGGTATACAACCCTTGCACCACGACCACTGGGTGGTGTATCCGCAGGCAGGGTACACACCTGCTCTGAGAGGAGTGCAGTCTTCTCCTGCGAGTGCTGCTCCTCCAGGCTGGCTCGCAGCGCCTTCAGCTGCAGGTTCTGCTGGTGCTGCAGGGAGGCCGGATCAGCAGGGGCACCCGAGCACAGCTGCTCACAGAGGCCACGGTAACGCTCCAGGGCTGAAGCGGCATCCATCTTGTCGCACAGCTCCCGGTAGGTGTCCAGCAGTAGCTCCAGCTTGGACTGCAGCCCTGTCTTGAGCTCGTCACCCAGCCGGTGGAAGGACAAAACCAGCTGCTCTGCCTCTGCACAAGGCACCAGATTCAGAGAAGAAAATTGAGCTCCCAAATGCAAAGCTCCTGTCAACGCTTGCAAAACAAAAAACAAAAAAAAAACGATTACACAAAGTACTGTTTAGAATGCTGTGGCAAGCTCATTGCGTGCATAAAGCCATAAAGCTCTCAATTTCCATACCACATTATCCAGCCGCAGTAAGCACACATGCAACAAAAAAGCGCACATGGTGAAATCACTGCACCGTAAATTCCCGGTGATTTTGCAATGCAAGTGCAGCCACTTTTACATGAAATTGGTTGTTATAAAGAATGCTGGCGACATTGTTTCAAATTGGGAACACTGTAAATATATGGTGGAACTCCTACTTACTGGTTCTTAAATTTAGTGCAACAATAGTACATTGTATATAGCAAATATAGTAACACATATTAGGATATCTACTTTGCAGGTATCCATTTGACTACAAGAAAGGGCTACAAAGCTATGTCTCAAATCATAAGGAACTTTTCCATGACTGCACTGATACAAAATACCTGCACAGCTTTTACCAGTAGCCATGTAACTGCATTCAGATGGTAGATACATGTAATTATTCTCTCAACAGCATACCCTGCCATAAGTAATTCCTCTGAATTCATTGATTACTAGATATAAATGACCAAGATAACAAGTTACAGTGATGGACTGCCTTGAGCACACAACTATCAAAGGATTATTAGCACATATCTGCCTATTCATTGCAGTGATCCATTTTTGAATCAATAACAAAGTGTGGAAAACTTGTCCAGGAATCATTAAACAAGTAAGCTTGTTTTGTTTTCATTTATAAGATATACTGGCTGCCAGCATGCTTTGCGGTTCCTCGCAATGATGCTACAGCCAACATCATAATATTGCCCAAGGACTCCAGGTACAAACACACCAAAGGGGGCATAAAAACTACAGGAGGGAAGCCAGAGCACAAGTGTCGCAACACATGCTCCCCCTCACCTTTAGCTGATTCCAGGTGCTTCTTGAGATCGTGTAGCAGCGCCTCTGCACCCTCTCTTGGTGCCCCAGACGGATCTTCTGAAGCAGCAGAGCCAGATGCATTGGCGTATTTTTCCTTCCATTCACCAGTCAGTTGCTGTTGGCATAAATGAAAAAAAAAAAAGGGCCTAATGAGGAAAGTTTGTTCCATGTACATGTTCCCAAAAAATTGGAGCAGACAGCTTCCTCAGATGTCGCATTGACAGTGAACCACTATAACTGATTAACATGCCAACAATGGGAAACAGCACAGTCTCAAAATGCAAGAAACTTCCAGAATTCGTCCCATTTCACTTGCAATATCTGAAGAGCATGTGCCTGATCCTCACAGAATTTTATTAGCATGCCAGTAAGACTGCATGTGTAACCAGTGTACAAAATTTCACGGATTAGATGTAGACTGGCAGGAGACAACAAATGACAAACCGTAATGAACTAGCAAAATGATATCATTCTATGGTGCTTTGCACTGAAAACAAGCCCAATGATAGTGTGAGCACGAGCAGAAATGGCGCTGCCACTACAAAATTATTAAGAATAGCGGCACATTTTTCCAAGTGACATGCACTTTAATGCATTAAGCAAAATCATAGTAATGCACTCTAATTACTACACTAACACTAGACACCACAGGTTTACTGGATGCGGTGAGCCTTATATACCCAGTTCCAAAGGGGAGGAATGTGCAAAAGAATAGAAACAGCAGGCCAACATTCTCCTGCACATCTAGAGAGCCCGCGCGGGCGGTAAGGATATCAGGGGATGCAGACGGCTGGATAGAAACAAACAGAAAAGATGCGCGAAGACAACTGCAATCGAACCTGAAGGCGCGGAATATCTCATCGGCTTATCATCGCCGTGAAAATTTAACACACACACGCATATGACAAAAGCAAAAAAAAAAATTAATAAACATCGACACCGACGGCCGGAAAGCAAAGAAAGTGGGGAGGGGCCGTAATGAAAGGCAGTTTACGAGAGGCAGCCGTTCGTTTATACTACGGGCGCTGGCTGTGATGTAGAATAATATCGCTCTCCCCCAAATTCTCTTTCCACGCCTCTCCGGACTTTTCGAAAGCCAAACGCGCGATCTCGCCGAGCGAGTGAGGGAGAGAGAAAGCAGATGCTCGTGTGCGCGCGCGCGGCGCGGTAGTCTTTGTGAGGCCTGTTCCTTTCTACCTTTTATATATATATATTTTTCCCCGACCGTCGCCGCCGCCGCAACCAGCAGCGCAGGCCAAACCCAAACGGTTGCGCCGCACCATCTGCCCCACCACAGGGGAGGAGGAGAGAGAGAGAGAGAGGGTGAAGAACAGCGTGCAGCCGTTGTTGTCCGACCGTGAAGCCACGCGACTGCTGTCACCCCCTCTAAGAACCCCCCCACCCTCATCCTACGAGCTAAACCAAACCCACTTTATCCCCCCCCCCCCCCCTCCCCCCCACCAACCCCACATCAGATATATAAGCAAAACGTTCCCCCCGTGCCGCCGACTCGCAACGAACGAACCGCCGGAGACGCGAGACAGACGATGCTCTCCTTCCGCACCTCGACGGGCGGCTCCGACGAGAGACGCGCGCAGTGGAGGGAAGACTGCTGCGCGGTCGCGGGCGGCCGCCTCTCCTGCCACGCGCCGCCGTGCGCGCGTGCCAGGTGCTGCTGCTGCAGCCGCCTCTAATAACTGCCCCCCTCCTCTTTTTACCGGCCGCCGCGGTTCACGAGGTACGCGCGCATAGATGTGTGCCTACGAGCCACCCGTTCACGGGAGGGAGGGGGGCACCTCGAACCGTCGGTTGGAGCCGCTCCATCCTCCCTGTCGCTCGCGTTTCCCTCCCAACATCTCGAAAACTTTGTCGAGGTAGACGCCACTCACTTTGTATACCTGCCCTCTCTCTGCACACGCACTGAAGGCAAAAGATTCACGGCTGCGATGTCGCAACGGAAATTCGCACACGCAGCGGTTCGGCCTTTTTCAGCCTTTTAAACGGCGGGCATAATCCGACGCACGAATGGCAAGGAACGGAATAAAAAAAAAAGAATTAAACAAGGAACACCGAAGGTAAAACGCAGGTTCACACACGCAACGGGGGGCAAAATGCGCGCGGGGGCATCAATGCCGTCGGAGTAGACAATGTGCGAATGAGAGAGAAGGGAGAAAGGAAAGTACGCTCCACAAAGCGAGCACGAGGCAGTGTATACATGCGCAGTAAGTATCAAAGCAGAAAAAAATAAAGAATACGAAAACAATCGCGAAGAGGATGAAAACAGAACAAAAAATCGACGAAGAAGAGCGAAAGCGAAGGCAGTCCGTCAAAGGAGGAGGAGATGCCGACGACTAGGCTTGATCAACTCAAACGGCTCAGAATGGAGCGGTCTGGGTCGGAGGAGCAATAGAGGGGGTGCACCTCCAGAACAAGGCAGGCGCCCTGAATGAACGACGAAACGAAGCGGCATAAGATCGAAGCCGGGTCGCCCAGAGCGGCGTCAAAGGATGAACGCGGGGTGGCGGGGGAAGATCGGAATAAAGGACGTCTTACGCGAGAGCGTACGCGCGCACCACAAGTCACACTTACGGCGAGGGAGAGAGAGGGCACACCAGCCCGCTTCGTAAGGAGGAAAAGCAGGAGAGGAGGAGTCCGAGATAGAGGGAGAGAGAAA
Organism: Amblyomma americanum; assembly: GCF_052857255.1. Classification (NCBI taxonomy): domain Eukaryota; kingdom Metazoa; phylum Arthropoda; class Arachnida; order Ixodida; family Ixodidae; genus Amblyomma; species Amblyomma americanum. Next base: position 150,598,003 of record NC_135499.1, on the reverse strand, counting down.
GGGCCGAAACAGCGCGAGTTTTGGCGCCAGCGACGTTCCGGACGACGGGCCAGAGGAGAGCACCTCCTATTCCCCCTTCCCTCCCCCTCCCGCTCGCCGTGTTTCTCTCGCCGCCCCATCTCTGATCCCCACCGGTGTGGGGCCCACCAGAAGAACCGCCGCCAGCAGCCAAACCGGGCTGTTCTGTTTCCCCAGCCCAGTGCGCGCCAGAACGCGAAGCGCTGAGAGCCAGCCAGCCAGCCAGCAGAAAGCTGCACCCGTGCCTGACCCTCCTGCATCCCCCCCACCCTTCTCGACACTGAAATCGTGCGTGCCTTCGGGTGCGTCCATCGATCGTTGCGAAACCCGGCGCGGGTCCCCGCCCCACGCGCTGACTCACGCGCGGGAACAAGGGGACGCCGACGACTCGACAGGAGAGACGGGAAGACTTCGAGCGCCGTCGGCAGCATCGTGATCGAGGAATATACGCGGTGAAAAGGTGAGCTCACTTTACGCTCACGGCAGAGCTTTCAACACCGCGCTGTGCGCAATATACCGAGAGGCAAACCATCGCAAGCTTCGTGAGTGCTCACAGCGCGCGCCGTCTCGAACAACGCGATGCGCCTTCGCCGAGTGGAGAATCAAGAGAGAGAGAGAAAAAAAAGTCGATGTGTCCTCACTTTTTGCGAGTACGAGTGACATTCACGTACACCGACACGGTAATTAGTGTCCGTGCTCTATCATATCTTTAAATTCAGCGCGACAGATGAGACGAGCACGTAGGAGCAATGCTTTTACTTTCCGTACCACCAGCACGTCCAGAAGGCACGCTGCTCGCGGAGCGCTTCACCATTTGCAATAAGCGCATCCCACAGCTCTCCGCGGCGCAATGCGATGCAAAGACGCTGCCACCTGTGACTGGACCATCATCAGCCAACGGCAGCTTCAAACATGCACCCCGGTGACGATCACCCTGGACTCACTGGCTGCACGTAGCGTACGGGCCTGACCTTCTGCAACAAAACTCAAGATGCCTATATCGAATATTTGGCATTTCAGACAACAGCACTACGCGGTTTTGAAACCGTGACCGCATCGCTTCTTGCATCGCATCGCTCTTTCGGCCTAAAGTTTGCACATCCTGTCGCCGACAAAGGAGAAAGGTCTCGTCAGGCAGCCTTGCAATCCAGGAGCAGATTCTGGGCTACACACAGCTCTAAAGGCAGAGGCTGCGCTCCACGTATAAGTTCACTACCCCCCCAAATCTACTATAGTACACAAGCCGTACGTAAGCACGCAGTTCCCGAAACGCTGCTTGACGGCGAGCTGCAGTATAGCTCCACACTTGTGCACAGCTTCGTTTGCCGTTCCAAAAATCCGCGCCTCGACCGTACCGCCATGCTACGGGCGACCGTGGCGTGATCTAGAATCAACGAAACGACGAGAGCCCACACACCCCTTGCCCAACAAGCATCATAAGCAGCAAGCGCAGCCGACGCCCTGTGCTCTTCCCATCGTGCTAAGGCATTATTATATGTGTAGTCGCGAAGGTGATGCGCCAAACACTATAAACCCGACGCCGCTAATTCTGCCTCCATCATCAATGTAAAAGTCCAATCCAGAAGAATGCCAGGCTAAGAGCTCTCCGCCGTCCAAGCATTGCAGTGTCTTAGCCGAAGGACCGTTCCCAGCAGACTTTGCCTTATGCCTCCTCAATTCTTTTCACACCCTGGAGCGACTCTTGTCCACTCCTGTCTCCTTGCGCGCCTGACAGCCGAACGCCAACTGCACGCCTAACAATAGAGAACAATCGCGCAGGCCGTGAGGGACACAGTCGACCCTGGGTGTCACACGCCCGAAAGGGCAAAGTTGAAACGCCCGAGCCGTATGCACACACATCTCACGCCCCCTTGCCCCAGGAGGTCACCATGCACTTCGATATATATTTTTTTCATTCACGCACTGCCGAGCGCGCCCACGTACAAGCAGGCCAGCCGAAACAATGGGGTCGCATTGGGGGCGGTGCCGTACGAGCTGGCCAAGTCGCACCGCCGCCCACGCCACAGGTTGAGAGGGTTTGTTTCCGGTGGAGCACTGAGGGACCTTTATAGTGATGCACTACAGGTCAAAAATCGGAATGCCGTGGTGCCGTTGTATTCTATAAGCCATGTGCTATTTTTACACGCGAAATACAGAGTACTGTGATTGATACAGTTGAACCTCGTTGTAACGAAGTTGGCGGGGTCCGGCGATTACTTCGTTATAGCCGTAGCTTCGTTGTAGCCCGTGCTGACCGAGCTTCCAAGGGGAATCATCATTCCTTCGTTATATTCATTATTTCGTTATAACGAGGTTCAACTGTACTCGCAATGTATGCCATGTTATGTGGGGTTTAACAAACACTCGAGCATCCTTTGCATCTCGCCTCTATCGAAATGCAACCACCCGTGGGCGGGACTCGATCCCGCGACCTACCGTGGGCTCAGGAGCCGAAAGTCAAAACCACTGAGCCATCGCGGAGGGCGATATATCTTTCCGCTCTGTTAATAGAGCCGAACCTCTTCGACATGCACAGTCGAACGAGCCCTTCGTTACAAGCGCCGATTCGTTATAATGGCGAACATCGTTACGGCCCTTAGAGGAATGGAATGAAAACGTTTTATAGACTCGCCGGACGTATACGACAATCTTCAGCATTTTTTCGTGGACATGTAAAGAACAGCTGCGTAGGCTTCACGAGAGTCCACACGTTTGGAAAGCCGCGTCGGCCTAGGCGTGACAAAGTACGCCGTGCTACACACTCGCGCGCGCGTCGGAAGCGGGGTACCATTTGCAGCGATCCGAGGACCGCGAGGCTCTCGGTGACTTTTCTTCATGGCTTGAAGCTTTTTCAGGTTCCCGGAACTTTTCTTCGCGATTTAAGTTGTCCTTCTCCCACCCCTTTCCTTCATGGCTTGAAACTCCTCGCGTCGGCTCGAGAGGGTGAGCGAGCCAGCAGGAGGAGCATGGAGATGCATGCCCCTTTTCGACGCGGCGCTGGGCGCGCAGGTAATTCAAAAGGCAAATGAAGCTATAGATGATATGATGCTCCGCCCGTAGGTTTAACGTCCCAAAGCGACTTACGCCGAGGAAGTGTTCATCGAGTTGCCTTCAACTCACAAACGAACGACCAATTTCTCCCGATGCACTTATCATAAGCATTCGAGTTTAACCAAGCACTGTTAAGTTAGAAGCCCACGGCGCCGGTGGCTGCCGCCTCCGTGGGGATTCGAGGGGGAGGGGGTTACTGAGCGTCGCGACACCCGCGCTAATCCCTTTCGACTCCGGCGCCACTGCCCCCGCTCGCTGCTGGCGTCTCACCGTCTCGTCCCCTGCAGACCGGCCGTGCATGAGGGGTTAGAACAATGGCAGCGCATCGCGCGCTTCGGACTCTGCCCAAGGCGGCGGGAAATGGGGAGTGGAACCGCGAACAACACTGTCAGAGCCGCAGGGGGGGGGGGGGGGGGGGACACTTTCGCCGCTGAGGAGATTCTTTTCACTGTCAGTGGAGACGGCAAAGCCGATGCGTGAGCGTCTCGATAGGTTGCACAGGTATTGAGCTGCGTATGCGAAACCGCGCGCCCTGCACGTTCAGGAGATTCAGGGCTCCATAGAGTCAGGCTCTAGCGAGCACTGGGCTCCGCCCATTTTTTGCATGTGTGGTGCCACGGTACTGCTATTAACCGATATTGGGCGAGATCTGGAATAGCATAGCTCCGCCCAATTATCGAAGGGTTTAAAACCTGATGCAAACAGAGTTTGAAGGAGCGCGCCGAGTCGGTCTCGGCCGCTTTTGAACAGCCTTTTTTTTAAATTGCCTTTTTCTCATCTGCCTTGTATTTCGATCCCGTCTTTAATAAATAAGTTTTGTTAAGTTGGAGTTGCTGCCCCGACCGGCAACGTGTCGCCAGACGAGCAGACGAAGACCGGAAGGCTCTTCGTACTGCTAACCGCCGCGTAATCGATCACCAGCCAACGTGCCATCGTCATTCATCGCTCGGGACGAGCAACCGACCAGCCCAATCCGGCCATCCCGCGAGACCGAGGGCGCGGAAAGTTTAACGCATCGAACACGTGCCCAACAAGCAGCGCTCAGCACTAGAGGGGGTTTGCAAGCCCACTTCGTATCAGTCTTATAACTGATATCTGTTTCGTTGTGGAACGACCACACTTTCGGGGCTCACACACAGTTAAAGGTAGTTCTCGTTCGGTTAAATTATATACGCTCCCACATTCGCTACCAGCCCGCCTGACGACAGCGGCGCCGCAGGCCACCAGCCAATCACGGTCGCGCGAGGGTATTCCTGGAAGCAGGCGATAAAGATCGCCGTGTCATCCGGCGCCCTTCTGCGCGCCTTCGACCAGACGCGCGTTTGCGTCAACCTTCGGCACGTGACGGCCAATCGCCCTCGCGCGCCATTTCACCTGGCGCTCCACGAGAGGAAACGACGCCGGTCAGCAGACCCGCATTATTAGATGCCACGCGCCAGTTCTCAACCAGTTCTCGCCATCGGACAGGTGGTCGCGGCTTCGGCAACATCTACCTTGGCTTCGTCGCAGTCGCTCCCCGGCAGTCGCCAGCGCGATGGCGCCTAAGCTGATGCTGTTGGGCTCGTGTGTCAAGGCGGGCAGATGGCCGCGCCCTGCCTACGCGGATCTGTCCAGAGTGCATTCAAACCGTCCGCAGTATTTTCTTTGCGGGGACGCGGCCCAATAAATAAAGTGCAGTCTACCTACTATAGTCGAGAGTAGGCACAAGCACGAGATGTGTTGCAGGAAAGGCGTGGCACGTTCTACGACGGCTCACTTCCAAAAACGTTCGCTTCCCGAGTGGAAAAGCGTCGCTAAAGTCTTTTTTTTTTTTACAGAGACAGGCCGCGTATGTTCGTTGTTTAGCCCCAAGCTGGGGCGCACACGAGCAGAAGAGAAAGGAAAAGGCTGAAAGATTAGACGCGCGTCGCGACTACACTTGCGAGCCGAAGCGACGACACTGAAGGCCAGATACTCTACTTAAAAGTCACTTCCACGTCGGTCAGCACCGCGGCCTCTGAGCATTGTGCAGAGAAAATCGGCGTAACACTCAATCGCCGCCGTCACTCTATAGTAACTTTGAAGGCTCTCGCACGGCGCGCCGGTCCCTTCAGCGTGCGCCAAGGTACGCATGCACATCGTGTGGACGGAAAGTTTCGCTAAGTTCGCTTCGGGTTCGGCGTCATGTTCTCCCTGCGGTTCGCCACGACGTCCGACACGAGTTTTCCGAGAACGGGAGCTAGATGCACTTCGTGCTTGAAATTCTGCACACGCACCAGCGAAAAGCTCGGTGCAACTGCTGCAGAAATACGAAAATAGGGAGTGGAAGTCCCAGAATGGGGGCGGAAGCATACTACAAACTCGCCATGCCCGCAATCACCTACAGTGCCAGAGAGAGGCACCAACCGCGCATGCGCAGCTGGACGACGGGAGTAACGGGTCCAAGCTCCGTACAAAACTTTTTCTTCTCTCAACACCTCGGGTAATTAGCCTTCTGATGTTGCAGCATTCAAACGCAAATCACCTGGCGTCTTTTACACCGACGATTAAAACCGTGTTGTGTATGAAACGTGCGCGCTCTGGGATTGAGAAAAAAAAAAAGAGCGAGGGGTCTGCCCAACACCCTCTAAATACTTTCTTCAGGCCTCTCCAGGCCCTCCTTTCCACACGCGCTACGTCACGCCAAGTGTCCGGTCAGGCTGCTCACCAAGCGCGGCTCCGCTCCGCTCGGTTGTCTCCCTCGATGTGCTCGCGCTTGCCCGGGCAAGCACAGACACGAACGCAGTCTTGCAGTGAGCGTCTAGCTGCTGCTTGAGTCTTTCAGCCTGGCGTTGGGTGCATTTCCGTTCGCTCCTCGCACGGCTGTGTCTGTTTCGTGTGGCCGTTTCTTGTGTGGCGTGCGTACCTGTGCTAGCGCACGAATGGGAAACTGATTGCCTGCCGTGTAGCGAGTGCAACTTCGTGAAACATGGGCCGGTGCTGTGTTCCCGGGTGCCGCGGGAACTACCAGAATGGTCCCAAAGTACGTGTTTATTGCTTCCCAAGAGACGAAGTACGAAGAAAAGCCTGGTTGCGAGCCATTCCACGGAAGGATTTCACACCTACAGAGCATTCGAGGGTAAGACTCTGAAATATTGCTTAATAGGCGCTGGTAATTATCTTAGTTGTGAGCTGTCGCTCCCGGAAAGGCATGCTGTCTTTGTAGGCAATGATATCACTTCTTACACTTATGTATGAATTGTCCAGGAAGCATTTAGTTCTGTGGATGTGCATAAGGCTTGTGTAAAAGCTGTGTAAATATGTAAAAGCTGTTCACTATTCAGACTCTTTTTACTTAGTGTTTTAGGCAATGGAGAGTCATGGCGAATGGCCTTGCTTCATTTTCTCGTGCAGGTGTGTGAACTGCACTTCCACGCAGGCGACTTCATTACGACGTTGTCACACCAAGATGAACTGACAGGGAAAATAATAGAGGTGAAGCGTGACAGGCTACAGTTGAAGATTGATGCTGCGCCTTCTGTTTTTCCAAACTGCCCAAAATACTTGTCCTCAACGCCTGGACGGAGTGAATCGCCAGAGACGAAAAAAGCAAGAAGGGAAAACGCTGCTTTGCAGGAGGCTATGAGGAAGTCACTTCAGTCTAATGAGCTTGAACAGAAAAGAAACAAAGTTTCATCTTACGAGGAGTTCAAATCTAAGTTGCCTGGAATCTGCAACACGAAATTCTGGACCGTTTCTGTCGATGAGCAGTGCGTTAGGTTCCTTCTCATCGAGAATGATCCTTCACCTAATGTGAAATGCGCCTTGGTAGTTCTCCCTGATCTGTCACTTTCTGTTTTCTTGAATGGAGTGAAGCTTCTGTCGCTTCCTTCAGGCAGGATTCTGCCAGCTCAAGTATGCGACACCTCCAGCCTGTCCTTGCTGCTAGAAGAACTCGAGATAGGCTTGCATAATATACCTGAGGTGACGAAAGAGTCGAAACATACTAAAGTATTGCAGTTTGTCGGTTCACTGCTTGCAGACCTCATTGAGGACAGTGATACGACGAAAGAACAGTCTTCTTTGCTGAAATTTCTGGTTGAGCAGATAGAGCTTCTCCTCGCGAAACAGCATGTGTATAGCGCAGAGCTGCTGGTATTCGCCAGTATTTTGAATTCAATTTCTCCTCACGCATATCACTTCACAAGAGCTGCATCAAGAATCATTCTGCCCCATCCTTCCACACTGCGCCGTGTTTGCTCAAATTACAAAGCTGACCCTCTTGTGGAGCAAAATCAACCGCACTGTCTCTCCTACATCCGAGAACGAGTCAAATCAATGAAAGACCACGAGAAGACAGTGACCCTGATGATCGATGAGATCCACATAAAACCATACTTCGACTACAAAGGGGGCACAATAGTAGGATCGTCGGTTCATTCAACGGAACCAGCAACAACAGCCCATGTGTTCATGGTACAATCACTCCTTTCTGCAAACAAGGACGTCATTCACATATTACCTGTGAGCAAACTGAGCGCAGAAATTTTGCACGAGCATGCTAAGAACATAATCATTAATGTTGAGAAAATGGGGCTCAAAATTATCGCTGTGATAACGGACAACAATGCTCTGAACCGCAAGATGATGTCGTTATTTGCTACAAGTCCTCAGGTGAGCATTGTCTATCCCCATCCAGCCGATAACGCTCGCCCTCTTTTCTACGTGGTCGATCCTGTGCATCTCTTGAAGTGCATTAGGAACAATTGGATTAACCAGAAAAACCCTGGAACATGCCTCTATTTCCCTGAAATGGACTTGAGTGGAGCAATGCCCGAAGGGCCTCCTCGTATGAAAGCTGCTTCTTTCGCAGCTGTGCGGCAGCTTTATTCTTCAGAGAAGACGTCGCTTGTGAAGGCTGCTTACAGACTGAACGCAAAAGCCGTGAATCCAACCTCAATGGAGCGGCAAAATGTAAAGCTCGCTCTCGACGTCATTAATCAGTTTGTTTCAAATGCCCTCAGGACACATGGTTCCGCGTTCAAGATTCCTCAAGCTGAGTCGACTGCTCTTTTCATTGACGTTATCCTCACATGGTGGCAAATAGTCAATGTTAAGACCCCTTGCAAAGGCCAGAGGCTAAGGGACAGCATGCAAGACCCTGTAAGGTCTGTTGATGACACACAGTTAGCTTTCCTGAGCGGCGTTGTGGACTGGTTGGACGCTTGGGCAAGAATAAACATCACCAGTGGCTCGCTGACGAAAGAGACTCACAGTGCTTTGCGACTGACATGCTATTCTCTGGTAGAACTCTCGCGCTACTGCTTAGAAGAACTTCACTTCAAGTACGTACTGCTGGGCAAATTTCAGACGGATGCGCTAGAAGACCGGTTCGGCCGTTACCGCCAGCTGGCAGGATCACAGTACCACATTTCCGTGCGTCAGCTCTACGAATGTGAGAAGAAGCTTCGTCTTCAAAAACTTTTGACATTTCCACGCGAGGAAACAGAGTTTGAAGACGTAAGTGAGGATCTTGTCCCATGCAACTTTTCTGTGGCTGTCAGCGACGACGATATTACACACGCCCACTCTGACATGGATGCTATTGTCTACATTGCAGGATACGCTGCTCATGCTGCTTTAAAGAAGCTTTCATGTTCTGCTTGCTTCAGCACATTGGTGATTGAAAATCGAGAGATCGAAGCGGAAAATACTGCCATGATAGCTAACCTGTCGAGAGGAGGGCTGAAGTTTCCCCAGCCATGCACAGTTCACATGGTACTGATGACTAAACTAGTTGCAGAGAAGTTGTCTTTTGGAGCAACCGCGGAAGATTTTCTCTCCTGTAGAAATCAACGTGGTGTCGTGATTTCACAGACGATTTCCCTCCTGGACGAACACGACATTGAGACATGTGAAAATGGCCACACTGCACAAACTCTCCTGCGCTTGGTAGTACGCGTTGCAACCAACGTTGTTCTAAACAACTTTTGCAAACTAAGAAATGATGCCATACAAGACAATGCGCAGCAGAAGGCCGCAGCCCGGAAAGCAGCAACGCTTAAGAAGAAGTAAGTTTTATTCCCAAGCAATAAAAATGCTTTGCGCACACTTCATTGCTGGTGTCTCGTCGTTTTTTATTGTAAGGGTCAGATTAGCTGTACAAATACTCAACAGCGCAACATTATTGTGAGTGTCATTATTGCTGTGTGTGAAAGCTTTAAGCAAAACACAATACAGAATAAAACTAACACAATGCGCAGTAGACGGTGTTTTTTTTTTCAATGTTCACGAACTTCTACTTTAACAACTAGATATACGCATGTGCGGTCTGTGCGGATGGATTTTACCGCACGGCAGACATCATGTACGTGATAGAACCTAATAATTAGATGATTAATTGAAATTAACTAATCATTTTTTTATTATAATGACCAATAATGCGAAATTGGCGGCCGTATGCTAAATTGTTTATTATAAAAAACTGTATTAGCAGCTCGAACTTTCTTGACAATAAGGTGTTCTGCAATAAAAAAAATATATAAAGCAGATAAAATGATAGCCTAAGGCGCGCACAAACTAGCGAATTTCTTTTCTGCAGCAACGACAAAAATGAAAATGAAGGAATCACTTATAAGGCAGCTACGTACGGCAGTACCCGAATAGTGCAGACGGGCGCGGCGCGCTGAAATCGCGGAGCGCGGGGCCTGCACGGTCCCTTGGCGTGACGTCACGCGGCCGGTGGAGAGGCCTTAGCATTGAGAGGGTGTTGGTCTGCCACTCAGGAACGGAAGCGGCGAGTTTTCCTTTATTCTTCCACTGACCTCAAAAACGGGGCGGCGGCGGGAAGACCTCGTTTTCACTTCCCGTCACGAAGCCTGAAAAAGCGCAGCTTCCTGCCTGCCGAAGAGTTGTTGAAGTAGTGAACGCGAAGTGGCATTCCAGGGCGTGCCGTCCTATACACGCGTATTTATCAAAGACAATGCGGGGGGGCGCCGAGCCACCGATTCGCTCGGCTGCCCGCCGATGCGAGTCCGTGCGGAATGCGGCACGCACTACAGGCGAGCCCCGGCCTCCCTCGACTGATCCACCAGTGGAGAGTAGTGGACGCAACCTTGCGAGCGAATTCCGAACGCGGAAGTCACCGTATACGAGCGTTTCTTTGTAAAAGCGAGTCAAGCAACAGTGCATGCGTGCGGGCATAGCGGAAATAATGGTCTGCGCTCCGAATCGTAGCCGCGGCGTCCGTGCGTCCGCACACAGGGAAGCGCACGTTCCGATTCACCGACTCCTCAACGCTTCCAGTTTCGAGAGTCCCCGCGAGCCTGCCAGGCAGCCATGGAACCGGCCACGGGCAGAGGCGTAGCGGCGGGGGAGGGAGCCTGCAGTCGAGCAAAACTTGCAGCCTCCCTCTAGAAAACTGCCTTATAGGGGCATTGAAAATAATTTTTTTCTTGCCACCGTCTTGAAACGTTACCGGGCTTAAGTATCACAGACGGCGTCTCAAGGTTTTCATTGCACGGTCTGCTCTGCTGGCAGCCACAGATTTTGACTAACCATATGCAGCGCATCATGATTAGACCACTATAGCCTTTATTATTCTTGTTTTACTACAGCCAACTTTCGCTGCCTCGCCTTCCAGGGGCGCATCGGAGGAAGTCTTCGCACGGAAGAACCGGTGGCGATGGACGCCTACGGGTGCCCGGTGGGCCGCCTGACCGACTTGGCGGCGACCATCAACCATTCGGACGCGTTCGTGGTGCTGTCGGCGGCCGCCGCCGTGCTGGCGCTGGGCGCCAACCTGACGCAGGCGCTGGTCATCCTCTGCCTCGCCTGGCGCTCCTGGAAGTGCGCCTACCACCTGGCCCTCTCCCTGTGCGGCCTGCTGTCGGCCGCCGCTCTGCTGTGGCACTTGGTCGCGCTGCGGCTGCCCGAGCACAGCAGGGCCGGATGCGGGGCCGCCCCCTCCGCCCTGTCCGTGGCCCTGCTGGTCGGCTACGTGGCCCACGTCACGGCACCCATCGTGCACCGCTGCGTGGCCGACACGTGGCCCAGGGCGTTCGCGGGACACGCGCGCAACCGAGGCCTCTGCGTGCTGCTCAGCGGCTTCGCCTGGTGCGAGACCGGACTGCTGGCCGTCACCGTGCTCTCCGACTGGCCCTCTGGTGGCGGCGGCGGGGACGAGTCGGCCGACGCCTGCTCCCTGCCCCACGTGTGGTCCTCGGCCTTCTCGACGTTCGTGTGCGCCCTCTACGCGTTCCACATGGTCGTCGACCTGGCCGTGCTCGTCGACATGACGGCGTCGGCGGCGCGCAAGGCACGCGCCGCATCTCCGCAGCCGTTGCCCACCATCGCCGCGGCGGCCGACTCCTGTCGGCGGGCAGACGACGACGACGACTTCCCGGGCGATGACGACGGCGCCTCTTCGGCGCTCAGCCGCGCCGACCTGGTGGCGCTGTGGACCAAGTTCGCGCTGCTGGTCGCCGGCACGCTGCCGTTCATCGGCTTCATGTTCTACCTCATGGTGGCGCTGCCGCCCACCGTCTCGTCTTCGGCCGGCCGCTCGTGCCCGAGCTTCCGGGACGCCCTGCCCCTGTGGACGCTGCTCTGCACACTGCTGTTGGGCTTCACGCTGCCGATGGTGAACGCGTGCTGCGACCCGGTCGTGGCCGAGGGCTCGGTGTACATTGTGCGTGTGCTCTGCTGCTCGCCCCGGCAGCACAGGCGGGTGGCACCCACCAGGCATGTCTGAGCTCTTCGCTGCCTCCTCGGAAGTCGCGATGGACGCGGACGCATTGACGTTACCAATCGGGAAATGAATTTATCAATCATCTGGCGATGGATACAGCAGCAACCAGCCAGCAAACAGCGACCGCTCAGATGCTAAAAGCATGACGTGTCGGCTCGAAGACGTCGTGCAACATGAAAAAGTCCCTGATCATCGTTGCAGGAAGTCATTTTCTGTGTTCCAAGTGGACACTGCACATTCCAAAGCTACAATTACATGGCTTTCACTGAGCACAAGGCACCCTATGCTATTCAGCACACAGCAAGTGATGCCGCTCAACTTGACTATTTCGACTCCTCAGCCCAAGATCAAACAGTATGTGAATACTATGTATATATGTGGTATGGGCAACAACCAAGGAATTGCACGAGCATGTGCTGCCTCTCCTTCTGGAGTGGTGCCTGCCATCTATGCCAAAGGTCTAGACAAGAAAATATTTTTGCAAGTTTTTCATGCATTGTTAGGCTCCGCCCTAACACACACAATGATCTTGTCAAAGTCGTAAACTGCAAGTGGATTTCGTCTTTTTTTTTCTACATCTTGTGCCAGCAAACAGCGCTCTTTGAAGTTGTTTTTATGCTTATTTAGCGCATACAGCTACGCAGAAACTGCTTTAAGAGTATGTGACTGATCTTCGTGCTTGAAATATTTTAGCATTTATTTGAGGCACATTTGAGCAGTGTGTATTCAGTGTTTGAAGTACAGCCTTGTACTTCAGATATAGCCAAAATCATGCAGCATGAAGCATGCTGAGGAGCTTACGTTCACAAGAAAGATGTAATAGCACACTAAAAAGAGTAAGTGGATTTTACTCATGTGTGCCTTGCATCCATGTGCAAGCTAGGAAGCTTGATTGGTAGGTAGCATCATAACTTTTGATATATACACGTGTGATGCACATCTGGTCCATGGGGTTGTACAGATAAGAGTATATATTTAAGGATATGGAGTGGTGTCTATGTCTGAAGAACCCTTTCTTCGACTCTTGTCATGATGTAAATAAACAGAACTAGCCTAAAAATGCCTACATATGTTCCTGTCAACAGCAAATGCAGGAAGAATGGTGCTCATTTGAATGAACATACAGCAGGCAGGAGAGGAAAATGATAATGTTTATGGATCTTCATGGATATGCTCAATAATATTTATGTGCCATTTTACAAATTTTTCCAGACGTTTTAATGCTGTGCACTGTGAAAGATGTTAAAAGAGTCGAGTATAATTACGAAAAATTTTTTTTGAGAAGCTGAAGCGACAAGACACCACAAGATAAAAGTCACATGAAGTGTTATGGGTACTGAGTCATACCGTACGTAAGGCGGGGAACAATCAAAGAGGTTATGTTGCTCACAGGTGCTAAGAAATATTTACACTGCTATGGCTGTTCATGTTGTGTGAAATTTTGTTTTGATATTTGTTGCGTTTTTGTGTGTTTTTGTCACCTAGTCATGTTTAGCACACTGCAAGTATGCACACAATAGATGCACCAATCAGCACCATATGCAGTGAGCTGCAGCTACCAATATATGAACTAGATGCACCACATATGCTGGCTGAGGAAACTATCGCTGCAGGAGAGAGTAAACTAGGGAGGGAATTGATTACTCACATGCGCAACACAAATTGCTCAACAGGAAGCCTTACCTAGAAAACTAACTTTACAGCGAAAGATGAATTGATAATGCAAGTGAATTGCCAAAGGTCAATGCTCTTTTGTGATGAAGCCTGCAGTGTCTTGATGTGTTTTTACCACTGTTCATTGCTTCTTGAGGCAGGAACTCTTCTACACCAAACTATGCATTGTGACTGCTCAAATACTTCAATGCACAACTGAATCTGTGGTGCAAATGTGTATTGAGTAGATTCGTTAACCACAAAGTTGGCGAAAGCTGCTCATGCATGATGCCGGTCATGAACTGGCATCAAAGAATGAGACTCAGAATGAGGCCTAAGCTCTAGTGGCAGGAAAATTGAAGAAAGCCTCGTAATTTTTAGCTACCTTCGCTTACATGCATGACTGCCATGCTTCCTGCATAACCCACTTGTTCAACGTCTGTTTGCCACTGCTGTCACTGCATGTTGTTTGTACAGTCACTGGTTTGTGATCACCACTACCTAGTCAAACAGGTCTGAGAATGTGTAGTGATGGTTGAAATTAAAGCTGCACCAAAGTCCCTTGACATGCTTTGTCTCTGTTTCCTAGCCGAAGTAGCTTAGATATAACAGTAAAGTAGAATGCTTCGGCTAGCTGTATTGAGAGATCAGTGTACCGAAATAATCAACATGACCGATTACCTAAAACGCAAAAAAACCACAGATATCCGTCGGGCATCCGAACTAGATCTGAACGTCCTGTGACGAGATTGGACGTCTGTCGGACGTAAGAACAGAATCCGGTTTCGGATATCCATATCTGTACGTTCAGTGGATGGACAGTGTCCGGCTTTGTATATCCGCATTCGAGACACAGTGTACGTCTGAGGTATGTACTGCTGAGTATTTTCCCAGGACTTGAGTATGGACGTTTTTTATTTTTTGCACAGAAAATTTGCGCCTTACATGTATGTATATTGTTTTTTTTATCGAAAAAGACTTATCCCGGAAATAAATTTTGTGAATTTTATGGACAAGTTGGCTCGAAATCGCATAATTCAAACTGCATATCTGCTTCCATGAAATTATTTGCATCAGCTACAGGGATTGACGCGAAGACGTTTCCAAACTGGACCAATTCCACAATCCTTTCTGTAGTGCAAGGGCTGCCAATGAGCCAAAATAATGTAAGGGTGGAAGCAGGTGTTGCACAGTTTTAAAGCATCTCAGTTACTAATTATATGTTTATAAAACCTCTACAAATTATCGGAATTATGCGACATCACGTCCACTTTGTTCGTTAAACTTGCAATTGAAAGCATTTGTAAATTCAAAACTCCTGCCTATACTGCTCTGATCGTCATCATGTATGTCAGTTTGCAGTCAGTCCAATCCAACAGTCAATAGTGCGGCGCCGTTATCAATTTGTTGTGTAGCGAGGTGCAGCTTTAGATTGTGGTTAATAACAAAGTGTGGCTTTGCTTGGTCTGCGGACAAAAGTGGTGTGACACTCGAGCAATTCGAAAGATGCAGGAAGCGCCTGAAGCTCTTCTGGAACGCTGGAATGCCATCCTGCGCCGACTGGATGAAAGAAGGCTTAGTGTGAATGCCATAGGTGATTGCCTATGAAGGTGAGTAGTACACTGCTTGAAAATTATTTTTGGCTAATACGGCAGGATCATATAGCATTCGTTCGTAAGAGAGGGGGGTTGAAAGCACGAGGTGATGGCTTCTTTGTTAGCCATGAACATCACATTCTTGCTGCGCAAAATGTGTGATATACTGTGCCAGTTCACTTTCTACCATCGCTATAGATAATGTGATTTAGGTGTACTTTTTGCTGAAAATCTTATCATAATCAGTTTTTTTTATGTCTCATTCATCCACTACTTTTCATGTCATGTTTTATGTGTTTAAAAAATGAGTGCTATTTTACTATTTCCTGTGTGATCTGTTTTTCCGCAGCGATGTTAGGATAGCATTGCTGCTACCGGCTGTGCTCAGAGACTAGTTGAATACATATATGATTTGTACTCCTGTCACACTGGATTTGAAAACGTCGACATCCAGTATATGAAGTGCTATTCAGCTTCCTTTGGTGCTATCTGGTAAAACAGTGTCATTGTCTAGTGATAGCAGTAACAGTAAGAAACATGCATGATACGAAAGTTATACTACACACCTAAATTTTAATTCAGTATACTTATTCTTTCTAGATTCATTTAAAAGCTATAACTTTTGATGCAAAATGCTCGCTCGAAGACTTGATATGTAATAGGAGTGCTCCGTAACCACTTGTGTTAATTGGTTGTTGTTTCCTTAGGCTACTCCATTTTTGCACGAGTTTGACTAGACTGATGTTTGTTGCTTTGTCGTTTCAGAAATCCTGTGGGTGGGAAGATTATGGTCCAAGCTTGTCATACCTGAATTCAGATATTTTATGAATATAAGCCACTCCTCTGCTTAGGTACATAAACAATAAAATATGCCTGCTATACATTAAATTGTTTTCCATTTTATTGCCTCATGGGAGTGAAAAAGCATGCATTCACCATATCTATGAAAATATTCAAGATCCAGCAACGGACATCCTCAAACAAACGTCCGAAGGCGAGACGAACAGATACCTTTGGACTCCTATCGGACGACCGACGGACATCCACCAGCTGTTTGCGGATGTTCAGCGGATGTCCGGAACATCCGAAACGGACATCCATCAGCCGTCCAATGGATATCTGTGGTTGCTTGAGACAGAACTTAGATATGACAAAAAAAA
Source organism: Amblyomma americanum (assembly GCF_052857255.1). Lineage (NCBI taxonomy): Eukaryota > Metazoa > Arthropoda > Arachnida > Ixodida > Ixodidae > Amblyomma > Amblyomma americanum. The sequence continues at coordinate 150,581,819 of NC_135499.1, read as the reverse complement.
ATGTCACAAAAGCAAAAGACATGCAGCACAACCTTGCTGATGCATTCCTGGTTTACATGCATAAAACGCGAACAAAAAAAATTTTTCGTCCGGTTAATATGCAACCGGATAATATGACTTCCTGATAAGCACGCTAAAATTTTGCCAATTCTGATTGTATGATGCGTCTAGCGGCCATCCGAATGTGCACGAACACATGAGCAGCTTGAGTCTGGGGCAGGTGTCATCAGCAGAAGACCAGCGGCAGTCAGCCACCAGGGCTGCCTGCAATGCATCAGTGCAATGGGGCAAAGTATTCAAAAGCGACGCGCAATACTAGTTTTACCGGGCCCTGGATTTGGGGCACGACACAATCATAAGCACAGCAGCTAGCTGTCAGCTGCGAAAGTGGCTTCTCCGTGAAGCACCTGAAAAAATGATGAGAGCGGTCCTAGCTACTTTCACCCTTGCTGTTGTCGGCCTGGATTTCGCGCTAAGGGCAATGCAAATATGATAGAAGCCTAAACTACAAGCACCATAAAAGTTCTTTAGATCTTGTGCCAGCAAGCACTAAGCCACTTTTATAGGAAATGAATGCCTTTGCACTTCACAAGTTGCATTTCTGTAAACCTTGATGTCTTTGAATCATACGTTTTCCCAGAAATACATTTTTCTCCGGGCATTTTTTAAGAAAATGTATGAGTGAGGTTTTATTGTAGTGACGTCCCAGATAAATGCCAAGTACTGCAACTGGCCATGTGCATTACGAAATTATGGTTTATGGGGGTTTAACGTCTCAAAGCGGCTCAGGCTATGAGGGACGCAGTAGTGAAGGGCTCCGGAAATTTCGACCGGCTGGGGTTCTTTAACGTGCACTGACATCGCACAGTACATGGGCCTCTAGAATTTCGCCTTCATCGAAATTAGGAAGTTTGTGGGGATAAGGTATCCTCAGCTGGTACAGACCTCGGTTAACTGGAGAAATTTGGGAGACACCTCTGTCCTGCGATGGGAATAGTTAGGCTGATGATGACGATGGTTATTATGTGCATTTGTTTGCTTTCTTATGCAATCCTATAAATGACAGGCATGTACAACCGAAATGATGCAGCAAAAGCAGCGTGAGGAGGGCTCTCAGTCACACCCTTCCTGGATAGTGAGGATGCCATGTTTTGAGGACATGACACAGAGCATGGAGTGTGGTGCACAGTATGGTGACGCCATCAGTGGATACATGCTGTAACGAAAAGCCCAGGTCGCCTGATTGGTAAATAAGAAAATTTCATTTTTGCTAGTTCCTCTGACTTGCTGAGAACCCACGTATTGCATGTCATAAAATGATGGCACGTCTCCCGTACTATGTGGGGTGGAAACTCAACAGTTTCATCTTTTTGTGCAGAAGAATTATTTATTACCAAGATCACCCACTGCCTGCCTTTCAAGCAGTCTTTACCATCTTCTGAAAAACATTAAAGACTACTGACTGGCACTCAAGCATCCCAACAGTTTCACGCACTAGCATTATCTTCAGTGGCAATTTAATTCTATTCCCATCATTAAGGAGTGCCTCCAGCCTGGTGCTTTTATTCACAGCAGTGATATGTACTCTGAGATGAATGACAGGTGTCCACTTCATGTTGAAATCTTCGTGCTTTTGCTTACCGTTTACAACTGCACAGCATTTTTTTTTATGCGTGTGTGCCATATGTATTTTTTAAAAACAGAAATTGAAAACAACGTATGCCTGCAACCAAGACAAGCAAAAAAAACAAGGCCACAAGTTTTGCACAAATTTAAATACTTTGTAATATAATACAGTGGCAATATTACCTCAATGAAGACATTCGGATAACTCTGATGGGTAGTGTGTCTTTACGTAGCTGCTGCTATTTTTATTTTGCATGGAGATGGACACAATAACTATTAAAAGCTCATGCAGGGATGCACAGGGTCTTTCAAAGGGGACTGCCGTAACTAAAAATGCAAAAAAAATGATGAAGAGCTTGGTATCACTGATTTAGAAAGTGTGTGCGGATTTTACCTCCTGATGAAGATGAAGTTGGCGCGACCTGCCTCGTGCAGACCAGAAGCTCTCGCTCGTGCAACCGGCCTGCCAGTAACGTCAACAGCCCGCTCCGCCAGCTCACCAGCCGCGGCTACCGGGACATCAAATAAATGTGGACCTCCCACCACATCTGGTGACACCGGACGACAGCCCCGACACACGCAACGATGCTCCCACCGGCTCTGCGCTCCTGCCTGTCCTGTCCCGCCACTTGGCCTTGCCGCTGCACGTCCGCTGTTCGCAACTGGATTTCGGCAGCTTTTCATCGACATGTACACCCACCACCGCATCCGGTGAGCTCCTTCAGTCCTATCAGCGCTCCTTCCTTCCTCGGCTGCCCGGCCTGCCTGCTTTTTATGCCAGGGACTCCATTTTGTGGCTGGCACTGCTGGACTCGCACTTTCATGTCAACAACGTGTCTAGCCAGCTGCTGCACTATCAGTACGCCAGCTGCGAACTCCCACCCGGTCTCCTGGCACAGCTACGGTTTCCGCCTCCTGGCCCCGTCAAATACGTCGATTTCAAGCAGGGCCTGACGGCGTATTTTGGCTTGGAGCTCCCGCCGCCGCCTCTCCGCGCTCCTGTTCCCGACTCAGGAGGTGCAGCGCCACTCGACCCACTACCCCTGGCCGCATTCCCTACTCGAGCTGTTTCAGCTTTCCCTCCGCCCACTCCTCCGTAGGCGCCCCTCCCCACACCGGTCTCTCCACTATCATCGCCACCGTATGTGTCCCCATCCACGGTTCGGCAAGTGCCACGCGAGGATGAGCCAATCTCTTGCCAACCTTCAAACTCAGCTGCCTCAAACTAAACCCCGGTCTCTCCCAAGTCTGCTCCACCGGCCCCATGGGCGGCCATCCACCTGTGATCTCCCGTCCCACGGCGCCTACTGCCCAGCCCTGTTTCCCAGTTGTGGCGCCTTCCCCTGGGGCATCACCGGCAGCACCCTCTCTCGGCCCGGGCCCGGACTCGTTTCTAGTCCCAGGTTCGCCTGCTACCTCAAGCCCAACCACAGTGAGCACAACTGTCATTCCTGTCGCGAGGCACGCATGCACGCAACCCCAGGGCCTTGTCGCCTAACGCGTAACCTGAAACGCCTGCCCCCCATTTCTGCCCACCTGGCGCCTTCACCAGTGCCTGTGCCTCCGCGACAGACGAGACAGCCCTACCGTATCCTTTCCATTTAAACAACTGCGGCCCGGACTTGCGTCTTGTGCCCCCAGCCACCCGTCCCACTGCCACAATGAGCTCGTTTTTGCCTAAAGCCGCTGCACCTCGTCGACCACTTCGACCACTCCCCTGCATGGCAGCCCGGCTCCCATGCAGCAGACCTCCAGCCCAGTGTCGTGCGCCGTCATTTCACCGTCGCCAGCGGCTGAGGCATCGCAGAGCTGTAATGTTGAAACGCAGTATCGAAAGCCACGCGGAGACAGAGGACGAAAGCTCCATTGCAGACGAGCAGGGCGTTTCAGGGGTAAGCGCTCAGGCCAATAAGCGGGCGGTGGAGGACTGCCTTTAGGGAAGCGAACTGCCCAACTCGGGGGCAGTGGAAGGTCCGTGTGTCAGCAGTGTGGAGCTGACACTCACCTGAGAAGGCAAAGCGGCCAGTTTGCAATTGAATGAAGGTCTCCGAGGTGCCTCTGTAAAACTAGATCAAGTTAGTTGTGATCAGGAGACGCAAACAGAAGTGTCTAGGCGTAAAAACAGGAAGAGGGCAAGGACCAAGAAAAAACGGTCGAAATGTCAAGCCTTAAATTCAGGGGCGCAGAAAGGCACTAACGTTAGCACAGACAAAAGTGCTGCAGACGGGAAAGAAAAACCTTCCCGCATTGGACCTTGTAATATTGCAGCTACAGTTACTGGTCAGGAGGCACGCACAGGTGCTTCTAAATGTAACCGCAGTAAAAGAAAGAAGAAACCGCGTCTTGCAAGAAGGACAGGATCGAGTTTTTGCAGAGGGCATTAGCTTAAGGGAAGACGCAGACCACCCCAACCTGACAGAAAAGCGGTAAGGAAGAAAGGAAATCTACCCGAAAGATCAGAAGGCGCTAGTTTGCGGGACACCCGGCACATGTGAGCTCAGGCGTCGAGCAACAGAGACCACACATGCAGGTGCATTCGGCAATGCACACTTGAGAAGGATGGGTCCTTCACTTTCCGCACTGTATTCGAGGAAGCGCGCAGGGCGAACGGGTAGCCGGGCTTGCTTGGGGCTAGAACAGAGAGTAGCTTCTCGCGCTGGGACGCGGTCCGGCGCCCGGAATTGGTTATCGGCACTGCATGGGCTACCGGGGCCTTCTGAGCGCGTCGAGGGGCTGTGGAGATGACAGTAGCAATAAGGAATGTCTTTTTTCAGTTGCCCTTTGTCACGAGTTGACAGCAGTACAATCAGTCAGAGTGCAACCCCGGCGGGCGCAGCTGAAAGACTAATCATTTCGACGCGGGGGTGGTGAGCCATGTTTCACCGAGCGTAGCCATTCGTAGTAGCTGTTTTTTTATTATTATTCCTCTTTCGGTTGTGTGCGTGCAAAATCGGGGAAGGAAATGCTAGTTTGTTTTAGGTTAAAAATTTGGATTCGATCAAGTGTTACTGTTTTCTTACAACTTAAAGGTCATGGTGCCATTGAGTTAGAAATGACATGTCAATTTGGGATGGTACCAAGTGATACAGGCACTCACAGGAGTGCAGCGAACACAGTTCCTGAACAAACGATGAGCTCTTTGCGTAGGTAGAACCGCTGAGAGCTAGCAAGTTTTTTTTTGTGTTTGAAAATTTCGCACAGGTTTGCTTTTTATATTGAGTACATTCAGACATGTAAGACTCGGTCGAGATACCAATTGCTTTCCGCTACATAACGGCAGTGTTGCTAATGTCAGGCAAAGGCGAAGAAAGCACGGAAATTTGTGCCCATTTGAGTACTTGTGTTTAGCGGCGCTAGGTTAGCTAGCCGATTTTGGTATTCGAAGATTAAGCGAACGAAGTGAGGCTGCAGAATTCTGCGGAGAACAGCTGTAGCAGCTTTCTGTACAAGTGATGGTGACGAGGCGCATGACTGACTCATTGAGTTTAAGAGAAGTCTCTCGCCAGTACGGGAAGGAGTAAGGATTGCGATGCGCAGTCGCATATTTACGAGTTCAACTCGAACAGTTGATTATTGAGCGTCAAGCTTCTTTGAAAAGGGCCAGTGGATTAATTTGACCGTGAGCCAAATTTTAAGGTTATCCTGGTGGTATAAGGGGATCAAAGCTTTGAGTGATAAGGAATAGAGTTTCTAATCAAGAATTTGTAGGCTTTGACACACCACCACGTATTGTACAACTTGGCAGTCTGTCTTTGGTGACATCAGATGAGACGCAGATGCTCTCTTGACCCTAAATTCAGGCACAATTGAGGTGCCAATTTGTTTGTTTATTCTAGTTTTGCTTCCAAATTTTCCACTCCTCTTCTAGTCGTGTACGGCGAATCGGGCCTTGGCAGCAAATTTGGCAGACATGGAAGCTGGTCTTAGTAGCCGAGATTATTGCTGTCAGCTACAAAATTTTGGACTTACGTTTATGCCGACACTGCAGCCGTACTGCATAACAGCCTGGCGGCTCTCGGGTGAATTTTGGGCACTGCCTAGGGAGTGGCGCTATGTTGAGTGGTTGGTTTTGACTAATGCCTCTGTTGTATGAGGTTTAGGACTCTGTTCTGTGCTCACAGAGAAGATCAAGAAGGGCCTCCCACGCTACAACTCCGATCTCTCCTCGACCGGTGATTGTGACCACTGGCCGACCGAGATTGTCCTGGCCGCGGAGGAGCTGTTACGTTTGGAGATGCCAACATGCCAAGAATATTCAAGCCACTGAGAAGCATCAATCGACAGAACCTTCAAAGGGCCGTCGACGTGATTGCGGCGCCACGAATGCAGGTGATGACGTCTACAAGGGACCTCCCAAAGTTCGTTTCATGAAAAAAAAAAAACGAATAAAATCTGCACACTGAGGCAAGAAAAAAGCATTAATGGAAATCTATTTATGGATGACAGGATTTATTTATGGCTACGAGGCACTGCGTGTGACGCGAGTGTGCAACCGATGATCGTGGCGTTGCCAGTGTGCGGTCTCTCAAAACCACTTACTGCCAGCGGTGCTTACTGCATGGCTGGCAATCATGGTGTCGGTGATGTGCAGGTCTTGCGAAACTGCTCAGTGCTTGCAATGCATACTGCACGAATGACGATCATGGCTCTCCTAATGCAAGGACAGCGCTTAACGAAAGTGGGTATCATCCGTAGAGGTGCAGGAGGGTGTTCAGGACACCCGATATTCTGCACCTTGTACGAAATGCAGTTTGGCCAGGAAATGTCCCAAATTCGTATCATACAGAAATTTGTATCAGCCAAGATAGTATCATCGAGATTATACTGGAGTGCATATGATAAGCAGCAAATGGGGTGCATAACTCACATTGACGGCCGCGTGGAAGTCCTTGTCTAAACGCTCTTTCAGGAGGCCACAGAGCACCTCAACCGTGCTCTGTGCGTGGTCCCTGCTGATTTGCGAGAGATGCAGTGCGTCAGGACCATCCCCAGCAGCAGTAGTGGTGGTAGCTGTAGTAGCAGGGGCAGGGGCAGCAGCAGCAGCAGCAGAGGTGGCTGGGCTGGGTGGAGCAGTTGCGTCCTCAGAGGAGTGCATCTGTCCAGCTGTGTCATTCAGCAGGGCCTGGTACTGGTCCCTAAGGGCAGCCTTCTGCTCATGCTCAAGCCGGGCCTCCAGTGCCTCCCTGTGCACCTGGTTGCAGGCTGTCAGTGCTTCCCACAGGCGCTGCTTCTCATTGGCAAGACGTTCCTGTACGGTGGGGGTTATCAGAGTATGAGCGTCTCAGTTACAGTGCTGCAAATGCGAATCATGTCAATAGTCTTACCACATAAGGCCTTCTTTTGTTGTGACAAGCAATTTTCTTGAACAACGTGTAAGCTTTCCAAAGTCATCTATATAAATGTGCACGTTCTTGCAGAGTGAAAAACTGCTGCTTGCTAATAGTGCAGGCAGCGGGCTTAGCATTGCTGAGCATCGAATATTGAGGGAAAGCAGGTTTTTGCAGGTGCACACCAACAGGACATATATGAAAGGGAGATTGAGGTGTGATTGAGGTGTCCACCTAGGGAGCCAGTTGTGGGCCTTCCCTTTCATCAAAATCAATGGACTCTACAACCTGCCACAACCACAGGACCCACTTGTTTTATTTGGTTTCTGAGGAAAGGAAATACTTGTTTTATCTGGTATTTGAGGAAAGGAAATTGCACACATCTTGGTGGACATCCCCACACTGGAACCCACCATGAGGGAAGAGAAAAAGGAGGGAAGAAAGAGGAAATTGAAAACTAAAATTGGTTTCTGAGGAAAGGAAATGGTCCAATATCTGTCTCACATCTGCCTGGACACCTGAACCATGCCTTAAGGGAAGGGATAAAGGAGGGAATGAGAGAAGACATGTCATGTGGCTGCCACACCTCCACAGCTCCTCCACCTGGAGGTCAAACTGCAGTGCCCATAAGCTTGGCTTGACTAGGCCAGTAAAGCTTTCACTTTAAAAACCACTATTTAGAGGACCCTCCTCTAGGCCCTAGAGGACCGCTCATAACATACCTTATATGGACTGTGAGGGTGTGTTGTGCATGTTGCATTGTGCATGATGTGGGGACAACTGCACAGAATATAGTGCCTTCAAGAGCAGGGAAATGAAGGTTCAAGGTAACAGGGCTAAAACTTGCACAAGCACAGGCCACATTATGCCTGCAGGTATTGCTTCCATACATCAGCAGCATAAGATGTAGCTCACTCACACTCATAGATGTGCGTGAGCAAGGCGAAATGAGTGCACTCATGAAGACAGCGTGCTCACCTATGGTTTTTTTCACCACTTTATCAGCATTTTCAGTGACAAGCTAATAGAAGTTCCAATGAAAGACATCCCACGATTTTTTGAACGCTGGGCATGTCCCCCTTGTGTTTCTTTTGGGAAGTCAGGCTGAGCACTACCTTAACACAACTTTGGTGCCACAACGTTTCCACTGTTCTCCCACAGCTGGGCATGCTGCTCACCTGTGCAGAGGCTAGGGCCCGCTCATTCTCCACCTGGTGTATCCTCAGTGTCAGAGCAACCAGGGCCTGCAACTTGAGTTGGAGGTCAGCGTCTAGCCTGGGCAGAAGCTGCTCGTACTCAGCCTGCTGCCGCTGGCGCAACTCGGCAAGCACCGCTTCTTCTTCCTCGGAGGCTGACGACTGTGCAGCCTCAGTTGGCAACAGCTTAGCCCGCAGCTGCTCCACCTGTACAAATTCACAGCATCACACAACGCTGAAATACAATTATTGTTGCACCACTAAGCGAGATGGAGCTCAATGCTTCTCCAGCTTAAACTGCTTGCACACCCCCTTTCAACTTTTCTACAAAGGATGACATTTACCAGCAATAAAGGATTAGGCCACGTTGCATTAATCCATCGTTAACAGTGAGGGATGAGAGAAAGATGCAGAGTTTCATGACTAACACAAGCAAAGTGGGTGGACTTTTGTTACTAGGAAAACAAAATGCCCATCGTCCTCTCTTGTGGTAGGCGTTTTATCATGCAAGGTGGACAAGTGGTACCATCACTGTTCCTTATACGAGGGAGTAGGTTTTAAGAACCATACAGGCACACACCCAATGCACCTAATTTATTCTGAATAAACCAGGCATATAAAGACACGAAACTTGCTGGCCAAAACCTACCGCTACAAGTCACCTCGCTGCAACGTTTCAGTGTTTGTGCTAAGCAGTTAGCAGTTTTAGGCATAGGTTAAGGCATGCAAGTGTCTATTAGTGATGTAACAGTGAATACTACAAGTGCGCATGTCAGAATGACCATGAAAATCTCTCCTTAGGTCATGAGCACCCCATGAAAGAATATCATAATGAAAGCCCTTATCCACATTGCTTTGCAAAGAGTGTCCTGGAGAAATGAGCCTTCAGGTAATATGATAATTTAATAGACAAATACAAAATGATGAAGCCCCCTTTCGTGAGCATGCTGGCCGGATTGAGCCATGGTTGAAAATCTGTGCTCGAGTATATATTGAATACCATTTGTTTATACATGAATAGTGCACCAGACGTGTATTGATTATAGCTACTTTCTGCACAAAACAGTGCTTTCAAGCAAGTGCCAAAACAAAGCACAAATTGTACTGAAATAATGCAGCTGAGGACTAGCTAAGTTTCAACAAAGAAGTTGAAAAAGGAAGCTCCCAAATTAGACCACTGCCTGGTTGAATCATTGGCAGGGTGTCTATTAGACTCATAGTAACAAAACAATGTCACTTCTTGCAAGCACGGCAGCAGGCTTAAAAAGGCAAATGACTGATCCCACCTGCTCTGCATGTCGCTGCTTGAGTGCTGCAATGTCTGCCTGGTGTGACTCTCGGAGACGAAGCAGCTGGAGTGAGGACTCGCGCACAAGGCACTCCTGGAAGGACAGCAGGTCCCGTCGGCACGAGTCCTTGAGGGCTGTCAGGGCAGCTGCAAAGCGCTCTCCATACTCAGCGTGCAGCTGCTCCCTCTGCCTGCACAGCTCCAGTTGCTGGGAGGAGCGGCTGCAGAGGTCCTGGTTTGACAGAAGTAGCTGGGTAGAGGGAATGAGTATGGAAGGTGACCAGCTGTGAGACACGTTGCGGGGCTGGTTGGCGATGCATTTTCTTTTCTTGAAATTAAACAGCGCTAAATATTTAGACGAATACACAGAAAGGCATGACAGGACAGGTGCTGTCCTTCCTTTCTGTGTGTGTCATGCCTTTCTGTGTATTCGTCTAAATATGTAGCGCTGTTTAATTTCAAGAAAAGAAAAAAGATCAGTTGTGAATACGAAGATAAATTTCACGTGGTATGAAACATCACGCTAGGGTGACTGCTGCGGGCAGGTTAATTGAATACTTGAATTGCAGTGCGCCTTGCTATTAACTGCACTGTTTGTGTTGAAAACAGTGCCAGAAGAAATGGCAGCAAGTTGAACAGATGCCGTAAATTTTCAAGTGCCCACGATACCAAGGAGGGTAAAAATTTTACTTTAGTTCTACTTGTGCAAGTGAGTATGGATACCTTTAGTCAGCACAGTGACAAATGTTAAAAAAAAAAATGGCGAGTGCACAAAACATAATGGTTCACTTTTCATGGCAGTGGAAGGGAGCTAAATGTATAGTTCAATCCATGATACTCTACAATACAAAGCATGTGAACAACTATTGTTAAGAATGAGTTGCGCACACATAAAAGATGAACACAGGAAAATGATGAAAGAGCGCAAACTATCAACCGGTTTTATACGTTTCAACACTGCTTATATAGGCAGTGCGCAACTCGTTAACACCAAGTCACCCAACAAGAAGTTCTTAACTACGTGAGCAATGCCACGTACAAGAGAATCGGTTCAATTTTACATGCTTCCAGCAGGTAACCCAAGTGACCATGTGAAACTTACCTCTTTCTCTTCAAGCTCCAGCAGCATGCGCTGAATGACAAGTGGCTTTCCCTCCTCCTTTATGCTCCTATCCCCATTGCTCCCCTTCCCAGATCCCCCATTTGATGCCTCTGTGTCCACCCTGTCCTGCTGCTTGGACTCCTCGTCCTGTAAGGCACTGCACTCTGCATCTCCATTTTTAAGGCTGCTAGGAGACGCATCACCCGATGCCTTCAGGCTCCCTCTCAACCGCTGCAGCTCTGCTTCCAGGCGCTTGGCTTTGGCAGCCGATTTGGCAAGGGCCTGCTCCAGCTGACGGCACCTGTCCATTGAAGACCGGAGCCGCTCACCGCCGCTCAGCAGACGGTTGGTCAAGTCCTTGACAGTTTTCTGGAAGGCCTCATCCCTTGAGCCGAGGCACTGAACGTGTCGTTTGAGCGCTGACGAGAAGTCCTGCTCCCATTCCAGGCGGCTATTCAGCAGCACCACCTGGCACTTCAGGCTCTGGTTCTCCAGGAAGATTCGCCTATCGCGGCTGGACAAATCGGCGTTGGTTGTTGCTTGCAGCATCTCTTCCGTCTTGGCCACAAGCTGCTCCAGGGTACCATGCTCTTGGTCTAACTGCGCCTTGAGCTTGTCAATCAAATCCTCCGCACTTCGTAACCTTTCCCGGGTGACTTCCAAATCACTTTCTGCCCGCTGACGGTCTGCTGTGAGGCGAATGTTCTCCGCTACAAGGGCATCGTATGCCCCCTTCTCGTTCTCACCATCGTCGAGCTCTGTCGAAGCATTCAGGGAGTCCAGCGACAGCCTTTTGTCGACGGCCTGTGCAAAAGCTGCACAACTATTCTCCAAGGCAGATTTCGCAGCCTCCACATCATCTGTTTGCACAGCTGAGCTGTGACGGACCCGCTCTGGCACAGCTGTGAAGACGGATGGGATGGGTGACACGCAGGGCGACTGCTCACCGGACATCAAACGAGTGCGTTGCTGCTCCAGAGCCTTCTTCTCCTGCTCCAGCCGAATACACTCAGTCTGCAGTTCGTACACCTCCAGCAGGCTTTCATCCTCGACTTCTTCTTTGGCCCGCTGGTACTCGCTCTCCTTGATGGAGCTCAGAGTTAGGTTTCGCTCTGTCCTCAGTGTCCTCAGCTCTTCTTCCGTCGCAACTGAGCTCCGGCGGAGGTTGCCATTCTCGGTTCGCACACTGATCATCTCTGCTTCCAGAGTCCTCAGTTCCTCCTCGAGTGCGGCCACTTTTGTGTGCAATGCCGCCACCTCTCTTAGAAGATCAGCCGGGTTTGGCACAGGGATGTTGTAAGGCTCACAAGCAGCTGCATAATGAAGGCCCTGCATTGCAAACAACTTGAGATCATCAAACACGGATACTATGTCAGCATAACTGTCAACGGAAAGAGAGCGGGCAGTGATCCAGTCAGAGAGGTGGCTGCAGATGAGTTGCTTGCAACTCGGGAGAAGGCAGTCATCGCTTTCTGGGTGCTCTTGCGATGATAGGTGCTCATGGCCGGAATCATTTACCAATGGTTGGTCGGAGAGCTCAGATAGAGGCATAAGAGTGAGTGTGACAGCATCCCCATGGCAACCCACGTCTGAAGGGCCAGCTGCTTTACATTCATTGGAAGATAACAGGTTCAAGTGGCCTGCGTTGTTGGCAACAATCTGAAATACATGAAAAAGAGAACGAAACATGAAAACTCATTTCCCAATCTTTGCCAGGAGCAAGTTGTTATAAAAATGCAAAGAAACACAAGTTTTTTGAGCTAGTTCTGAAGAGATAAGCACTATGGGCGAATAATGGCCACTCACAGGAGTTATTGCTACCATATATACCTGCGTTAGGGTCACTTTTTTCTTGTGGTTTTGATGGGGTGGGGCCCACACATGGGACCAGCATTTTTCCATAAAATTTTTCAGACTACAGCAGAGCCCTCATTATGCGTCCTCTTTTTATGCTGCAACATGGATTTTTATGACAAACTGGGGCAGTCCTAGTGAATCCTTCAAATACATCATGTATTGAAAGCATTGAAAGTGTGGATGACAGGACACGCACCCAGTGATCAGCACGAATTGCGGTTGCTAGATCAGTTTACTTGGCAAAGATCATGTGATTGAAAGTTAAAATCAAGATTCTCCAAAAATCTGGCACATGACTGACCGACCATTCAGAGTGGCGTGCCACGCGTGTGGCCGCGGCCGCCATTGTGAGGTGGTGTTCTCCTGGCCTGCTTTTCCACGCGCTTCAATGCTGAAGGCCTTGCGAAAATCAATTATGCATTCATTTTACTGCGAGCTTTTTTTTGTTTTTGTGATGGTAAACTGGTAACAAGGTTAGACCCTTTATATTAAGCCATGACTAAATTAAAAAACCCTTCTGCTGCGGCTTCAATGCGAAACGTGTTAAGCCTAGCGGCACTGGGCGAACGGCACACTACTATGGTGCTGGAGCCTGGTGGGCGGCGCGTTGCTGTAAAAAGACGTGCCGCTAGCATGTGTGCACCCAATTTTAGTTTTTCATGTAGCCTAACATTTTGTCCTTTCTGGTGCGAACGCTGAGCACACAAGACAAGTTAGCAGTAGGGCGGCCCTACATATTAGTGGTTCCAGGCAGAGTCCGGGACGTGAGACGACGTGTGCGCTGTCGAACTGAGTGTCGCAGGCAGTTATCATCTATCAGCTCCCAGAGTAATGTTCTGCAGGGTGCCAACAGCTGGTGTCCATTTTTTTTTAGCCATTGTTAAGATACAGTAATGCAGCCCTCGGGTCCCGTCTGCCTGTGTTAATGCGACGTTTAGGAGGGGGAGGCGGCGGCGCTGGGCATCCCTCCGCCCTGGGGTCCCCCGTGTGAATGATATGTTAAGATATAAACAAGTCCTTCACTGAACACTTCATAATCCCTTTACTCTGCTTGTTTTTTGGCTCTACTACTGTATAACTCTAATAAGAGCTGCACTTTTTTTTATATATCAGGTGTGAACTTTGAAGGAGTGGCTCTACACGAATTAACAAAAAAAAACATAAAACTATTTTTATTCTCAATTATCTGGTCGAAAACAGGGGATGCCGCCCATACACAGGTGCAACCCTTACACGAGATTATACGGCATTTCTGCGCTCATATGCTACTGGCAAATGCATTTAGTACTAGTGATAGTTGCTAGGTGTTTTAGGGATTCTACACTCCGTAAATTGAGAACAAAGCCGCTAGCAAAAGAAAGCTGTTTATAAACCTGGGGGCAAAGCGCAGTGTGCAAGTGCAAGGGAGAAGGTGTCTATGGATATAGGTAGAAGGTGGTGCACATCGTTGACAAATAGTAGTAGCCACTAAAAGAGTTGAGTGGAGTAAGAAAAGCAAAGGAGGGAAAACAGGCACAGGACTTAGCAGCTCAAAACGCCGAGCAGCAGTGGCATGGCAACGACAGCAGCTGCTGCTGCGTTGGAGGCATTAGCATGCATTAACATATTGAAGGCTTGGCTTTGCTCAGCTATGGCACGTGCATTCGAAGCGCTGCTTCTTTAATTACATCTATATATCCACTGCATCTGTATCTTAGCATGCCGTCTGCGTTTTTAGGGGGTGCCCTCGACTGTGATTGGCCTGAACAGTTTGAGATTGCATTATAATAGAAATAATATTTCTTTTGAAATTCCTCCGAGTTCTCAAATCCCCACAAAATTATATCGTGAAAATAAGATCAAACAGTTATTGTTCCATCATACTCTTGTTTCTAATGATGCCCATAATAACAATATCATCAAAAAAGAGGATGTGGCTGCTAACACAAGAGTTACACGAAAAATACTTCAAAATCTGCGATTTTTTGTGGAACTGCAGAATCACGGGAAACCAGGGGCCTTAAAGGGGCTCTCAACAAAGAAAGATGCGATATGCCTAGGATGCTAAAGGATGCAGCGTCACAAATATCCTCCACCAAAAATTTTTTTCATGCGTTTTGTGGAAGCTCAATTATCTGTAGTCAAAATTTGAATTCCTGCGTCTTTGTGCCTTTCCCTCTCCTCTCGTCACTTGTTTGTCGGTCCGCTGGCCCCATGCACTCAGCCCCTCCGCCGACACGTGCGGGAATTAACCAGGAGGTGCAGCCGCCTCCTAAATTGGTTTGTGTTGGCGGAGCTGGCAGGGCGAACCAATGATAGCAGCCCACAGCTGACATAACGAGTGCTACATGACGCGTTGCGTGCCGCTGGTCATTGCGAAGCACGGGAGCTTTTAATATATTGTATATTGTAAATTATCAGCTTGCTCTTGAGGTCTTTTACGCGGCATGGACGCTCAGTGGCCTCTACTGTACATAATGCAGGCATTTTATAGCCAACCTCAAAGACCCTTTTCAGGGACCCTTTAATTACGGCCAAGGTCCCCAATTTTCTATGGCGAAAAATTTGAAATTGCGCTACGTGAGAACGAAAAATCGGCAATATTCCACAGGAAGCCCCCTATGTATTAACGCATGCGACGTTTCGTGCAGCAGGGACCACCATGCCACCACTTCTTGCCTCACTACTTCGTGTTTCATGCTGCACAGCTCTGTGCCCGTTCACTCTTTTCCCTTCTCTACACCTCTAGTTCTGTCACTGCCTTCTCTTCTTTCTCTGCAGCCCGCGCTGCCTTCTCTCCATGCCTGTAGCAACTCTTTCTCGCTAGTGCGAGCTGCGCGCTTCGTCTCGATAGCCCAAGGTTGCCGCAAAGTTGGGCTTGACCTCGCATTTCACTAGACTGATGGGTGAGCTTGCTGTGAGTGTCTAAAAAAAAAAAACTGAGAAAAAAAATCGCACTCCATCCTCTGCTTGATTCAAAATATAACATGAGGTGCCTTCTGAAGCAGCTGATTCAAGAAAAAAGCTTTGTATAAATATGGTAACATGACTTTAGACAGGTGCCAGCATCGTGACTCTAAATTCTCATGCAAGCACCTCAGCATGCTGGTGCTAGCACCACAGTGCTGGATATGTTAGCTTGCTTGAGCGGATGGAAGTGCAAGCATGTAAAACCATTGACAGAACTTTGTTCGTTACCCGATACTACCTTACGAGAGAATTCACACGATTAAATTAACCAGATTTCCATCATTCTATCGTTTCTGCTGATGTCCACAAACACAACATTATATCTAAAAAAAATAGAATGTGACTGCAAACCCACAATTGTGTGAAAAATGTTAAATCTGCAATAACTGTGGAAAACTAGAGGACTCAATTACAGGAGCCATGCTAGAGTCAAGAACAATGAACCCAGAGCCACATGCAGTAAAAGGAGATCTATTGCCCATTCAAAACTATTGCATAGCCAGGTTCCATGCTTGCAAACACCATTCACATAAAAAAAAGAAGACAGCAGACATTTTATTACCTCAACCACCTTCCTCACAAGTAATTAAGCAAAAAAATAATTTTTCTTCTAAAAGTTTTCTCTGAGGAATGTCTGGGACATTATTAGCCACGTTTTTTGTACACAAAAGAACATTATTTTAAAGACAATTGCAATAATAGAGTCTGCGATAAAGATTTAACTGACTTCAGGATGGTCCTTTTGCAAAAGCGAATGACGATACATTAGAGACTGCTACGTCCTGTTCTACTAAATGACCCTCAATCATCAAGTGAGACACCACCCAAGGATGGTGACAGCTTTCCCTCAAAACTGGATCGCCCTTAAAAGAGACGCCTAATGGTGGAGCTGCGAATGTTAGACACGGCATGCACGTAACAGCGATAGCTCACTTCGCCCTGCTCAGGACCCAAGGAAGCGGCAGCCAGCCGGCCGAGCAGGTCAGTCCGTATCTGCTGCAGCATCGTGATCTGCTGCTCCTGGGCCTCCACCTTCTGCTGTAGCTGCTCCAGCACTTCATTCTTGGCACTCAGCATCTGCACCACAACAGATTTCGACACCTGGTGCTATCATCGCAACATGTACAGTTAGCGTCAATATGAAGGTGGCCCCTTTCATGTCTGCTGACCAAACCAATAATTTATTTTTTCCTGGTGTGACGAAAGAATTGGCAATGAAGGATGCAGGGACAAAGAATCCAGCTATTCTCATGCGTTTTGTTCTGTCTTCTTGGAAACAAACTGCGGTAGAGTACTTTGTATGAGTAGGCTTGCCCTAAAGTGATCACGTTCACATTGATTCCAACAATACATTCACAAGTCCTCTGTGGACTACACTAATATGCGATGAGAGTGCACTAAACAGCAGGCACTTCTAGTATCAACGAATGCAAGCTGCTCTGCCATAAAAATGCTCAGTTTTGAAATACCTTATTATATCGCTGAAAAGAACTACACATTGGCTAATTTCCTACAATAAAGCAAGAATACAGCAGTGATTAATACATTTTGAGGAAGCGCAGGCTCGCTTATAAGAATGCGTCAAAGACGGCACAAAAGCACAGCATGGCAACATTGCATGCAGCACTGTAGATTGTATGCTACACAGCAACAATCCACATTGTAGTTCATTCTAGAAATGGCCATGCAAAGTTACCACAGCAAGAGCATATGCCCTGAGCAGCACAGTCTCACCGAGGCTTGGCTGATGCTGAATTACACGCACAACAATGCCTTCACATTAGTCAAAGCCAAGAAATTAAGGAGACCTTAAGAACAATATCTGGAAAGAAAATGCAACGCCTATTTAAAAATACTTGTAAGCGATTATTTGATGCGATTCATGATATCCCGAGAAATGCAGACCTGGTGAGTGTCATTTAGCTAACAGCACAAATTTATGCTACAATTTTTGTGTAAAAAACAAAAAAAGATATTCTGAAGCTTATATCATAAAGCTAAGAACGTATTCACAAGAAATTTTCAGTAATGAGAAAACAATTCTTTGAAAAGAACATTTAGACATGACATAGCTCCTCCATTTATGACCATTGCATAGGATGTATGAACATATATATAAATACTCACCAACTGCCCGTTCCACACTTCATCAGAAGAGCTTCAATAAGACATTCTGAGAGCTCCCAGTAGTTGATTTGTCTGACTCATTCTGCTTTTTTTGTCTTTAGTGTCTGTCTACCGTCATGATGCTATCATCTACCTAGTCGCACCTCGTTTGGACCCACATCACAGAAGCTTCTATCTAATTCCTGCCTTGTTTATGGGAGGACCACACAATCCAAAAGCTAGGACAACCACAGCCTGCTAAAGTAAGAACTGTCTGCAGGCGCAAACCAATTTATTTATTTATTTATTTATTTATTTACTCCCATACTCTCAAGGCCCGAGGGCATTACAGAGAGGAGGGGCATAAAAAAAGACACATTCCTTGAACGCTTCAGCACTGCTTATTGTAGCTATGGAGGCAGGGAGGTGGTTCCACTCATTACAAGTGCGAGGAATAAACGAATGGAGACGAGTATCAGTGCGGTTTTGAGGGACGCCAACTTTAAACTGGTGGTCGATGCGGGATGACACGTACGATGGAGGAGTAAGTTAATTCTTGATTAAGAGTCATGTTACTGTAAATTTTATGAAATAGACAAAGCCGAAAGTACTTGCGACAGAGAGCAAGGTGAGGAAGATTAAGGGCAGATTTCATAGCAGATACACTAGCAGTTCTTGAGTAGTTTGAAAAAATAAAGCGTGTGGCACGGCTCTGAATGGATCCAATAGTGTGTGAAAGGACGAGATGACCGGGATCCCAAACTGAGCATGCGTATTCAAGTTTGGGTCTTATTAAAGATAGAGTTTTACTGGCACGGCGGCCAATGAGAAATGACGGCGAAGGAATCCAAGCATGCGATTAGCATTATTTGACACAAATTCAACACATATTTTCCAGGATAGGTTATTTGTGATGTGAACACCAAGGTATTTATAAGATGTTACTGACATTAGTAATGAACTGCCAAAGAAATAAGGGGTGTGATCACTAGAAAGGCGGCGAGAGACTCGCATGTGTTTACATTTAGTAACGTTAAGGGTCATAAGCCAATCCGTGCACCAAGAAAAAGCAGAGTTAAGGTCATCTTGTAACGCAACACTGTCAGAGGGGTCAGAAATAACGTGATAGATTACACAATCATCAGCAAACAATTTTATATGGGATGGTACTCGTGATGCTAGGACATTAATATAAATGAGGAACAAAAGAGGCCCTAAAACAGAACATTGCCGAACACCAGAAGTTACAGCGGCAGGAGACGAATCATGGTTGTTAACGGAGACATACTGAGAACGATTAGACAAAAAACACTTCATCCAGTGGCACAAAATGGGGCGCCCACTTCTCTCGCACCCACCAGCTGGTGCTGCTGCTTGAGAGCAGCGTCGCCACCCCTGGCCTCGAGCAGCTCCATGCAAAGCTGGAGCTCCCGCTTAAGCTGGCTCACTTCCTGGGCCATGGTGTGCTCCTGCTGTGAAGCCTCCTGCTGCGCACGCTCCTGCTCCTGCCGAGTCTCCTCCAACCGCTCCGTGAGCAGCCGGATGAGCTCGTCACGCTTGCTCAGCTGACGCTTCACCTCGCCCATCTGCGATGGAAGAATGGTGCACCTGAGGTTGCTAATGCACAGCCTTCTCATATTTTCAAGCTGGAATGGCTAGACATTGCCAGCTGGATTAGCACAGTTAACTGGTCCGGGAAGGCACTACTGCCAAACTGTGCTGTTAACGTATATTAGTACTACTGAAATGCAACCAGCAGAGCATGGCACTTTTGGACCTTTAGGCAGAACTTAGCTAGAACGTTTCCGTGGTCAATGACTGGGGCTTCAGGGTTTCTATCTATCCAGTCAACAGAGTGGGCTGCAGGAAAAAGAAAGTGGCATAGTTCTGGTATATATAACCACCAAGATATATGAGCAGTTTTGTGTAACCCAGAGATTAATATTGTTACCGTAACCCTAGTGAGTTATGAACAGTGATCAGGACAGCCCAACAATCAATTAAACACAGCTGTGACTACCATATTTGATTACCATATATGTCAAGCTTTTGTTACACTGGAGAGCAGATCTGGTTGCCATGTCCGTGGACCATACCTTCCACAATATTACTTACTTTTCTCATCCAACCTTGTAACATACTTTCCCCAAACAGACAAGAGCCATGCAGTCATGCAAGAAGAATTATGACATGGCAAAGTAAAACGAAGGGAAGACCAACTGTGAACACTGATGGCAACGGACAAGACGAGATCTTCTCCACAAAACTCGTCCCACGAAAAGTTGTATAAAGCAGGTGCCAATAGAGATAGGAGTAAAGCGAAAGAATGTCCCCCCAAACAAAAACAGACTCAGCCAGCTAAAGTAAACCTCTTATGAGCGTCTACTGTTTTCCAAGTGCGGGCTACTTCAGATGACTGCACTAGCCACTGCTGCAAACAAAGGCCATTTCACGGCGTAAAGGCACCCCTGGAACAAACAAAGATTAAGCCCATGGAACAGAGACAATAAGCATCCATTAGAGAGCGCAATTAGGTACTGTCATCATTCTGCTGTCTTCCCGCCCTGCTGGTTCCAGAGGTCTCGAGGTCAGCCAGGTGGGAAGACGTCAAAACGCCCTTCAATGTGTCAATGCAATTATGTAATTTCTTCAAAGAGGAAACCATGTAGCGCTTATTTAAAGCTGTCAGCCCACCTTGTCAAGTCTTTCCTTTTTTTGCTCCCTTTCAAGGAAAGGATTTAGCCAGAGAGCTGTTTCAGGAAATGGTGACATAATGAGTCAAACATAATTGTTGCGCTATATAATAAGAAAGCCTTGCTTACGTAAGCAGCGCAGCTTGACAACAAATATTCTCAGCAACAGCTCTTTGTCATGTACTCATACAGAATATGCCTGCAGTCTTATTTGATGCGAGCCTTGGCCACCTAACAAAGCCGCCCGCTCAAAAATTTAGGACATGATAAATTGTAATTAAGCAGCATATCTTGAACTCACCCTAAAAAACCCTAGGCATGAGTGATGCTCGAAAAAAAAAAAAAACTGTTTTTTAAAGGCAAGCAATTATGTTTTCAATTTATTCTGTGCCAATACCAAGTTTCCTAGCAATGCAGCAGGTGTACGATAGTTATCAATGATGGCATCTCCTTCCATACAAAAAAAAATGTTAGCCTTAATGAAATATTTTAACGAGTATTTTTTAGATTACTTCACCCTGAAGCCACTGAACATAAAGCATGTCCACTAATTCCCATGTGAGGGTTGGGTACTAATACATAAACGACTTCTTAATCGCTGCACATGAGAATAATGCCTGCAGGATGCAGTCAAGTTCCTACAACAGTAATCTTATACCGAAATTTTAATCAGGAGGTTCTGACCCCCTTGCGGTTGCTTACCTATGTACGTACCAACCTTAGTCAGATTAGCCCAATCACATTATGGAGAGCTTTGTACCGTAGTATGCAATATCACAGCCTGTGTTAGTCAGGGAAACAGACCTCGGGATTTTGTGGGTTGCAGCGTCACATGAAATAACTTCTTGCATGCATATGTAGGCTTTAAAAAAAAAAAACCAAGCTGCATACAGCCATTTTTTACGTTTAGACTGACAACCAACAGGATTTCTTACGTTTAGACTGCCAACCAACAGGATTCTCAGGCCCTCAGAAACTGGTCTCTTTTTGAGAAAACAGCAGTTTAAGAACTCTTTGCAGCCTCACCACAAAGGACATTTCTGTCTGAATAAAACAAAATTTTTAGAAACTATGACCCCAGGCCTATTCCTGGGCACCAGAATTCCTAGCAATACGGTTATGTTCAAATATTTCAATGAACAGTCATTGCAAATTTGTCAACTTGTCATGAACAGCATTTTAACAACTGTTCAACACAACATAATTTTGGCAGAGAGTCACAGGGTAGTACTACCAAGAGCTGTTTACGTTAAAAATGAAAAAAGCAACACAAAATAATGAAAATAAAATCAAAATCGAATGTTGGCAAAAAAGGACACAGCAAATCGGCTGCGATCGCTCACCTTCTTCTTGTACCTGCTGAGTGTTTCATTGAAAGAAGTATCCCCATGTGCAGGTGAGCGCTCCGATTCCTAGACAGAAAAATTAGATACAGTGCTCACATACTGCAAGAAGATAGAGTGAACATCGACAAAAAGTTGAAAGATGCATGACATCATGAAGTCTTAAAGAAGAAAAATTGCTTCCGCCTTTTTTTTTTTCAACTGCACCACTCAGAGTAACAAAGCAACAAAGCTCACTGCCTCACATCCAAAGGTAGCCAAAAGCTCACTGTCTATGTGTAATCAAGCTAGGAACTATGAAGAAAGCCAGTGACACAAAATTTTTTTTAAACATGCAAAATACTGCATTTTTTGCTTCCAAACAGGCAACTACGCTACACAGCTATCAAGCAATAACTGTGATGCCACAGTCACATTTACTGGAACTGTACCAAGAGTTGAAACGGCTTGACTTGTGAGATCTTTTTTGACTAGCGCTTACTACAACACGGTTCCTTCCCTCATAACAGTCTACAGTCAACTTCAGTAGTTATCCATTTCACAAACCTTCTTGAGTAGCTCAGGTGATGCGCAGGCCTCTATACTTGAGAAGCTAATGTTTGAGCTGGAGTCCAAGCCGTTGTTCACTTTCCCACTCAGATTTCCTGTAGACGTCTGTTGGTAGAAAATGTGAAGTTCACAGTCACTTTAACGAACCTGAGGTGAAGTGAGAATTTCCGGGGCTACAAATTCTATATAACAGTTAAGGTAAGTATCAAAACTGAGAGATATACTACACATTTAACCTCAAATACAGTGTTTCTTGAAACTCAAAACAACTGTCACCTACTGCTGCAACTCATCTTTAGACTGTGCAGCTCTCCAGAGGGCCAAAAAGGTACTATGCACTGAACAAAAGACAAGCTAGGTGGCATACTTAATGAAAACTTTTGCGTTGAAGAACCTGTGCCATTCTCAAATTTTACTGCACCATTTGCTCTAATAGTAGCTGCTTTATGCCAGTGTGCCGAGTGCGACAATACGTCCAATTGCTTATGCAGTCAAAGCATGCTTTAAATAAAAAATGGCAAGAATGTGCACACCTTTCTGGACACACGGTCTGAAGATGCTGCGGAAGCCATGCTGGAATGGCTGGTGTCTGCAGAAAGCCGGCTGCCGAGGCTGGAACTTTGACTTGACGATGGAAGAGGAACGGAAGATGGGCTCTGGAGATAAAGAAAAGTATGCAAGGCCTGGTTAACTACGGTGACCACAACTCTGTGCACCACCTCATGACCCAAAATGGCACACATCAGAAATCACACTGAAATTAAGGTGAGGTGAGACTTCATTTCATTCCAAAAAACGATTATTTAATTTATTTCATCTTAGACTCATTAGATAACGCAACTTTCTTAGCTTTCAAATAATCTCAAAAGACGTGGGGATTGGTCACACTCAAAATACACTGATATTGCTTCTTTTTCGTAGTGTCTAGAAAAAAAAGTTAGGCTGCGGATTAGCACAGCTAATCTAGGATATGTAAAGCGAAAGCTGTGGGGTTCATTGGCGTTGGCGTTGACAAGGTTCTAGACTCCTATGATTTTGAAGAAAGGAAGGGTGCATAACTGGCTCCCTGGGTCAGTGGACACCTCAATCACACTTTGAGGTACATGACAGTGGTGAGAGAGTGCTGACAACCTTGTGGCAGACATGCAGCACTGCAGCAATAGGCCGCAAGGTTCATTGGGTGACCAACCTCTCTCAATCAACCATTAATTTAACTGCTGCCTGCCAGGGTGGCAGGGTGGAAACGCTACCTACCCAGTGTGTGGAACCCACTTAACCCCAGGGAAAGCATGTGCTTTGAGGCAAGGAAAAATTTTTGGTGAACGGAAAGGGCCCAGTATCTACCTCAACCTCTGCCAAACATGCCTTTCGAGAAAAGGAAACGTTTTGAAGAAAGGAAAGGGTGCAGTAGCTCTCACATCTCAAAATCCCAGATCTGACATCTTTTACATTTTGCGGACACATTTTGCAGACACCTTTTCACCGACAGAGCCTAGTAATGCTTTCGCATTAAAAAGAGAGGCCATACTGACAGAGACAGTGAAAAACACTGTAAGCAAGGAACAGTTTCATAACACACAATCGCCTTGCAAAGACTTCAGGCTCACTTTTCACACAATTTTTTTTTTCCCTAGTGTTTTCCTCAGGAAGTAGTGGTCCTAGATGACTGAAATATTTTCAGTACAAGCAGTACTGACACAAGAAAAACTAGAAGTGCGAAAAATAGTTTACACAATTTAGTTGTGCATTCAATGCACCCTCACAGAACCCTTACAATTATTGAAAGAAGAGAGTTGACTGTAGGAGAACTACCATAAATTAATACAAAGTTTTAAATGTAAGCTCATATTTCTAGTTCCAGGTGTGTAAGGTAAATGGGCCTTATGAACTCTTAATCTCAGAGCTATGTGAATAGCCAATTAAAAAAGGTAAAATTATGTAAAACATTTAAAATGAACATAAACAAAAATTTGTGAGCATTTTCTTCCCAAATTTTAAACTCGATTAAAGTGGTACTGCTCCTAGAAAGTATTTGCGCAAACTTTGATTAACACTGCTTTGCTTATACACAGGGGTTGGACTTATCTGTATTGTTTTTCGAAAGTTTGGTGGACTTTTGTCGGTATTTATTTCAAAATGCAAGTTTCATTTTTATTTTTCAGAAATATTTGTGTTTGTGTAGGGTTTAATGGCACATAAGCAGATAAGGCCATCATGCACCAACCAAAAGGTATAGGACAGTTTTCTGCGGAATCTTATAAAAATGTTAAAAGTGATCGGTGGTGCAGACGGCCTAAAATACTAGCTTTTCTATCTAGTGATGCCTTTTTCAGAAATATTATTTTTGTGAAATGAGTTACTGACTTTTCTCGGTGATTTAATGTCGCAATCCCGTGAGGTCATAAGCCGGCATTTTTGTCAGCAAGAACTGCTTATTTACCTGTAATTATAATGTACAAATGGTAGTGCTTGGAGTTGCACTTGTAGAAGGGATTGCTATCGTCATTGACAAAGTAACAGAAGTTAGATATCTGGCAGATAAAAACGCAAGTGGAAGTTTATTTCTAAGACTCCGTGGACATGTTATCATTGGGTTGCCACGCTGTGTTGAGCGAGAGGGAGGGGCATCACAAGGTCTGCATGTTAATGGCAGCAATGAAACTGCCACTCAATTTTTGGGGTAGCCAGGACACGATATTTTTTGTGACACCCATGCACGGTTTCGTGTCAGTGTCCTACATGCAGTTGATAAATCTGCATAACCGACTAACTGATCTAAGAGTGATGATAGAGAAGAAACTGTGCTCAGTCAGTTAACTAGCAGGCAGCGAGGAGGTGGTGTTTCCTATCTGCAGAGGCGTGCACGCTAGCCGAGCAATACCTCAAACCAGACACGTATTCAAGGGGGGACCTGAGGCCAAGCCGATCGATAGAAGAAACCACTTTGGGCCCTTTCCGAAAAAATTCCCAGCTATGTGGCTGCCTCAAATCGCACAACTGAATTTGTTTATTCAACAATACCACCGTCGGATCAAGTCTGTGACTTTCCTACTTAGTTGATTTTCAGCTTTCACTGAGTGCAACCAAAACTCAACAGCTAGCTAGCTATGCCTTGCACGCCGAGAGTACTGGCCTTTTTCGGTTAAAACCAAAAAGTACAACCCCCGTTTAAACACTAGCTGCAGCACATTTTATTGTTACCAAGAAGGCGGAGCGCTGGCTTTCTTGCGGCATACATAAGTAATGCAGTGAAGTATACAAAAAAAAAGTAACCCTTGCGCAGTGCTTTTAGGTGCTGGTGTGAACAGTACCAAAAGAGGTTATAAGTAGGCAAACACATGCTAATTTAGAACATCTGCTGCACTTCCCTCTACTTATTCACAGTTTACAATATTCTCTATGACTTGCCTTTGGCTATTTTTGCCACATCGTATGGCAGGAAAATACATGTAATGTGCTCCCTCTGCCCCCTGCTGCCAACACAGCAACAGGTACCTGATAGTACAAGGAAAAGGAAAAAAACACCAACTCTCACTCTCCCCGCCAGTCTCTCTGTTGCCCGTTTCCCTTAGTACTTCCTCATATACAGGCAACACTGTCCTCAATGCAGAGCTTTATTGCTGCTTTTCACATTCAGGCTGCTGATGCTTCTGGGTATTTCAAAGCACCTGATACTAGTGTGCTTTTGCAGCCAAAAGCATAATTATACAGCCAACCCCCAAACTTGAGAACTGTTCATTTGGTTTTCTGCTAGAATCGTCCACATAGTGTGATACTGAAAGTTTCCTGGCCATTTTGGACAGCATTTGCAGCATTTGGAAATCACCGATTATGGAGCACGCATGTGCATCATTTCAAGAACTGTGATATTTGCAACTTCCAAACATCATAAATGGGTCAAAGCATCCTACAGCAAACACCTGAACCAAACAGAATTGAAGTCAAATGACGACGAGAGGGTGAGAGGGTTTTCTGCAATGTGGACGAGCATTTCTGAACATTTACTGTATCCATGAATCGTTTATCCAAAATGGGGGGGGGGGGGGGGGGGGGAATTGAAAAATGTGCAATACACGCATGGCTAACATTTGCTGCTCAAATCTGTATCTGTTTCCCTGAATCAACTTTAAATGACTGAAAGGGACGTAATAATTCAATTATAGTTAATGCTTTTGAGGGCCATACTGTCCTTATGAGAGGCCGCAACGGAGCGAAACATCATAAAGCCGGTGTCTATTAAAGCTAGTTGCAATGTACAGACAGACATAAGCTTATAAAATGTGGGCTCGAAGCAAAAAAAAAAAAAAATTGGCGAACTAATTCTGTGAAAATCCTAGAAGCATTCTTTATTTGCTGGAATTAATACCAGCTGCCCAGGTAGCGAGGCAATGCACAAGTAATTTTTCTTCCCCCCCCCCCCCCCCCCCCAAACCCATATCTCGTCTAATTCAGGCCCCACGATTACCAGTCTTAAGCAAAGGCGCAAACTATAGCACAACTCTCCTCTTCAACCCTGTCTCGAAGATACTGAGGCAGTTCCCTTCAGGCGATGCCCGAGTAGCACTGCGTCAAGTCGCGCGCGAGGCCCCCCATCCAACACGGAAGGGTGAGCAGGTCGACGCGAGCATGGATACGCTGACCCATCTCCATCCACGATGGGCACAGTAGAAAGAAAGCGGCTTGCGTCACCCGCCGCTCCTCTGACGTCATCGTCTACGCGACCCTGTCGTCAGCGCCAGCCGCGCGCGACGCGATCTCCCTCCGGACCGGTGCGACAAACCGCGCGCTGCCGCTGAAGACCGGCGCAGAAGCAGCAGCCTCGGTGGGCTCTGAACGACCCCGTAGCCCATCGGCCCGCACATCAACCGGTAAACAAGTGTATACGAACTCTGCATACATCGCGAAAAATGTATAAACAAACGCGAAAAGCACGAGGACGACGAAGAAACTAAAAAAAAATAAAACGAAAGGACTATACATAGCGACTGTTTTATTTCAACATGGCCACACTGCGGGAAATCCAGAACGCGATAGGCGCGTCCTGGCGTGAAATCAATATCAGACTCTGGACTTTCCCCGACGTGATCTGCTCCTGCCTTTTATAAACGTACGGCTTGCTTGATCAAATAAACAAGTCGGTATACACTAAGCGCCAGCTAGTCCTGTTGTTTTTGTGCTTCATCGCCGTCCTCGTATTTTTTTCGAGCAGATTTATTACACAATGAGTAAGTGACTATTACAGCAGGCGGATTACATACAGCTACGTTAATCACGCACTGCTAATGAACCCCGAAGTACGACAGCGCAGCGACGCGTACAAGACGACCGCTAACTAAAGAAACTAAGAGGAGGACGGTATTATCAAAGTGAACCAGAACAGCGGTTCGCTTTATTACCGGTACCCTCACCAGTTGGGGCATCTGAGAGGGCCGGCGCTTGAACAAACAGATGCCCGACTGCCTGACCGCTCCTCGGTAGTAAACTGGCGCGTGGGCACGACTCGGGAAGGAAGCGGAAGACGCCTCTAAAATGGAGACCCTCCAATGCTAACAGCGCCAAAAATTTTCGTGACGCCGCGGATCATCCGCGGTTAATCCCCTGTAATCTTGGGATCAACCTGTGTGACTTCACATTAAAACCGTATGAAGCGACCTTCCTCGCGAGGCGACGTACGATGGCGACGGCCGTCGCTGCCGCTGATGCAGACCCGCAGGAACCGACGAGACTTGGCGATAAGACAGCGGCGCGCTTTCGGTGTAGCTCGGTTGGCGCCGCTTCAACGGTCACCCACTAGGCGTTGTAAAGTAAGTATAACTATAGGCTACAGTACCGCGTTTTTCTGACTAAACAGCGTAAGGACTGATGAAAACGATGGCGAAAATCCCTCTTTGATATAATACACTGCATTTACAATGGGCATGAACAGCGCAGTGGCGTTAAACTACATTTTGTGGTGCTGAGACTGGCACCAAGTCAGACATGCCCCACAACATCCTTTCTCGTTGCACTATACTCCCACCAGGTTGTCACTGAACTGTTGCGATGTATACGGCTCATTACAGCGCCACCACGAAGCAAGTGTCGGCAGCAAGGACCTGCGCTTTTTCGCCGCGAACTTCGCTCGCAAAATAACCAGATATGAAGTTACGTAGCAGGAAGGACTTCGGCTAGTGATTATAGCTTCCGGAGTTGGCTTCCGGGCAATGGGCGAAATGTTCGGCAAACCCATAAACTGAGCGGCAGTGGTTCGGAGGCTTCAAGCCCATCGCACAATGGCATCGCGCGGCGTGCCATATACCGTGAATTCTCGCCCCATGCGGTTAGCGCTTTAAGCACGGATTAACCGCGACGCCATGACAGTCAGCATATATTCAACTGGCTTGTGTCTTGAGTTGAATCTAACTATAGACACAAGCATCGTTTGGTGCATATTAATGCGTGAGCATTAGAGGGGGGCATGTCGCGGGGAATGTGAAGCCGTAGGAGTTGCACAAGCCCCACCGATGACAGCACCTACCATCGCAGGGCAGTGGCGCATCGCTTAACCGCTGCGCCAGGAGTGGTATGAGGACTCCCAGTGACCTACGAATGTGCAGTAGAGGATGATCGATGTCGCGGCGTTAACAGAAGACGCCAAGAACGGAAAATAAAAGTAACTAAAAAGAAATCGGCGTGTGGTCAATGAGCGTATACTCATAACGGCGACCGCTCAAGCATTTCTGTCGTGTCACCCAAGCGAACGCCATTAGGTTTTTTTTTTTTTTACCTTTGTACACAGCCTGTGCAAACAGCTCCTCCGTCTCTCTTTCGGCCTCTCCCTTATTCTGTCGATAATTTTGACTCCGGTACCGTGTCTTCATTCTCCCCCTCACGCACGGGCCACTGTTCAAGTGCCAGCCACGAGCAAAGCAGTCGCAGCGGCAACTCTTCCTACGTTTCTTATTTCGTGAATAAACACAACCAGCCGCACCATCCGTGACGCAGCTGCTGACGTCACGAGAAGTGGGTTCTGAAGCACCCGTTTCCTCTTTTGCTCGCTTTTCGAATCGTCAAGCGCACACCAGCTACGGTCGCGAAGAAAATATAAAAAGCCAAGGATTTAAGACCACGTCGACGCCGAGGGCTGAATCAGTGACGCAAACGCTATACGTGGCCTCAGCGACGAGTGGCCGCTCTCGCCTCTTCGGGCGAGAGCAAATATACCTGAACGCGATGATATAGCTGTCCGCGACGGATCACGGAGGCGTAAGCTGCAGGCTATCACTCCAACCACCTCCGAGGAAAAAAAATAATTAGCAACATGACGCCACACTGACGTCATCATCACTTGCTTTTACGGGAGCGCTGACAACTCTGGAACTACGCGCAGCTCGGAAGCTTAATTTAACCCTCGCAAAAATTAGATCACCAATTCATGAACTGTCCACCAACAGTCTATGCAAGCTTTATTTTTTTTTTAAAGGGTAGCAAGTCACGACGCGAAGTCAATAAGCTCGCACTCCCATGTGAAAATAGAGACGCGGCAGACTTTCCTCAGGGGTATCACATCTTCCACAGTCGCACTTTCCAGCTACAGGGACGGTTCTACTTCCGTTCCTGCAGGACACGATTTCCGGTTCACTAATGCAGCTGGAAATGCCATTTCCCAGCTGGGATGTAATGGTTGCCAGTTCAATAATCCGGATGGAAATGGCAACTTTTTTCTTTCCGGTCTAATCTGTGAGCGACGCCATCTGATCAAGGCCTTCTGATTAAAGTCATTACGTTTGATGGACCAGGGGCAGGCCTCGCAGATTTTCCGCAAGGGAGTAAGCTAGAGGACACCTTACTCCTTTTTTGTTACTCCCATACAGGCGTATTCGTGCTTTAGAGTGCACTGCACCGGCGCGTTATTGCCGTTCCGTCGCCGAAAGTCGGCCGCAGAATAGAGCAGTCAGCCAGCGGCCTGATCACTATACACTAAGGCCTCTTCATAGCATCTCTGCCGAAGAGCGTGCAGCGTCACGGAGGGGCTTGAATCACTACAATCCCGCCTTCTTAGACGTGTTTTTAATAAGTCGTTAGAAGGCGCCAGTCAGGGGTTCAGAACGATTCTGCCAGTAGTCCAACATGTATACGAAGACGTCCATGATGTCATTTCCTACAATGATTCTATAATTGTGCGGTGTGCGTGGAAGAAGGCGCATTACAGCAATTCACACGGCTGTATAGGTACAGTCTGACGGGAATGCCCACCAGACTTGATCTGTACAGCCATATACAATTAGGGGGCTTTTGAAACCAATTTCATCTTTTATGAAGCGCGGACGCGGCGTTAAATCGGCGATCTCTTTACTTGAAGGAGCCCATGGCACGCACGCGGCTTTCCGCTTGGACGAAAGCGTCGTCCGTTCTTCTCCGACCACTCTCCGAGATTGTAGGTTTTGGAACCGCGGGAAGAAATTACCCCCCTCCCCTACACGTGGATTTTTTCTCGCTTTGCCCCCTTCTCGGTCACAAACAGCGCAGCAGACCGAACTGCCCGAACGGCGTTCATTTACTACACGCAACCAGCTGCGGCTGTGTCACGTGCGGCGACTGTCTACGCACGCCGAACGCTGTGTCCAAGAGGCGACCCAAGTGCGACACGCAAAGAAAGCAGGCTGACGGCGCACCAGTATACTTCGTCCGCAAGCACGGCGCGGCTGCGAGGAATCGCAGCGTCGCGACGCAGCCCAGCATCAGTGCAATGTATACACTGTATAACTTTACGAAAAAGAGATACGACCTCGGCAAGTGCACCCCGTCTGTTCCCGTCCCAGCTGCATTTCAGCGAGCCTTAATTACCCGCATGCGAGATGACTGTTGGCGAACGTAGGCTTCCACGCTGGCGTTGAGCCAAGGGAGGGCTCGCATTGGCGAACCCGGGCCCCCGCAAGACCACTTTCCCGACGCTCGCGACAGGTCACAAACAGCCCCCCCCATCAAGCCACGCAAGACACCAAGCTCAGGAAAATACTGACACTATAGGACGGTGCACGCGTCCGCAGAAGTTCGACACGGACTGGTGTGTGACCGCGCCATTATGTGCGCAGTTCGCGGCCTAGGAGGCCGTGATAAGCGACACGCATAGAGCCGCTGCTGCCAGATTGCGAACAAAAACTGAGCTGGCTGCACCAGTCAGCTATATACAGCTCGGATACGTCTCCACGACGCCGTTGATCGCTGTGAACGAAAATGAATGAAGTTTCCAAACACAGGCGTCCCCATGATGCTGGCTCAACTATCGCGGACACCTGGCGCCTTGTGTCGGGTGCACACAACAGTCCAGCGAGCAACAAGGCGACGCTCGGCTACGAGCACTTGATGGAAAGGTCTGAATAATACAGCGGTACGTATGTA
Source organism: Amblyomma americanum (assembly GCF_052857255.1). Classification (NCBI taxonomy): domain Eukaryota; kingdom Metazoa; phylum Arthropoda; class Arachnida; order Ixodida; family Ixodidae; genus Amblyomma; species Amblyomma americanum. The sequence continues at coordinate 150,550,402 of NC_135499.1, read as the reverse complement.
CAGACCACGCGCGAGTCATTCGGGGCAACGAAAAAGTAACGACGGTGGCGACAGAGCGCAGGCAGACGACACGCGGCCAGCGACAGAGTGCGCCACTCCGAGCCAGGTTTCAAAAGCATCATACAATCACGAAATGAAAGGATTTCGCAAAGGGGCGCGCGAAATCCCGCGGAGGTCGGGTAATAACGAAGAGTGCGTAAATTCGGTTTACTTCTGCCGATACCAGAACAAAAGAAGAGAGAAAAAAAGAATTTACAGACGTTTTCTTCACCGCCGTGCAAACGCCGAGCCTACACTACCAACGCTAACTCAAACCTCCGAGGCCAAAAGTGCGTGGCCTAACATCATCGGACCACAAAAACAATTCCGCCCACCCAGCGGCCATATACCGCTCTGCTTAGAGCCGACTGGAAGCGCGCACAATGCGTTGCCATGCTCCCTTCCTCAGGCCATCCATTCAGAGCATCCCTCCCTCCCCGACCCCCCTGGCAGTTCGCCCGTCGCAATCGCGGTGGAGCGCGCGCACGCGACGGCAGCGTGAAGGACACAGACTCCCTTCCCCGCTGCCTGCCAAGTTCGAAGCGGCAACGCTCAGGGCTGCAGCACCTTCCGCAACAGCGCACGCGGTCGGAGCGACGGAGACGCTCGCAAATCCGCATTACCTTCCCAACAACAGGTACACTTAATTCTGCCCAGGAACAAATATAGGAGAAATTTGCACAAGCCGTCTAATTAAACGAATTGTGAACAGGAGGAGGGGCATGAGGGAGAAGGACCTGTGGTGCACATTAGTGCAAGCCTTCGATCTTAGCCGCTTCACTATACTCAGTGGCCTACCTACAGCTCTACGCTGCAGAGAAGACCAAACTAGAATGCCTCGTCAGAGAAGCATTCAAATCGGCATTACGCCTTCCTCACTACACGTGTACGGAACGATTCCTCCAACTCGTCATTCGCAACACACTTGAGGAACTCTGCGCGGCCCACAGCCCCACACAGTTGGCGCGGCTCACGAAAACTACGACAGGCAGAAGCATCCTCGACACATTAGAAGCAAGAGCAGAGCCAGAAATAGATGAACCAAGAGAGGTACCCTCAGGAAACGGCTCACTATTAAACCTCTTACCAAAAACATGCATCCTATGCACCACTAGGATAGGAGGACGGCCAGGGCTCGAGATCTGGCTCGGAAATACAAGCAGCAACCCGGTGTTATCTACGTCGATGCGGCTGAGTATCCGTCTCCCGACAGAGCATTTGCAGCGCCAGGGGTTACGGAAACACATGCCACTGTCCTGTCAGCCCCCATCCGCAATAGCTGAGGCAGCCCTCGCTTTAGCTATTGCAGATTCACAGGCACATATCATCATCGACTCCAAGACTGCCATACAAAATTTCGCCCGGGGTAGATTCGCACAGTCCACTCACAATTTTCTTAACAAGATCCCCTCACCAGACAGGGACATTGAATTGATTTGGGTGCCGGCACACACTGGCAACACTGGAAACAAGGCGGCTCGCCACACAGCCCGAGGACCGGTGGGCCGGGTGGTGGACACTTCCGCCCTGGGCACAGACAAGGATGGTCTACAATTTCTGTTTTAATGATCTAACCCACCACTTCCGCCTCGAACGAAGGAAGTTTCCGCCCCCGCACGAGGGGCTCAATAAAGAGCAAGAAATCGCCTGGAGAAGACTCCGAACAAATTCCTTCCTTAACCGAGCAGTTCTCTCCCATACGTTTCCAAGTCAATTTTCTCCCGCATGCACAATGTTCGAATGAGAGAGCTACCCTCAACCACATACTTTGGGGATGCAAGGAGGACCCCCGTCTTCAGAATTAGGGCAAATCCTGCTTCCAGACGACTGGGAGACCCTGCTGCGCAGCTCGGACCCGTACATACAGGACCGGATCCTCAAGCGCTCCTATGAGGTCGCTAGCAGGCTTAACCTGCTGGCCAACTAGTAGGGCAATGTAAACCGGCCCTGTACAACTATCCGGCCGAATAAAGGTTTCTTTTCGCCCACTCTCTGCACCTTGCAAAGCACGGAATCTCGTAAACAAAGAGTAAGCGAGATAGTGAACGAACAGCAGCTCACCTTTTGTTACTATATACGAAAAACAGCTACAAAACAACGCTGACAAGACCCACGTGGAAAGTCCGACTGACTCTGCACTAACGTAGCGAGGAAGGTCCCTTATTAGCACGTCAACACAATAACAACACGGAACACAGATCACACGTTGAAGCTTCTAAGATGGCCAGCCTCACCAAGAAAAACAACTGGGGTTTCTTTCATAACCGCAGCAAGTATACCAATAGTCATCCTAAGCGAACATTTAACGATATCCCGAAGAATAAAAAGGAATTATGAAAGCGACTCGAAAACGAATGGAATAAAACGAAACAACCGATTCGCATTCGCACAGCCTTATGGTCGCGGCACAGCACCGCCCTCTGTCATTATAACAGGACATTACAGGCCGCGCACTTTCTAAGCAAAACTGCACGAGCCTGTAAAAGGCAAATGCATGGGAAGAAGACCAGAGTGAACACAGGTAGTCTAAAGGGACTATACACGGCCTGTTATCAGTCGTCTACAGTAGTTGTCAGACCAGTAACAAAGCAGCGACGGTGGAAAGCGCAGAGCACGCGATGCTTTCGGCACATAGAAACGGGAATGGCAAAGGCCTGCGGGGGTTCGGTGCCAAGTCTCTCTATCTCGACCAGAATTCCGAAAGTATATAACCACTCTTCGCGCTTTGCTTACAAGACGCGAAGCTATATCTGCTTGTGACACCGCTTCCAATGCCAGCGAAACACGGCATTAGCCGGCTGACGGCAACTGCTTCCCACTCTCTCCTTCTGCAAATTAGTGACCGCGAACTTCGAAAACACGTTCACTTTCAGAAAACAAACAAACAAAGAGCGTAGCGGCAGCGAGAGGGTCGTCCGTTTGCGTAAGTTGGCAGCGCGCTCAACCAGTCACGCGACCAGTTCAGGCGAAAGCTACCCTTCCAGGCGACATTATGCACAGTGGGGGAGAACGGGGAGGTGCGGGCGCGAATAAAGAGTAGGGGGGGGGGGGGGGGAGAAAATCCTAAATGCGTCCGCGTACACACACACACACGCACACACACATGTGTGTGTGTACTGTGCCACGCCGCAGTGACAAATTCTTTCCTCAGCATACGTACCCGGAGTACAGCTGTACATCAACTGCGCCCGTCATCCGTCGCCCATGTACGTCGCGCCACAGAACCCCTCCGAAGAAAGTGCCTTACCGGTGTAAGAGGAGGGCCAACCACACACAGAGACACACGCACACGCGCTATCACATTTAGTGCACGCAAGTCGACGACCACTTCTCGCACTCGGGGGGGTTGAGGCCGCGCTTCACTGTTTCGTTTCGCTTTCGAGGAACGTTGCGACGCACCACGATGTCACACGCACGCACGCACGAACACGGGGCACAAAAACAGAGAAGCTCCGAAAAGAACGCGGCTCAAAGGAGGAGAAGCAAAAAACAGAGAAGGATTAACACCACGGAGGGAGGGAGGGAGAACACACACACAGTTTCCTCGTCGTTCTCGTCGTCGCCGCGTTTAAGGTGTCATCGCCGCCGTCCCTCAGAAGAGGCAGCGTGAGTGAGGGAGCGACAACGTCAGCCACCAGCCAGCCGCGAAGTGGCGCCCATTTCTCGAGGACCCGGGCGCGGTACACGGGCTCTCACGTTTTCACTGCGCCGAATGCATCGCCATCGGAGGGACACAGCAGCAGTGGCGACGCGAGAAAGTCCCGAGTACACGAAGCACACTCCAAGGAGCAGGGGCCGGACACCGGTCGTATGAGCACGTCGTACATCGAACAACAACACGGAGGCGACGGCCACAAAGAAAGGACAAAGGTGACGTCGGCGAGGCGACTGCCTGCGCCGCGAAGTGATGATCGAGGTGGTCCCGAGCGCTTTTGTGCCGCGAGTCCGCAACCAAATTGGCTGGCTGGCTGGCCGGCCGCCGAAAGAACCCAACGTCTACCTCTCTGTCTCGGCGGCCTATAGTCTTACTGCCGCCAATGCGTCATCGTAAAGTGCGTGCGTGCGCGCGGGTCCCCGGCGCCTTCCCCTTTCCCTCGCCTCGGTGCCATCACGGCGTCACCTTACGGGAACCCTCCGCCCTGGGCCCGTCTCCCATGCTCTCTCTACCTCTCCCGAGCGGGCTTTCCTAAGGACCCGTTGTTATATTCTGGGAGAGTCGACCCATGGGCGCTATTTTGGTCGCCACAGCTTCTCGGGGGTCGCAGAGTTGGAGGAGGAGGGTCGTAGGACCACGGGCTCCGAAGAGGGAGGAGAAGGAAGCCTATCGGGTGCGCGGCGCACGCAGCGTCGTCACCCAACACCGCGTCGCCCAATTTTTCCGAGCTCCCCATCCTCACCGCTCCTCCTCGGCAGCGGAGCGGTGCAGCATCCGCTCCGAGGCGGACAGCTCGAAGACCCGAGCGAAGGACTCGGCCAGCTGTTCGCCTTCCTTCGTCGAAGACGCGCGTAGTTTTTCAAGGGAAGCCGTCGTCGCGGCTCGCTTGGCCGTCGGTCGTTGCACTCGCTTCTGCGCCTCAACAGCTGCCTCGCTGCGCGCACTGGGGAGGCGACAGTGCGCGCGCACACACGCGCGGGCATAGTTCGCGTCGCCGCCGGATGTCATCGACTTCTGCCTTTCCTTCTTGGCCCTGTCTTTGATTTTCAGCGCCGGCGGCGCCGATATAAGCGGGCACAACGTGAACACCCCCTCGGCGGCAGGACGTCAACGACTTCCTGCCTGCGCCTCCTCCACTGCATCCGAGCAGCAGCGGAGTGGTATAATTAGGAAGAAAGCTGCGAAGGGCCTAAATGACGCGTACAACAAACGCCTCGCCTAAATGACGGTGCTGGCAGTCCCGGTTAGACCCCTTGGTAGAGCGACTGCTCCGGTGAAGCGTCCTGGTCTGGGGTTCTCACCCGCGGGATTCTAACACCCGGACCAGGACGAATTGTTCTTTAACTATACGCGACGCTTCTTTAGAAGCTGTACAACTTTCCTTTGTAGCCGTATGGCTGCGCTCGGGTGGATGCCAATGAGTAACTACTTCCCTATTACAAATCTACTCCACCTTGGGGTGGTTTCCCCTAAACATTTGACCAACACCGTCCTCACGAAGTAACACCACTAGAGTGACCACTAGGATGACCAACCGTGCGGCCAGGGGCCGAAGAGCTATAGCTATACGCCATAGAGGGCAGATGGCTTCATTCTAAGTATGAAAGCCACACAGCGGTATATGAGGTATGTGACAGTGGAGGGCTTATTATTATCGGACCCGACTATTTCGACCTGATGTTCTTTAACATGGAACAAAAGCTAAGTACCCAAAAGTTTTTGCAGGCCACCTCCATCAGCAGCTGCACTAGATCTACGCCGCGCAGTTGTGCCCGCGGTGTTTTGCGTCTTTCTCGGGTAAATGATATTTAGCACCACCGAAACAACACCGAAGAAAAACAATTAAAGGCAGCGAATTCCGTTCTGTTCAGGAAGTTCGAAAACTGGCTGTATACAATTCCCAGTTCCACTGTACTGCTGTCTTCGGAACGTTCAAAGCAATTTCCTCCACACCCGACCGCCTTCACGTGCGTTCATGGGGACGCGACGGCGCTGACTCATGCACCTTACAACACAAGCGGCACTTTTAGACGCTCGACACTCCTCGCTTCGGTTAGCGCCCTACAGAAGCACCTAGAGCGCTGCCGCACCGTTTCCGCCAGGTACACGTCATCTGGGAAAGAACACTTCTCCTGCAGGTAGATTTCAACACCGGGTCTCTAGCGCAAATGCACCGTTTTTGGTACAGCATCTACAAAGGAAAGCGCCCAGCCGTCGTGGCATGACGTCTACGGGTACACAACGAAGAGTGCCTCTATAACCATAACCAATTCATTCACAATCGAAGGCCGTTAGCAGTGTCGACTACATCTTTTTTTTTTTTTTACAGCGACAGCTGTTAGGCGCGCGACCATGGCTTCCGCGCTGGCGTCGTCGCCGTCGGCGTAACCGGTGGGCGCTAGCGCAGGTCAACCTGGGTCGCATAAGCCTACGGGTGGCCCTGTTTGGAATAGCCGCCTGCCAGTGCAGGGGTGCATCGCGTGACCACTACACCAGTGCGTCAGGAATATATCCCCCAAACCACACGCCTAAACAGCTATCGCTGAACATCGCCTTACAGAGTCGTAACCGTCCTGCGAGTTTCTTTTTTTCGTGCGTGTGTGTGCATGGTGTACAGTTAGACCTGACCCAGTGTTTCTGTGACAGTGGAAAAGCGATAAAAAAAACGATAACGCTGCTCAACGCAGAGGCAGCGGGAGCTACATGCGCTGTGAATGCAGGCATAGCCTTCGGACAAGGAAGCTCCAATACCGCCCAATATTACTGCGCCGGCTTCAACGGGGACTCGGGGGAGACACGCTGGTAACGCATCGGCTCACTGAACCTGATCCGGGAGGTGTCACTCGCCACAGGTGCAGTGCAGAGGACCAAAGTTCGCACAAAAATGAAAAAAAAAGAAGCCCGGAACGTCGGAAAACTGAATGGGAGACGACTATAGGAAAAGCTAGAAGCAAAGCAAGCAGTCATATATGTGACTGGAGAAAACGGCGGTTGGGTCCGAAAGCTGCATTAATTGATGCGGTCCGGCCGATCGCCGATCAGCGAAACGGTTGCACTAGCGCCCGGGGTCGTGATGTTAGATCACGATCAATACGAAGGTCATCGGTTTCGCGTCAGCCGCCCGAGACCAGTAAATCTTTACTGATGTGACGGCCACTTGCTTTTCAATACAAGTGATGGTGCAGTCTAGTATTCCTGGAAAAATGGACTTCGGTACAAAGTACCTCATTCCGGTTACGTCCCAAACCTACAAAGTGGCCACCTTCATATCGATTCCGGCTCCACAGGGAGGAGACACACCATTTTTAATCTTTCCTTTTTCTTCATCGTTCCACCGTAACATTCGTATGCATAGCACGGCGGGCAGGGAGGTATTTTCAACAGAACTCTTCTCGCCGTCGCAGCGTAGCGTTCGCACGCATGGACAAGCACCGGGCGTACCGTGCATGATGCGAAGCTGTTGTCGCGGCTGCCGCGCTCCTCGTCGGCGAGCGACGGCGGCGGCGACTGGGGACCCGGGCCGGCGCCGGGCGTCAGACAGAGGGCGGAGCTGCCAGGCACACCGCTGTCGCCGCCCGCAGAGGCCGCCCTGTGCTGCTGCTGGGCCGAGCGACGCTTGAGCCGCTTCCGCTTCTCCGCAAACTGCACCAGAGAGAGAGAGACGGGGGAGAGTGTTTTAGAAACAATCATTCAGCAAAACAGACTAGCCGTTCTTTTGGTACACCTCCCAAAGGCATTCTAAATGCCTAGCGCGTGCGGACGCAAGCAGCACAGGTCATCGGCCCAATATTGCAACAGGATGGTCCCATCCTGGTCCTTTGTAGGGCCAGCTTTGCCAATACAGTTCCAATGTTGGGCCAATTACTTGTGCTGCTTGGGTCGACATTTCGCGAGAAGCATTCATCAGGACAGCTGCGTAGGATGAGCATTAAAGGAGACACAACGAGCGGAATGTTTTAATCCTGATCTGCGTCGATTACCGACAAGGGTGAGCGTGGGGCTGGAGACGCTGCAACCGCGAACCAACCAGCGCGTGTGGTCCAGCTCCGCCATATACACCTTGAACAGAAAGCAGTAAAAAGCGTCCTCCAGCGCATTCCATTTCATAAAATGGAGTGCGCCGGATGAGAGCTTACTCCCCACTTCACTCCCATATTGGCGTATTCGTGTCTAAGAGTGTACGTGAGGGATGTGGGGAGGTAGGAGGGAACCTACCGCAGACTTGGCAGTGAGGGCGTCGTCAAGTTTTTTAAAAAATGCAATGGTTAAAATGTTGCGTGGCAAGGGGCCAGTCTGAGCTCGGAGAATGCAAGTACAGCACCGCGTCGTGAGAGATTGTGCGGAGATAATGTGGCAGCGGCCCGCGCGAATAGCCCGGAGTCTCTCTCTTCGCTCATCACTTTCATTTGTGTTCAGGCGGCAGCAATGGGAAAGGCAAAGCGCCCGGCTCTGGTTTAATCCCCACGGCTCGGAGTAAATTTACACTTCCGGGACATCCCTCCATCGAGGCTAAGAACAGTTGGCCACCATAAAAGGCACGTATTAAACAAAAAACTCACACCGCGGACAACAAGTGCCAGGTCTTTCCTCGGGCTTTAGCTGTCACGGTTCGCGCGGAACTGTCACCAGATGGACCATTTCGACACGCCAGGGAAACACGCTAAAGCCAAGGTGAACGGCAGAAAAAGCACACGCACACACACACACACACACACACACACACACAAAAATAAAGGCAACATGACTTCCAGAAACCACAATCCAGGAAACGGACGAAGGAAATGGCCTCCGGAACGCGTCTGCTTTTTGTGCGTGCGTGCGTGCGTCGTGCGTGTGTGAAGGTGATTTCACCACACACACACACACACACACACACACACACACACACACACACACACACACACACACACACACACACACACACACACACACACACACACACACACACACAAACTCTCTCTCTCTCTCTCTCTCTCTCTAAACACGAATACGCCTACATGGGAGTAAGAAGGGAATAAGGTATCCTCTAGTGCACCTCTTTTTATAAAAGAGAGTGCACTAAAATACATCATCATCATCAGCCTGACTACGCCCACTGCAGGGCAAAGGCCCCTCCCATATCTCTCCAATTAACCCTGCCCTCCCCTTTGCCAGCTGCCGCCACCCTATCCCCGCAAACTTCTTCCGCCGGCCCCTGCTACGCTTCCCTTCCCTCGGAATTCAGTATTACTCCCTTTTTACTCCTTTCTGTTTAGAGTGCATGTCCAGCAGCGCGTACACACACGTCCGCACTATAGCAAGCACCAACGGCACCAGATCAAAATGAAGGACGACGACGCACCGAGGGAGAAGCAGCCGCCGGCGCAACAATGAACGAACAGGCTTACACGCGTTTACACCAGTGGCGCTGATCGCGACAGCATTTTGGGAAGATTCGGGACACGTGACAAGACGTCCTGAAGCTTTGAAATTCACTGCACGAGAGGAAGAGAGGGAATAGGAAAATTATTCATGAAGCCGTCGTAAAAATAGCTTTGAACAACGTTGTAAAGAAATGGGGGGTTGGGGGGGGGGGGGCATTTCACGGGGCGAGCTAACGTAGTAATCACTCGGTGTAACCAAAGGGTATGAAAATCAACACTAAACAGTTGCCGGGGGCCTTGGAACGCTAGGAAAAATTATTATAGTTCGCCCATTACAATCCGGGGTAAGAGAGATGAATAATTCCAACGCAGGGGGCAACGAACTCGGCCGGAAGGCGCAGAGATTTCGGTGGCAAGACGAATTAAAGGGAAATTCGCTGAGACAGGCTAAATGCGGCCGGCGCAAGAGCAACGGAAGATGCATCTGCCGAGCAGCGAGTGGACATAACAGAGCCGCTGATTATGATGACCTCGCACGATATACCCCGCGCAAGACGTCGCGGGTGCGCCCTAAATATATAGGTTAATGCGTCACAAACCGATGCGTGCATGAGAGACATACGCTACACTATTTGAATTATATATTAGACGGTGAGCTCGTGTCGTCCTTCAATGCTCTTCGTTCACACATTCGAGTTCGTAAGGACGGAGATCGTATAACCTTGCGCAAACGCTGCCCATACATCTTTTGCATCCGGCGCTCTATATACGCCCGGACATGTGCAAAGCGGGCATGAATGTCCAGTCTGTGCGCCTATACGACCCTATAAAAAAGACGTCAAGTATTAGGCGGGATCCGTTTTCCTTCCATCCACAACAAGTTCCCAGGAATGTCACCTCTTGATACCGCGCCAATTCGCAGAATGCTTAGCGTTACAACGCACACTTCTTTCTCGGCTTCGGTTTCCGATCACGACCCCAACACTCGCAACGCTTTCGTAAAGAATTTCAATGAGCAAGTTTGGCGGAAATACACTTTTGGCAGACACGATTTACGAGCCTATAACGTTATCGCCTGTGCACATGATTCAAAAGATTTCCTAGTTCGACAAGCGATTGCACTGGTCCACAATACCTCCTCCCAGCCCTTTATTTCAAATTAAGGACAAGAAAAAAAAAAATAGGCGCGAAGCTCTGAACGCTGTCGGCTTGCTGAGAAAACTCCTCCTCAGACGGAGACCGAATGGAAGTCCTACGACCGACCATTTTTGTGCACTGGCTGAATCGCGTTGTGCAGCACAATCACGGAAGGGATTGGACTGAGCGTACAAGGAACATACGGCGCCGCAAAAAAAAAAAAAAAAAACAACGAAAAAAGAGTCAACGTCGAAAAGGTGTCGGAATTCATTCGAACACCTCGGAACAGAGAGACGTAAACTGCATTCAGTGAGCGAACTGCCCGTCAACAAAGGCCTAAGCAGCGGCCGCGGAAGGCGGCTAAACACATGCAGCGCTCAACGACAGACCTCATGCGCTCATGCGACCCGAGGCCGCGTCGGCGCTCACCTTGGGACCTCGACCGGACATCGCGGCGACCGGAGCTCGAAACCCGGCTCGCTCGAATGAGGCGCTTTTCGCGGCAACCTCGTCGTCTTCGCGCGGGCTTTTGGCCGACGGCATTTCCGGCAGGGCAAATTGTGCGCGGTTTGCAACAACTGCGATCCCAAATACACTATCGCTTATGCGTGCTGATCGAGCAGATACATATTTATTTGCTGTTGGCCATACACAACGGCTCTGTGCGCGCAGCAGCAAATCAACACGCGTACCGATCCTTTATGCCAACGCCAACGTCGTCTTCATCAAAGCAGCACACTTCTATGCTTGGCCATACCAATGGGAATGTTTGCTCTGCCGTTCAAAATTATCTCCCAGAATAAAAACGTCTACCATCATAAGCTTTCGTACTGCTCATACCATCATAAGCTTTCGAATTTGGGTAACTACTTTTTTGCAATTCCTACTCTCTCTCTCTCTCAATCTCTCTTTTTTTTTAACTGATTGCCGTACCTCATTTTCAGTTTGTTAGGCCGCCCTAACTTCCTGCAACCCCCTGTGCTACGGAAACAGAGTTACACAATTTTTGTTACGTCATCCCACGCTTGCCATATGCAATCTGCAATTTAAATAGTCACTGCCTGGTTATGGCCGATCCCCCTTGTGGGTATGTGCCATTTTGTGAGGGGAACAACAACAACAACAACTGCAACCACGTCTCCAATTTAATCTTGAATTCCTCTGCACACGTGCACGCTGCCTTGATTCGCGCCTCGGAAAGCGCTAAAGGCGGAAGTAGCAGTGCTTTCTCGATGCCCGATTTTCGCTAGCACGCGGCGCTTCTAGGAAACAGCACCGACAAGCGAGGAATGCATGCCCTGTGCCTCCCTGGGGAGCTTTCTTTTACCCCGAGTGGGCGTCTTTCCTTCCCGTTAGGGCTTGTTGCGCTTTACTATGAACGCGTACACGCGAACCAATCAGTAATCGCACACACGTGCTCCGGCAAACTTCAGCCCAAATGACTTCTCGTTACCGTGAAAACTTCTGCCTCACGGACATTACCATAGCTCTTCCCTTTCAGTCACGCATCGCAGTATGTAACTGGCAAGCGTTAAATGTCATCCAGTGCGCACTTGACGCTTTCCCACCACACGGAAGGTGTTCCCAATCTGAGCTCAGAGAGTGAACCATGTATACATAAGTAGCCAGGTCACGCGAGACCACGACACGCAATCAACGCTGCGTAAGAGGGCGGGAAGAGCAGAAGGGGGGGGGGGGGGGGGGCAGAAAGTTTTCGAGAAAACTCTCGATCACAGGTTGTCTCGAGGAAAGAGGCGGCCGCGTTGTCAGCTGCTTTTCCTGCATATGCGCGCGGTCGTCGATCGGCGCCCGGCTGTCTGGGTAAGTCGACGAGCAGCTCCTCCCCCCCGCCCCCTCCCTCCCCCGGGGCGCAGCCGCCTAATTGCCTAGCGCACTGAAACCACAATGACAATCCCGAGTTACGCGACGCGCTCTTCGTACACGTTAAAGTATACGACGCAATAACTGCGGGGTCCGGGACACAGTGCGCCATAAATAATACATGCGCGGAACGCATACGTGCGAAAACAAGCGGCCCCGAAATGAGGGCTTCAGGGAAGAAGGGCCCTTCCGAGTACAAAGTTGCGTGCGGCACTTTCGCGTAGCGACTTCGAAAGCGTGCGCATGCGCGGGCACGTTGCGCAACGCCAGTGCGCAAGACCAGAAAAGGGAGCGGGAATTCCGGCACCACGGATGTCTCGCAAGGTGAGAAACGACGCTGCTCGTTGTCTCCTTAAGGCGTTATTAGGTAGAAATTTCCTCCCGCATACGCAATGAGACAGATGCGTAACCGCGAGCGCTTTCATTAGTCCCGCACGTTACACGGCGAGAATGAAAGCGCGCAGCGGTCATCTACTGCCCGACTGAGCACGTGCTTGGCAAAACTATCTCGTATTCAACACGAAAAGAGGCCTCGATCTGGCACGCGCAGCGAGTCTGATGCGCGGGATTCGAAACCTCCGCCGCTGGCAATCTTACACCGATGGAAAAGAAAAGGTGCAGGAAAGGAGTACAACCGCCGAAGCTGAACAACAAATAGGAGCCTCGGAACTGGAAAGTTGGCTTTCCCGCAGTGCCTCGCAGGTCAGAGGAGAAGACAGCTTCGCGGGTGCATTGTTAACGAAGGGGGGAACAAAACATAAACGAAGAAAGGCGGTTGTGCGAAGAACGCTTCAACTAACCCCACACATAGTAGTACCGGCACGCTATAGAATAGCTCATTATGTGAAGTGACAAGAAATAAAAATAAACAAAACGAAATCCGCTGTGACAAAGCGGCGCTTGGCCGAATCCGACCAACGTGATAAGAGGATTAAAAAAAATACACGCAGGATAGCGTTGCTCCTTACGAAAATATTCATGCGACCTGTCGTCTACAGCCGACAGGTCGCGGTGCAGTGTAGGGTGCGGTAGAGTCACTGGAAAAACTCTAGGGTGCGGCGGCTTAACACGACCTTTCTTGGACAGGAGAGGTCCCGAAAACAGGCATGATGGAGTACGTACAAAAGCTACGATGAAAAGCAGGAAAGAGAAATAATAGCCCACGAATAAAGAAAGTGGCGGAAGTGGGGTGGGCAAAAGCACGCCACGAGAGATAACAAGTGCGAGAAAGGTGGTTACGGAAGAATACGAGAGAAAATCTACCACGATGACACAGACCGCACGGCGCTGGAGAAGTAATGATGGCGAAAACGACACCGCGATATGTGCGCGTCGAGGTTAAAATAAAACAAGAGGAAATAACCGGAAAACAAGCGGCGCGGGTCGGTGGTACCACTCGAAGAGCGCGGCAGACACCATTGTCTGGCTCCCGCCGCGAGCTGGCTTCGAAGGGCGGGATGTCCGCTGGCACAATGTCAACACACACACACAAGTGGTGTGTGCACGCGGCGCGGCTGCACCACGAACGAGGGCTCATCTTTGGCAGCCCCTTCGAGTCTCGCCAAGGCCAAGGAGGGTGGCAGACAAGCCGTCCAGTTCTCGGAACGGAACGCAAAACGCGAGCGCGGCTCCTTTCTTCGTTGGCGGGGGGAAAAAGACCGCGGGCGAGACGAGTGCTGTGCGCGTGGAAGACTATGCAGCGACTGCCCGCAGCTGCAAGCCCTTGATGCGTCCACCCGGCAACAATGTGCCAACCGGGAGCGCGATTAACGAAGGATGATTAGCGCCACCGTTGCGCTTCTCAAGAAAAGTTCCTGCCGAACCGTGACGTCACGACCTGGGAGGAGCTCCACTCCGTGGCAAACCACGACAGCGAGAGACGCAATGGATCCCCCCGGCCTGAGCGCGCGCCGGTGCTGCCTTCCGACCAGTCGGCGTTCGCTAATAATAATAATAATAATAATAATAATAATAATAATAATAATAATAATAATAATAATAATAATAAATTGGTTTTTGGGGAAAGGAAATGACGCAGTATCTGTCTCATATATCGTTGGATACCTGAACCGCGCCGTAAGGGAAGGGATAAAGGAGGCAGTGAAAGAAGAAACGAAGAAAGAGGTGCCGTAGTGGAGGCCTCCGGAATAATTTCGACCACCTGGAGATCTGTAACGTGCACTGACATCGCACAGCACACGGGCGCCTTAGCGTTTTGCGTTTTGCCTCCATAAAAAGCACTGACAGAACACTCACAACGGGGAACGCTTTATAGTCCACACCGAGGGTTAGATCAATGAGTTCCCCGTTGAGCTAACCCGAGTCTGAGGTCTGGAAAAAGTTCTGGACAAAGCCACGCGGCCGCTTCTGATGCATCATGTAAAGAAATTAGCGCACAAAAAAAAAAACAAGGCAGGAGACACACATGACGATTAACAAGCGCCTCCTATGTGTCTCCTCCCTTGCCTGTTTTTTTTTTGCGCTAATTTCTTTACATGATGCAATACCAACTATCCCGACAGCACGCCCCTCTGTTCTGTTGTTCAGCGCGCCATCGGCCCCTAAAATGAGGATCACCACGGTCCCCCTTCCGAACAATCTCTTAGCAAAAGGAAAGCGTTGGCGGTCGCTACTTATATGTATCACCAATTTTTTAGTTTTGGTAAGAGAACACACACGGAGAAGTCGCGCTTCAGCGACATAAAAGGCGGCGGCCTTCCGGAGTACAAAAAAAAAAAAAACTAAGCAAATCTGTCTGCGAAGCCTAACTAATCGATAAGTGGTTTTCGCCTGACCTCTAGGCCGGCTCACCGTCCTACAGACACACACATATCCACACGCTAAAATGCAGACAGGCGGAAACTATAATCTGCAAACCGTATATAGGCCCCGGGCGGCGTATGATCGACGGTGTGCTACGTACAGTATCAGAAGGCCAAACCGGCGCAGTGCTATAAGTGATCGCTAGCTAATCCTAACTTATCGGTTTCAATCTTACAGCGCGAGGTAGACCAGATATGTACACGAGAGGGAGAGAAAAGATGGCGTGTACGCATGAGGTTACATAAATCCCAGCGAAAAGAGCCCACTTTCTCGCTTCAAGGTTAGGTGCAGCCAGCATACGAGTTCGGTTGTACTGGGTTCTATTAATCGGTGTTATTCATCAAGAAGGGCTGATAGAGATCACAGCAAATCATATCTCCTGCAGTGGCGCTAGGAAGGCTGATGACGATGATGATTGGGTTTTACGGTGCATCCGCAACAAGGCTACCATGCGCCAAACACAAGGTTTTGGGGTAAATATAGGGGAAAAAAAATTCTAAAACGTTAGATAGTTAAAAGCGTTTGTTTCGCTTCAAAAACATACATTCAAACGAAACACAACATACACTTCTAAACAGCATTTACGAGAAGAATGTGTTCGTCTCGCTATACGTAAATCTAGCAAGGCTTACTATAGTGTTATGAGTACGAAGTCGCGTGTAACATAAGCATGTGCCCATTGCAAAGACAGCGTATGGGTACACTTGGATGAACATTCATAGGATCGGTTTTACGAGCTCCGATTTTGTTGTTTGCCAGGCAGCAAGTAAGCTCGCCGTGATGGAGGGAGAAAAGTGAATCCGCGAAACGCCGCCGGGGGGAAGACGAACAGAAACGGGAGCAAATCTGTGGGGGAGCGCTCTACTGCGTCACCCCCCCCCCCCCCCCCCTCAAAGAAATGAAAATGCGAGGCACGCGAGCCGGAATCCTTGCGAAAGACACAAAGTGCGCGCTATTAATAAACCGCCGCCTGCTTCTTAGCATCGGTACATACAGGAAGCAAAGCGCGCAAAGGCGCGCGCGCGAGGACGCCGGTGAAGCGTGAGCGAACGCGCTAAGCTAACGGTGGCGGGAATGCGCGAAAGCGGAGAGCACGCGCATCTGTCAACGGGCCGAAACGACAATTGGAAGCGAGCGCACTCGGGTAATGGTTGCCGAAAAGGGATGATTCAACGACAACAAAAAGGGAAACTAGAAAACACGCCCAAGAAAAGGTTCCGCGGGGACGTAATAAAAAACAACAACAAATAAAAACGTGCGCTACCGTGGGAATTCCCCGCGGCAACCAACATGTTTTCGTCGTTGCTGGCAAACTCGCATGCTTCCGCGTCGACGCTATATAGCGAGTGTTGTGCATGAGTGTGTGTGTGTGCTGTGCCAACGAACGCGGGCAGAGCACAGAGAACAGTGGGGAAGGAGGTCAAAAAAAAAGGGAGAAGAGAAAGGAGGGCGCCGGGGGGTGTTGTGCTGCCAGGATAACGATGCGTAACGCGGCGCGAGTGACGCACACGATTTCATTACGTTCGCTGTTACAGCGCATCCGCTTACAAAACGCTGCTGCTGTCATTTTCTTTCATGTCTTGAAAGCAGAATGGTTAACAAAACGCTGCCGCTGTCATCGTCTTTTATCATTTTTTTTGTGAGTAGAATGGTTAATTAATTTCGCATCCATTGAAATTTCAGTAGACAGGGTGGTAAACGGAGTACAAGTCCAGTCGATCTCGGAAGTGAACGCAGCCGCCAGGATCGTGAAATAAGAGTAATTCGTACGGACCGGATAACGCCACTACGTAATTCGAGCCAAATGCCAGGCATACAGCGCTTTGCTCGGACAATGCGCGCACGAATAAGGAAGGAAAAAGCCTCGGCGTCATTCACCCCGGGCGCAACTTAGCAAAGACTCTAGGCTGTCTTCGCAGAGTCCGTGACAGACGGGCGCCCTCCCGACGTGACACGCACAAATGGTCTGCTCATCAAAATATTTCCAGTCTCCGCGCCACAGATGCGTGCGAATACGCTGACAGACGAAAGCTTAAAAATAAGGAAAAAGTACGCGCCTGTTGTACCGGTCAACAGTCTGGGGTCACTGTGCCCAGGCGCAGCGTTAGAACGAGGTCGCGGGAAGTTCAAATGAAGAACTTGCCGCATGCGCTTTGTGTGTGAACGAGGCACAATTTCCATTTTAATGCGAAAGCACTACATCGCGAGGTCAAACCGGCTCACCGGGTTTGTACGAATCTTGACCTTAAGGCTGGCCCTGGCCAAGCCATAGATAAATAAACAAACAGATACATATTACCGCGACTGGAATTTGAACCCGCGGCGGCGCGAACAGATCAGCTTCGGTGGCCACTGCACGCAATCACTGTACTATCGCCGCAACCGATCACGCCTCGTGTTAAACTGCCACACACTCTCGGGCTGTGCCTTGCACATCGTCGTCTTCATCAACTAATACTACTATCGAAATACTATCGTCGCCAGACGTGCCAACGACCCAGCAAAGCAAAACCATGAGCCAAAAAGACTAAACACATGCTTTCGCAAGTCTACTCGGTTTAACTACGTTTAAATCGTACCACTTATTTCTCTTCTGCCACACGGAGGTGAACCAGAAAGCAGAATGTGTATCTCTTTACAGTGAAAAACTAGAGGCGCGGTGCAAAGGATAAAAATACCGTCATAAACACTGACGACCACGGAGGCACGACGCTTTCGACTGCGCAACACAGAATAAATGCGCTCAATACTGCACGCAGCAAAACGAATTTGCTAATCGCGATCCAAAAAAAAAAAAAAGAAAGAACGCTGTGTAATCACATCTCGATGCGATGCGAAATTCAGATATTTTGGCGTTTCTCTGTTGCTCTGTTCCCAGACATTACAATTCACCGTGAGGAGCAAAACCGCAAAACAGGACGGGACTGAGGCAGGCGACAACACAGTCCCGTCCTGCTTTGCGGTTTTGCTCCTCCCCATGTCCGACCAACTTGCCTACAACCAAGTCCTTATAAATTATAATTCACGTCTCTGCGTGGCTACTCCACAAAAATTTTCCGTCACCGCTAACTCTCGAGGGGTAGGACCGGCGCCGAGCACTGCCTGGATTCCAAGCCAACGACGACACCCCATCTCCCTCGATAACCCGCGCTTGCTGTTCCTGAAGGATCGATCGCCTTCGAGAACCCTCCGGCTCGTGGTGAATGGGCTGTCGCTGCGCCCCGGTCACCACATACGCTTGTTTTCAACTTCCCTTCAATTTGAAAGCCGCCGCGGTGGCTCGGTGGTTATGGAGCTCGGCTGCTGACCCGAAAGATGTGGGCTCGATCCCGGCCGCGGCAGTAGAACTTCGATGGAGGCGAAATTCTAGAGGCCCGGATACTGTGGGATGCCAGCGCACGTTAAAGAACCCCAGGTGGTCGGAATCTCGGGAGCCCTTCACTACGGCGTCTCTCATAACCTGATTTGCTTTGGGACGTTAAATCCCCATAAACCATAAGCTAAATCTTCAATGAACACACAGTCCACGGCCCACACTGAACCATGGGAAGAAATCGTACATGTTCACTTGTTGAAGGCCAGTGATGGCGCAACGGCCGGAACGAAGGCACGTCACCGAGGGGACCGGGGCTCAGACGACGTGCTACGCCGGTGGGCACCGAAGAGAGCGAGGGAAAACGGAGGAGAGAGATGCAGATGGTGCGCTACCGTGTCACGCTTGTACACGCATACGGAACTTCCGCTCGCCTCTCTCCGACGCGGCCTTGGAGAAGTTCCCTCTGCGGATCATTACGTCGGCGTTCCCGACCACTCAGACACGCAGTGGTGTACATGCATACCACCGCACGCACAGCACGAACGAGCAACGGCGCCACCACGCGGATCTGCGGGTGACGCAACTCAAGAGCTGTGGGCGCCCAGACGAAATTTGCAAGCTTCCCGCAGTAGCGCAAGGAGAAAGCGGGACCGATTGTTTTACAGCGGGAGGAGGAGGAGGAGAAAAAGTAAAATAAAAAGGTGTCCGCCACGCTCCACGCACGCACACCACGACCCCCGGGAGCAATGGGCCTTAAAACGTCCGCGCGGCAGTCGAAGTACGCCAAGGCCCGCACAGAATAAACAACGCCGGGTTCGTGATCGGTGGCAGTGGTGTAAAACATTTATTGGTACTATTTACAAAGAGGTATTGCTTGGAGCGGGCCTGATTGTGCCCGGCCCTCACAGTCACTAGGATGGGCTCGGCACGAAGATGAGCTCGCAACCACACAGTGACATGATGATGATGGTTATAAAGAAACCGGACAGACGATTACGATAGTTGGTAGTGCGAAATTTGAGGGCAGCTCTTCGCGTACTTTCACGGCACCTGCCGACGCTGGCGTGTTACGTTGCTAGCCACCCTCCGGTTGTCCCTTCCTCCGCTCCTGCCGTGGCAGGCGGCGCTTCGCTCTGCTACTACCTGCCAACACGCACCTGTCAGGTGTAGTGTTGCGCCGACAACGCTGACGACTGCGAGGCGGAACGCAGAAACGGGAGCCTAAGAGCTGCGCTCTAAAATGCTTCTAAATATGCTCCGAGTTATAAAAATGAAGCGCCATGCTTAGGCTGTGGAATTAAGTCGCTGGTAGTGTAGTGTCCCTTCTCTCTTCGTTTCTTATGTTTGTTCTTGCTCGTGGGCGCGTCGTCTTGTACACCCGCGAACAGGCGTTTGTCCGAACCGCACACGAGAACGAGAGATGTATACGCTGTTGTCTAATTACACCTGCGCATAGAACTTGTGTAGTATAAATGCTGAACATATATATTCAGCGGAAGCGCCTCACTACAGGCTTTCCTATAGAAGGTGGCTTCGCACGCAGTCAGTGAGGCCTACTTTGTACAACAGCACACAAGCAAGCTCACACTCAGAGAGCCAGCTAGTGGAAAAGACACGGCTACTCTTCCGTACGCGACCGTGAAAATACATAAAAATAGGTCTGTCCCGAAGCGGACACGTCGCAGCGTAAGCGGTCAATTACGCACAATAGCCCGTCTCACTTTGAATTGGACTCCGGGTCAGCAAGCGTCGGCCTATTTCCCTCGGCAAATGTCTTCGACAAAAAAATTAAACACAAATGTTCTTCGACACCATGGTATCTGATGTACGCACACGTGAGGTGGAGCACGTAACCCGATTAACAATGCTAATGCCATAGGAGAACGCAAGCGCACGCAACAGAGAGCCCGCAGAACAAGACAAAGACCACACAGAGAGGAGCGAACGTGCCCACTGTCAGCAAGGGGAACAATGCATGTCGTACTGCACGGTTCGGTGCGATTCGCCGGGCACGCTTGGCCAGTCACATACGTCCACGACGGACGGAAAGTCTACGGGGAAAAAAATGTACCACGTGCAATGCTGCCGGCGCGCGAAACAGCGTGCCGCACTGTCCAGCCCAATGGCGGGAGTTACTTCGCCAAAGGACGCAAGCTCATCGGGAATATCTACACCCTGAACTAATACGGCAATATGGGAGTATAAACGGAGTGAGCTGTGCTCTAGCGCACCCTCTTTTATAAAAAGGACTAGTGCGCCAGAGGACACCTAACTCCGTTTATACTCATTTCTGTTTAGTGTGCACAGGGGTGTGCGAATGTTCGAAATTTTCTAACAGCGAGCCGAATTTTCTCCTATTCGATTCGTCGAATGAATAAAATAGCGAAAGTTCACATTTATTCGAAAGGAATCGAATGTGCACTCTTGATCTTGACACACTTTTCGAAAAACTGGCAAGAAGTTCGAATAAGGCAGGCCATGCAGTTTTCCTCGACGATCATTTCAAAAACGGAGCCTACTCCTATATACGCCGCATAGCATGCACGCTGCGGTGATCGGGCAGGACGGAGGTCAACGGAGGTAATATATTCCCCCTGCAAAGCATAGTAACTTGGGGCAGTCGGCAATAAGAGGAGGATTTTAAACGCGGCACCAGAAGTCCTGAGGTTACGAAATAGAGGAGAGTGAAACCTCGGCTAAAACCGTCGTAACTGCTAGAACTTTGCATGTTCTTAGGAGGGAATTTGTCTCCGCTGCCAACCGCGTAGTCTGGCCATGCAGCCAGGTGGTCAGCCGACCGCATCTTCGGACGCCAGTCGCAACGAAATGCTCCACGACCACAAGGCGCATCCTGACAGCGTCTGTACGGTGTATTTTTCGGATTTGTTTTCATACCATGCCTAGACACGGGCCGGGCCCCATATAGGGACTCCCGCAACCGGTATGCGATCAAGGAGCTCTAAGCTGAGCCACGAATGAAGGGACGGTGTTCCGTCTCATCGCATATCTGATCGCTTAGCTACGTACACTCTTAAGACGAATAAGAGCACTCCCTTTTAGCGGCAGGGTATGGTGCCCAAGTTCGGCGATTTCGGTCAATGAATACACAGAAAGCTTATTTTGGCCAACGGAGGTAATATATTCCCACTGCAAAGCATAGTAGCTAGGGGCAGTCAGCAATAAGAGGAGGCTTTTAAACGCGGCACCAGAAGTCCTGAGGTTACGAAATAGACTTCGTAACTGCTAGAACTTTGCATGTTCTGAGGAGGGAATTTCTCTCCGCTGCCAACCGCACAGCCTGGCCCAGAAAGGGATCGCGCTAGAGGAGAGCTCGCACCCTTTTTACTCCTTTCACGTACGCAGCTGGCCATCGCTGGAGCATTACGGCTGGCTATACATAACTCGCAATCACGGGCCTTTAGCGCCTTCCATGAGCAGACAAGTGGATAAGCCATTGTCCAGCGCAAAAGCGACATGAAACCAAGAATACACAGCGACGCCCCCCCCCCCCCTCCCCCAACAAAAAAAAGAAGAAAGAAAGAAACTAGCGGCACATAAAACCTCGACCTATGCAGCCGCTGTGCTGTTGCACAACGGCTCCATCCATGCCCTTTTTCCTGCAGCGCCAGATAGCACGATGGCCATATACGGCGACTGTGTAATACCACGTCCGCAATATACAAGGATTACCGCCACCGTGGTGCGACACGTTATTCCGCTCACGTCATCCCCTCCACTCCACTCCTTTTGTCAAACAGCGGCCGGTGCGACTTTCCGCGATACGATGCGGCTGCAGTAGTACGCGCAGTCATGCAACGCGTCGGCGAAAGAATTGGCGCTCGAGACTCGTTGTCGATGCAAATAAATGCAGCTGTCGGCCGGGGGGGAAGGGGGGGGGGAGGAGGGGGGCAATGAGGCACGCGAGAACGGTATCGCGCCTAGGGTGCTGCAAAGGCACACAAGAAGTGCCTCGTTCGCTGCAAGCGGTATGGGGAACCTGCGCTGCCAAGGTGGAACTGCAATTGTTCCATTCGGTGACTCAAAACTGCTTTTGTCAGCCGCTTGGCCCGCTACAAACGCGAGAACACATTCTGCGCGATTAGGCACCCGCGTTTGGCTGACAGCATTCATTGCCTAGCTTCTCTCGACGTAGCCCAGACAGCTGACGCACGGCACGTGCACCTTCGACAGAGCGCGGAGGCTCACGCCAATAAGTGCCTGAAGGTGGCGCAGAAAAGTACTAAAAGTACTACCCAAAACTGCTCGCTCTTCTCGCTAGGCAGTGTGTCATGGCGCTGCAATCGGCACCGCACACTTCAGCGCAAGTTCCCCATAGGCGAATGACGAGAAAGGAAAAAAAAAAACGGGAAAGAGACTCGATAGCGTTTAGCAGCAACGGCGCGTGGAATCACTTGACAGATCTGGAGCGTTATGAACTGGAACGATGGGTCACAATTAGGACCGCGGGTGAATTCCTCAACGAGAAGGGCTTGGACTGTCAGAAACAGTATGATGTATATCTGCCGCGCAAATCGCTCTCACCTTGGCTGCGGATGTGATAAAAACGAAAGAGGATAAAAAATAGTAAACTGATACACGGACCTATGGTTCGCCCGTACGCTTGAGGTATATACTCCCGAACTAAATATGCGACGGCGGTATATAGGTCGACGGCGAAGCCTCGCGCCTCACGTGTATGCGGCTGCATTTTGCCGTTGTCGACGCTTCTTCTCTCGCATATGTGCAAACCGAATCTCGGCCGCAGGTGATCAGTGCCCGTGGCGAAGGAGCTGCGCACGCCAGGAACGACCTCCGCTCTGAGCCTGTTCGGTCTCGAACTAACACAAGGACGCGCTCGAGATTACAGCCTCTGCAGGATAACATATCCGCGCATCTGAAAATGTCAGTTATATCATACGGCGCCATCACCGTGCATGACTTGTTAACCCGTATTAACCCTGGCGCCCAGGAGGGAGCTATTTTTAAATCCAACACCCCTGCGCTGCCCGGCCCAAAGAACGCGGCGCGCCATCGAGCATCAGGGTAATTAACTGCGCCGCACAACCGAAACGCCTCACAAGAGGGGCAGGCAAAGGCACACACACACACACAAAAGAAAGCGTGAACACTGAGCAACGCATGTTCGTTGCACGTTGCACGCACTCACACGTCCCTCGGGGAGGGAGTCGACCTCCTGAAGATACGAAAACACGCTGCATACAGGCCCGATTTTAGTATATTTCGCGCGCCGCCTGCATAGCTATAGTGAACACTGTAGTATATACGCTTCTTCCTCCCAGGGACACCGACAGAGCGCCGTCGCCGCTATCAACGAGAACAAACGGCGCACGGTGGGCGCCTTCAAGCGTATCACAGCAACGATCTAGCCGCGGCGATTATTCAACGCGTCCCGCGCCTGCAGTAATGCGCTACCGCGCTCATCCATGAAAAGGCGCGCGCTAAGGCGCACCTGGGTGCCCAGTGCTGCGGCCTTTTCAAGTTGACCTCAACGCTCCTTGAACCTCGCTTTCGGGGAATACAGGATCATGCTCGCACCTGCCCGAGTGACGTCGAGAAAAGGGCACTTCCAACATATATTCCACGGATTGTGCTCGCAGCGCAACGTGTGAACACAATGCCTCAGCCGCGCAACCGAAAGCGTCAAGGCGACAGCGACCCTATTTAAACTGTTGCACTGTTAACAGCTTGATTGATCGAGCAAGCGTGTTTGTTGGACAGTGCTGCGCATCCGCAGAAGACGCCTGTATGAAATCCGCCAATCAGAAAGCTGCTGGCACAGCCACAGTGGAAATATGGCTGCGCCCAAAAGGCAAATGTGTATTAGCGTGCAATATACCGACGTTGTGAGCATGCCTTCAAATTAACCGGAAAATGCAATCACGCACACAGCGAAAAACGTCTGCAAGCGCGACCAATGGGGAACCTGCGCTGCCTAGGTGGCACTGCAATTGTTCCATTCGGTGACTGAAAACTGCTTTTGTCAGCCGCTTGGGCCGCTGCAAACGCGAGAACGCATTCTGCGCGCACAGATACCCGCGTTTGGCTGACAGCATTCATTGCCTAGCTTCTCTCGGCGTAGCCCAGACAGCTGACGCATGGCACGCGCGCCTTCGACAGAGCGCAGAGGCTCAGGCCAATAAGCGCCTGAAGGTGGCGCGGAAAAGTATACTAAGAGTACTACCCAAAACTGCTTGCTCTTTTCGCTAGGCAGTGTGTTATGGCGCTGCAATCGGAACCGCAAACTTCAGCGCAAGTTCTCCATAGCGCCAGCATGCCACAAAGGGCAGCAGTTCAGTGATGAGATCCCACATGAACGCGCCTGTTGCCCAGAGACCAGTTCACTACATACTATATACCACTATACGAGCCCAATGTGGCAGGAGTCATTTACAGCACGCGCAGAAGTGCGCAGAGCAGAAGGGGTCGCAAAGTGAACGCTTGACGCAGGAACTGCTCACACATTATTGCACAAGCTTTTCAAAATGCATCACTAATGTGCATATGTTTACTTGTAGAACCATTCTTCCGTTTTCGCGCGTCATTGTTCCGTTACCCAATCCGCTACAATTCGCTTATTTAACAACGACGTCATGCTGCTAAGGCTGGCCCATTTCATCAATGCGTTTTATATGTAAACACGCGCAAACATAAGTAAACGAAGCACGGTATCCCGCTGTAGTTACGCATTCCTTATCGGAAATGAATAAACATCGTTTGTTCACGAGTAAGCGCACTGGATGCACATATCATATATAGCTGCCAATGTCAAAAGGCAAAGCGCGAAATATGTTAGAAGGCAATAGCGTGCTCCGTTTACTTTTGTCCACACCTGTAAGTATCAAGCACACATGTACCCTTCCAGCAATAATCCCGCATGAGATTGGCAGTATCCGTAAATAAAAAAAGTAAAGAAAACATGAAAAGCACCCATTCTTCTAGTGCCGAGAAACTATTCCAGTTCACTTAGAGGTTCCAGCCTCCGACTGTAGCCACGAAGAAAAAAAGAGGTGTGATATAGGAAAAGAAAGACATAACGAACAACAACAGTGACTTTCTCCTTGAATTGTTCCCATTCCACCACCGCTCCACAAAAAGCCCTGTAGAACTCGACAGGGTTGCGCCACAAACAGCAGTTGACTGCCGCCCAAGTGAAGAGTACTCATCACATCGCACCACAGTCCACATCATACCACATCACGTCACATCATACTGAGTTAAAAACAGATCAGTCGGTGACGGGGACGGGAGCACGAGTATGCGATGGCGTGACGTCGAAGAGTCGCTGGGGTTCACGTCCGGAACTTCCCGCTGAACAGGGTGAAGAGACGCTTCCCCCCCGCGCCACGTGTGTTTGGCATATCGCGATGTCGTTGCTATCACCCTTCTGATTTTCCCCGACCGCTCCGCGGAGCCCTCCCCGCGATTGGCGTCAGCCTCGTTCACACGTTTGCCGATTCCCTTATTGGTATGCTCAACAAAATGGCTCGCCGCGAAAAGAAAAAAATTAAAAACAAAAACGAAGCGCGCCGTGACGCCGTGTTAGCAGTTGTACAGGGCCCCAGATTGTACAATGTCAACAGAAATGGGCCGCACAGCTGACGTCACGAATACGCGCGTCAGAACAAACACAGTTAGGGACAACAGGCCCGGAGATGACTGCGGACACAGCGCGACTACGCGCCTGTTAGAATTCGCCCTCCAGGCAGCGGCGTTGCGACTAGCGGATTTCGCCCAGGCAGCAGCTTATCGCGCACGTGCGCTCAGTCAAGCTGTACACAGTGGCCGCGGGGGCGAACAGTCACACCGGAAAATTAATAAACAACAAGTCCCGTTGTTTCAAAGCACTTAAACGAACCAACATTTACATTAACAACATTTACATTAACAAAAAAGCCACGCGTTTCCAATTGTTATACTTTGTCTGTGCGGATTTTGCTAAGGCTACGCGTTTTACGCTCTCTTTACAAATATTATAATGTTGGCGTGCGTTTGCAGGCACTGATGCGGCTGCGGGGCTGAATCCGCAGTGCGGGCACGGTTGCAGCGCCTGCAGCCGGAGGGGTGACCATTGAGCATCCCGCCGTTGAAACTGGTGCCAGATCGTCCCCGTCGCCGCCCAGTTATCACACATTCCCGCTTCTTGGAAGTATTTGCAGATAACTGCAATGTATTCTGTTTACATTAGCCTACACTGGTACCGAACTGAGAGCGCGGAAGGCTGGCGTGTTACGAGGTCAAAACCTACTCGAAATTTGCCAGCAGCCTAAGAGAGGGGTCTCTTATGGATGCTAACATCACGAGCTAAAAATAAATAAATAAATATAACACTGCATAATCCGCGGCGAAAGCACGCATGTTCGTGACACGTCAATTTTGTTTTATTCAATACTTAAAGACGTTCTATAGTTTAAAACGGCCCACCCCCCGAAGGTGTCAGATCTCACAGCGCGAACTAAAGAGTCATGGACACCATGACGAGAGAGCGATAGATACGGCCATTCAAGTACACCGAGAATTCGCCACCTGGCGAAGAAAAATAGCGATAAAACGGAAGAAAGCCAGACAAAGCAACCAATTGGGCAGAACAGAACATGAAGGTCACTCTAAACAGAAAGGAGTATAAGCTGTCCTTTAGCGCCCTCCCTTTTATATAAAGGAGTGCTCTATAGGGAACAGCTTGCCCCCTTTTTGCTACCATACAGGCGTATTCGTGCTTAGAGTTTAAGCGCGGGTTGCGACATAAGTGCAGCAGAGAGGGAGGGGCGCAGGGCGAATGGCGAGCAAGTGTCCCGTCGATCGGAGCTACTAGATGGGGCACAGTTCGCGCGGCGTTTGGGCAGCAGTTTCACCAAGTTGCGTTGTCCGCGAGTTCACATCGCCTAGTCACTTCGGAGGTGACATGCGAATGTGCACCTAACGCCGTCGTCCGAAGGATGCACACACGTGGTGGCGTTGCTGCCCATAGCTACTGTACACGATGCGCCAATAAACCAGTTACTACATACATCAGGCAAATCAGACTGTAACACAAAGGCAGGCACGAAAGGACACAGCCTTGCGTCGTAGCCGTTTCCCATGGGCGTGAGCGGACTAAACCGGAGAGTTTCTCCTGCTCCGCTCTTTTTTTCTTTTTCAATTCACTGCCCAGCTCGTGCAGCAACACGGCGCGTTTCATTGGGAAGCCGTGGCTCCCGTGCCGACGCCGCCACCAAGGCAAGAACGACGCCCTCGGGACCGCGGGCCCAGAGCGACAACAATGGACGTACAACACACACATCCGCGGACCTTGCCGGAGTGAAATGAACGCCTTAAACAAAGCAAAGGTCGCCTCCTCCGGACACCACAACAATTCCGGCAGCGGCAATTTGACTGCGCCGCCGGCAGCAGATTAGATAGAGAAGCAAAATGGAATATATATAAGCAACCCCCCCCCCCCCCCCACCTTGCGAAACACACAGCACACGCACCCATGCAGCTGTCTCCCGGTGATCTTCATGCGCCACACTTAGGGTGCGCTGCGCATATATATATATATATATATATATATATATATATATATATATATATATATGAGAAAAAAGTGAGCCCACAAGCGACGACGTCGCTTTCTGAACGCCACTCGCCTGGGCAGAGGTTCTGCGTAGGGCGCAGTGCAGACTACGCTTGAATTACGAGAGGTCAGCCATCTTCTGAGGTTCTCGTTCTTCCATTCGGGCGAAATAAATCAACACAAAACAAAGTCAATTACATCGCAGGGAAAGGGCAGGCGAGCATGCACTGACAAAAGCGGTAGCTACTGGCGTTTCTCATTCTATTCCTTTCTTTATCTTCGCTTTATAATACCCCGCCGTCGCAGTTTCGTTCAGCGCGAAGAGGGACTGTCCTTCCGCTGGAGTCCCATCTCAAGCTCGGCGCAGCGCAGCCGGAGAAGAAGCAAGGCCTCGTTATTATCATTTTTTGGTCTTGATTTTTTTCTGTCAGAGAGCGAACAATGCGGCGGGAGCGTCGCACGACGAGAGGGCGGCGGCGACGGGGAGGTCGCGTCTCAGTACCCCCCCTCGCAAAGCGAGAACCCCGCGGCGAGTTTGGCGGCCGTAATTCGTGTTTGTTCCACCCGGGGTGTCAGTCAGCCTTGAGGGCGCCATTATCCTTAAGCCGCCGCGCTCCGATCTGCGCATATAAACGGGCGCGCCCGGTGGCTGCCCCCTTTTGTTTCGCACTGATATTCCCTTCCACGCCACATAACACACACTTGGCTCTCGGAAGCCAGACCTCTTTGCAGAAGTATGCAGTCTACGGAGTATGGAGCGGCCGGACTATAGGCACTATTGTATAACGTCCGGACAGGAGTACCGGCGACTTACCGAGCGCGGGGTGTGCAATGCTTCCATAGTTCCACCACCGCCGATAGCAGTAAACAAGAGAGCGCCCGCTCCGTTTGCGGAGAGGTGCGAGGTTCGAAACCATGAGCTATAACCAGAAACGCCTCGCTTCTGCTAATGCTGAGGGCCTGGCGAAATAAAGTGCACCAGCGAAAAAAGAGCGTCACTTACTAGAAGTGTACTGTATCAGATAAACGGCGCAACATAGGGGCACACGCCGAAGTGCGCAGTAAGGTCGCAGTGCGTTCACAGAACACGCTTTGACGGCAGACTATACGTAGCCTGGACGGCAGTGACTTTTGGGGCATAAGATGTAATATATAATAAAATGCGCATACAAGTTGATTTTACCTATTACATATATATTTTTTTATTTGTGCGATGGTTTTATGACAGCGATGAGCAAAACAACACATCACGAAATGGTGCTGTAGTCCGCCCTGTTGCTTGTTTTGTCGATTGTGGATGTGCCAGGAACTTGCTTTCACTTGCCACTATCGCCATAAAACAGATTTAATGCGGTCGTGGCCGGAAATTCAGTTCTGTTCATTTTTATGCGCTCTACTGCTCTAAACGAGCATAATTTTGAAGGTTACGCTCACAAATCGCCATTTAGAATTTTTTTTTTTAGCCAGCCGCCATTTTCGCCACTACGAGCGCACTCTGCTTTCCCTTTTAGCACCGCGTATCGCAAAGCGTTTACTCTCCGCAAGTGCACTTCATTTTGCGCGCTTGACAGGGATAGTAGCACGGCTAGCTCGAAACTCGAGAGCATTCAAAATTGCGTGCACGCCTTGAAAAGCTACGAATAGAGTAAAGTTTGGAGGGTCCGAACTAAAGGAGCAAGAACACGATGCGTGAAGCCACCTTTGGTGTCAACTACTATTCTGCAGTGAATCACCATGAAAAGTGAAATGGCTCATTTTTATCAAGCGTCAAAGCACAACTAGCCGGGCCCAACGGTACACACGACCTTCTCGGTGAAATTGGCCCGCCTTCAGGGTAGCATGCGCATATATCGGAAGCGCTCACTAACTACCACTGCTCGCTCAGACCGCAGGGCGCAGGTAAAAAGACGAGCGCTGAAGCTCGAGGCCAGCTTTACAAAGGCCGGATGCGCTAAACGGCGAAATTCCAAGCGGTGCCGACCACACATTCCCATTCCAGAGCCACATTACGCGGCGGACGCTGCCCGGTGTGGGCCACCTTGGAAGCCACACCAGGCAAGGCGCATCCATAAGCTGGAGGCACCCCCCACCCGCAGCGAAGGCCCGTTTAGGGCACAGCATGCATAGGGGGCCGCCGGGGGAGTACACGAAGAAAGCCGTGTTTGCAAAACATGCTCGACACTGTTTGTAAACGAACTACGTTCCGCCTCGGAAGCTCTCAGGCCACCGGGGTGCTGCTGTTGGGCCTTGCAACGAAGGCAACTCCCCTGCACTGCGCTGGTCAAGGAAGGAAGTTCTCCGGCCCTCGAGAGATTCGGAGCACTCGGATATGCCGAAGCAGAGCAGAGTGCAGTTAGCGAACTGTCGACGAAAAATTAAGGCACATATAACAGGGTGCTTAATTTTGAAGCGAAAGCTTCACTGCGCTAGGTTTTCAAGAGGGCGGCGTCAGTGCTGTCACGTGACAGGTGTCACGTGGTAGGTCATGTGACCTACTGCCGTCATCACAATCTGCCCACCGTGGCAGGTGGCAACTGCCCCGTCGGGCATATCGTCGACGCTTTACAGACAATCCGTTCGGCAGTGTGTGTGTGGCGTCTGTGAACGTAACCATGCAAAGGAAGCTCTCGCTTCTCACCAGGGTTAACCAAAGTTTGAACCACAGGTATTTTTTTTTTTCAGTGCACGTTAATCAGAACAGGTAAATCCGAAGGTCATTTTACGAGGATTCCGTCAATCAATTTAAATTACCAAATGTGCTTAAACCGAGCTATTCGACTCGAGGCCAGATAAACAAACCTCAAAGGCGGTGCTCAGATTTTTTGTTTGTTTTTGTAGTTATTATATCGCTTCTGTAAAAATCTTGTACTGAACAAAACGAAACACATGAAAGCATTAAGCCAAAACGTGCTGGCGAAACTTTCTAGAAACTCGTGAGCTGCGATTTTTATCACAGTCATGAGTTTTTATGGCGTCGACATTTACACAGTAGTCAACAATAACAACAAAGCGTGACAGCGAAATAGGGCATAGTTCAACGGCTGCGGTAACCCTCTATTGCACCAGCGCGGGATCAAGCAAAGCATCCAGTCCACGCATATTTCGAGAATTCCAGCCGCTCCGATCACCGCAAGAACGCGCCGCAGTGTAACGGCGGCAGCGAGAGAAATCGACATCGCTGACCGCAAGCCAGACCGACGCAGCCTCACGAAGTATTTGCCCCGCCACCACCGCTCCAAGCACAACAAGAGGCGACAGCACCTCGTGTGGTCCGGTGACGGGAGCAACCCAGTAGCCACCCATGGGGTGCACCACTGCCCGCGGCTGTCACACCTCACACCTCGTCACACGCGCCGCGCAGAAGCCACCGTTCTCAACTTTCTCCCGCGTCCTTCGAGACGTTTGTTTGTTTTTTGTGTTGTTCTCCCCAACCAAGCGCACACGCGTTCCAAACTGCTCCAGCTCGCCAGAATCCTCGCGTCGGACAATTATGCGCAGACACCGTCTTCGTTAATTCGCTCTCACCGCGCACGACGAGTCGAACACTCGACACCGCGTCGGCCTCGGAAGCGTCCAGCTGGACGACGATTGCGCGCGGGCGGTGGTCCAGCTGGCTTTCAAAGGGCGGGGGGGAGAAAGGTTGCCTTCCGAGAACGGTCGGCGGCTCTCCCCTGGGTTCTTCCCTGGCTGCCTGCGGGATGTTAAGATGACAGCGGCCGGTCGAGCCCCAAGCCACGAGGCGGGGGCCAGTCCGGGACCGGACTAAACCCGTCCCGTGCCGGGGGCGAGGAGGGCCTTAGTGACCGACACCCGGCCAACCTTCGCACGCGCAGTTAGCCGCGCGCCGAAAGTGCGACACGTGTGCGGCCGCGCTCACCCTCGTGGGCCTGACCTTGCTCGTCACACACACACACGGCGCCTCATCGCGAGGAAATGAAACAAGAGAAATATAGCAAGGCGCGGAATCCTCGCTGTCAGGCAATTTCAACGCATTTTTCTTTTCTTTCTTATAAGGAAGCGTTACAAACAGAGGGGGGAGAGACTCACTCTTGCAAGCACGCGTGCTCGAATATCCAGGCGGTCGCGGCGGCGCAATTTAAAATGCGGAGTACTTGTACAGAGTAAAACGACGCTGGGTATGGCGGCGGTCAGCTCATAATCGCCGAACGACACGGTGCCGGGCACGACAAGGAGCAATTGCAGGCAACACGAAAAAAAAAATGTTTATTCGCAAAGTCTAATCTCTTTACATGCTTTGCTGTCATCGATCTGTCCACAAATATAGGCAGAAAAACACCGGTATAAACAAGCACGGAAATATACGGGAACAGCCACGAATTCATTGTGTTTACTCTCGCGACAGATTTTCACTACGCCTTCGAGGACCTAACTCCGTGCCTGACGCGTGACAGCCTCGACTTAGCCACTTCTTCGCTCCCCCAAGCAATGGCCACCTCAAAAGCGTAACACTCTGAAAACAGAAAAGAAAATGACCGAAACGCTATAGCAAATGTACCAGCATCGCCTCCCTCTGGATACTTACACCGTACTAACTCGACTAGGTGTCACTGGGTTGCAAGTAATTATTCGCTACACTCTAGCAAAGAAGATTATAAAGCGCCCAGGTAACGATGAATTACAACGTGAAGATTTTTTTCATCGCATTCCGCAGAAAACTATTTTCTTCCTTTCGCTGAACATCACGCACGTTCGACCTGTATATAGTATATTATAGTGTAAATAGACTACTTGCATATAGTACCCCTCCCCTCTATCCTATCAACCTGTCCGTTCCCTCGCCTCTTTCATTTCATTTCTCCAGTCTGCCTGTTATCCTTTTATTCCCGCTGCCCCAGCTCAGGTGCTTCCGTAGCGATGGCAGATGACGGGGCTAGCAAAAACTTTACCTTTCTGTTTATTATTGTTATAACAACACACTACTACTACTACTACTACTGCTACTACTACTACTACTACTACTGCTACTACTACTACTACTTTACTGACGCTCTTCCTTAGTCTCTTCTTAAGATCTGTTCCAAATTTCGCAGCTGGGTGACGTTTGCTTTTCAGAGCCAATGAATGCGCTGTCTACGGGACACGTTGCGTGTGTGACGTCACGGGTTGCACGCTCGCCGATATTCGCTCTGCGTCTGCTAAGGGGGGGGATCGAGCTTGCTATTGGTCACCTCAGGCAAATAAGGATTGAGGTTGCCTGCAGTCGCCAGTTTAACTGCTACACGGGCCCTTCTCGACTGTATTCCTTGCGGTATTGGTTGGTCTCCTGTGACGTCATGTGCTGGTCAAAAGCCAGTTTCGGTTTTGACTCGTGTGTTTTTGACATTTTATCAGAGAATTGCGCGCAATTTTTTCTTCATATTTAACCGCAGATACGAGAAGGAGGTCCTCGATATGCAACGCGATCGTTAAATCAATATGTTCGAATATCCTCCGAAGTCACCCTTTAACTAAGCAATATCGCGACACTGTGACAGAGGCAACGAAAAAGAAAGCGCAAAAGGCGGGATGGAAGAATGAAATAAAAAGCTACCAAAGAGTGACAAATAAAAGGAAGAACGAGAGAGGGAGAAATTAGGATAGGACACACCACGCCGACGACACCGCAAAGAAGGTTCGGAACGCGTCCGCCCGTGCACGTGTGCGGCCCGCATTGCTCGGCGCCAACGCACGCGCGGTGGGCGTACACTTTCTGCCCAGACCAACGGGGGCAAAGCACGCAGTCTCCCGACACACAAGCGTGTCGTTATAGGGTCCCAATGCGCGCGAGGAGGCTGTCGGCCAGTTCAGTGGTACACGCTGTCGAAAATAAAGCGCAAGAAAGAGCGTATCTTTCTATGCCGGCAGCCAAGCTCGGTCAGTAAAGCGAAGACCGCCGGGAATCCCCTGCGCGCATGCGCACATTAAGCAGGGCAACTATGGGGGGAGAGGTGGAGAAGCGCAATCATCGCCTGAGCGCGCCCGCAAGCGGTCAACGACGGTTCGTGGATTTCTGCGCGCCAACGTAACACAGTGCGGCGCTGTATACACGAGATGTGTAGGGCTCTGGATTAATTTCGGCCGCCTGGCGCTCCTCGAGACGTGCGCCCCGTCGTCTTTTGAATTTATAGCACCCATCGCGGAGGAACGCCGTGGCCATCATGGTTTGAACGCCCCTCGCTACGTAAAAAATTGAAAAGCCGGTCAAGCAGTTTAAGGACTACGGGCAGGGTTCATATCTCTCCGACAAGAAGACGCGGGTAAACCAGTTAGGCCCCGCTCGCTCTGCATCCCGCCTCTCCAGATACTATAAAAAGACGACAGAGATATACAAAGAGCCCCTATATATCCATCGCCATTGTCGGCTACACAGCACGACAAGGAAGAAACGACGAGACCGCGGCGGAGGCCCACCCTCTCGGCGAGAGACAACGAGCATTTCTGCCTCTTCGCTATTTTTTTATTTTTAAATCCGCTCGAAGCGCGGCTACGCGAAAGCCGCGCACGCTGAGTAGCCCTGTTTACATGAACCCGACAGGACCGGGTAGAGTCAGCGTCGGGCTAGGTGACTCGCCCCGATTGGTGTCTACATGAACTCTGTTCAAGCGCGCAAGTATCGCAGCGGCGCCTAGCGTCGAGGTTCGCAGTTATTGTGCAAGCTTCCGGCTCCCGTTTTTGGCCCGCGGGTTCCCGCGCGTTCGCAATGGCCTGTTTTGATCATAATGTTCACTCCCCATCAGCTTTATTTCATGACCCTTCTGATGTCATGGATAAGCGTTCATAATGTGCTGCTCTCTGCCGCGGTGGTACATTACCGGGCTTGTTGCCCTGCCACGTCCAGTGGTAGCCGAGATCGGCCATTTCGGCCTGCAGGTCTTTAAACACCTCTCGAGTGCGCGGCCGCGTGCTATCCAGCGCCTCGCTCACTTTTTTTTTTTCATTAATTAGTGCCAGAAAGCATTCCACTTCCGAGTCGGTACAAGAAGCTCTGGTGGAAATAGCGCGGGGACTGACGGCGGCTGCCATTTTGGTCGATTGATCACATGACCGAAATCTTTCCCAGAGTTCCCTGTTACCCGACCCCCTGACCCGACTGCGTTTACATGGTTTTTGGGAAGGCGGGTCAGGCGAGTTAACTCGACTCGCTCTGCCGCTTATTTTACTCGACCCGACAGCGTTTACATGAACCCGACAACTGGTTATTTGCCCGACAATCAAACTTGACTCCACTCTATCGAGTTCATGTAGTCAGGGCCAGTGACCGCCACGCAGCCGCTGCTTCCATCGCCGACGTCCCGCGGGCAACTTACCGTGTCTTCGACTGGTCGCTCCCGTGATCCGGTTAGGATTTGGCAGAGTGGGAGCCGCTCTCGCTCTGAGAGCATAGCGAGACTAGTCAAGCCGAATGGTCAGCGAGTTTTCGGAGCGGAAGCGCAGGAGGCAGAAGGGGGACGTAACTTCCGGAACAACGACGCAGCGCCGCTGCTGGTGGCTGCTGGTGTCAACAACAGTCTGCATCGCGGTCGCCGCGTAGCCTGTACCGATCGCTACCCCGGCTTTCCGTCCCACGGGACGCTCATTTTTCTAACATCGCCTATTGGATAGCACTGTCGTCTTCGTCTGAGCTGCTTCCGGAATCGCTGTTGTCATGTGACAGCAACACAGACCGCGTTCCTAGCGTAGTTATCCGGCGTCTCTTGGGCATTCTGCCTCACACAGCGCGGCACCCGCAAAACACAAAGCAGCAAGGACGCTAATACTGCGTCAAAAGCCTACACTTGCTTCTGCCTACGCGCAGGGGACGCCGAGGCCTCGCACCGCTTTCGCGAAATGGCGGAAGTGGCTCTGTCACGTGATCTCATCTCGGAGCCGCTCCGACTTTTTTCTCGGAGCGCGTCAGAGCGCTCTGAGCTGGAGGCGAGCGCTCGGAAAGAACCAGCCGAATGTAGTCAGAGCGGCCGGTTTAGACAAGCCGAATGTGCGGTCGCCTCTCAGAGCGCTCTAGAGCGATCTAAAGCGACCAGTCGAAGACACCATTAGTTGCGCGTGCACTGCGGCCGTGGTTGGTGCGTTTCACACAGTGCGGAGGTTTGAACGGCCAAAAAAGAAAATTGAATGTTCCGAGCATGGTCAACGCGGCGAGCGAAAGTGACACTGCGCCGACCAATACGAAGAAAGCTCGACACAAAGCTAAAAACAAACACTACACGGACATTAAGGTAAGGAAAGCACACCTTGCGATTGACGACATCAGCAGCACTGCGCAGCTATTTATGCAAACACCCTCAGTGCGAGGCTGCAGTCGTCATAATCGGAGCATTTCCGGGGGAACTTAATTCGCGCACGCGCAGTAAAAACTGAATGGCGTATTGTAACCTTGAAGCACTCGTTTAGCAAATACACGAACTACAGTCGAACCTTGTTATAACGAAACGGTTTACAACGAAATAATGAATATAACGAAATGGTGACGATTACCCTTGGAAGCTATGGGTCAACACGGGCTATAACAAAGCAACCACCGAGCCCCTTAAACTTCGCTTTAAAGAGGTTCAACTGTATTCGCAAAGCAGCAGAAAAAAACAGAAGTCGCGCGGCGCCGGGGCGAAATGCATGAAGACGGCGCCGGTTATATTCGTCGGTGCTGGCCGTATACGTGAAACATTCGACTCGCGTTGGGTTTTGCCAGCGGCTTGGCTTCGCGAAAGAGATCTGCCAGCCGAAAAAAAAAAAAGAACGTCATAAACAAGCTTTACTCTAGTGCCACCTAGTGCTAATTTGAGTTCAATTATCCAGCCGACAAAATAGCGGACAAGAACTTGGCAGTCTGCGACAGAACGCTACCGCCCCGCCTGTATAATATATTATACACAGCGCACATAGTCCAATTAAGGTCTAGCGTCACACGTGCCGCTTTTCACATGCGCGCGGGAGCACTTGGCTGCTAAAGAGAGACCACACCCATAACTTATACGAATAACATGCTTCCAAGAGTAAATAACAGTGCAGAGCGCATCGATTTCTTTTTCCTCAACGATCAGAAGACGGGCGCCGCGATCAAGTATGCACTTTGCCAAGAATGACAAAGCTCGCGTATATATATGACGAAGGCTTCCGAAAAGAGAACACGTCAGTGCAGGTTAAAGATCCCCAGATGGTCGAAATTATTCCGGAGCCCTCCACTACGGCACCTCTTTTTTCTTTCACTCCCTCCCTTATCTCTTCCCTTACGGCGCGGTTCGGGTGTCCAACGATATATGAGACAGATACTGCGCCATTTTCTTTCCCCCCAAAACCAATTATTATTAAATACATTTCGTTCCGGTAAGCTAAAAAAAATAAAACTTTTTGAGCGACAGCCGTCCACGGCGTGTAGGTTAAGAACACTCAACGCAGCGAACAGCGCAGCAGACGACTCGGGGCGCGTACGCCTTTGTGACGTCAGCAATTAGAGGCTGCCAGATCAGCAAGCTGTTCGCAAAAGAAACGAAAAAAAAAGGTTTAAAAATATCTGCCGCATCGACTCAACTGGAACTTCGGGGATCGCAGTCTGATGTTTTGGGAATTAGATGCAATAAGCAGTGTATGGCACGAAAATTGGCTGCCATGGCCTCTTTAAAGGAGTACAGAAACCTAATTTTGGTGGCATGTTTTCTTCTGTAAAATGATACGGAAGACACTACTATGCACGAATCACCAAGTGGTTCTCGCCTACGACCGCTAAATAACTTATAATCGAATTTTTCTCTCATGTTGTCGCGGTTTAAACAGCCGAACGATGACTGTGACGTCAAAGTATGCTTTAGGTAAGGAATGAAAAAACTGGGCTATAATTGCTGCTTCGTCGTTTTAATTCGCTACAACGCTAACGCCAGCCTGCTTGCTCAAGAGCCGGAATAACAACGAATGTAGATGCAGCGATTATATTGCACCTGCCGCGGTGGCTCAGTGGTTAGGGCGCTCGACTACTGATCCGGAGTTCCCGGGTTCGAACCCGACCGCGGCGGCTGCGTTTTTATGGAGGAAAAAACGCTAAGGCGCCCGTGTGCTGTGCGATGTCAGTGCAAGTTAAAGATCCCCAGGTGGTCGAAATTATTCCGGAGCCCTCCACTACGGCATCACTTTCTTCCTTTCTTCTTTCACTCCCTTCTTTATCCCTTCCCTTACGGCGCGGTTCAGGTGTCCGCCGATATGTGAGACAGGTACTGCGCCATTTCCTCCCCCCAAAAAAACCAATTATTATTATTATTATATTGCAGCTTTTCATGCCTAACGTGACCATAGGCACACTTTGACGTCACAGCCATCATTCGGCTGTTGAAACCGAAGCAACACGAGAAATTTGATTATGAATTATTCAGCGGTTGTAGGATAATACCATGTGGTTATCCATGCATATTAATATCTTAGGCATCATAACAAAGAAGAAAACACGCACCTAAATGTTAGGTGTCTATACTCCATTGAGGAACTCACTAGTCGCGTTTACATGAATGCGACAGCAGAGTATCGCATCAACTTTTTAGCGCGTAGCATTCATGTAAACGATGATAATGCGCTAGGAAAGCGCGTCGCATTAATGCACAAGACCGGGGCAGATAAAGAATGGCCATTCGACTTCAGGGGCGAATGGAAACACGTTTGGAGGTGTCCCTCCTCCTCCCTGTCGTAGCTATGTCGTATAAGGCGCAACAAATAGGTTGGCCGCAGAAGCGCGCTGCGTAATATTATGGACGGCACTGTACGGCACGCTCCCCGATCAACCGCGCGTTTTAAACGGTTCACCCAAGCGCGGATGGGCACCGTCGTTCGGTGGTAAGCTCAAGCCCGATCTACCCAGCATTACCCGCAAATGTACAGAGTCCCTCAGAAATAGCCGCCCGATTCTGCTACAGAAATTGGACACAGGTGAAGAAGAACAGACTGGCTGCTGCTGTTATGTTCAGCGGCCTGGTATTTTGGACACGTGATCGGCAGACCGGGAGCGCGTGCGCACTCCAGACAGGAACGCAAGAAAAATCGGTTCTTTGTCACCCACACCATCGCATACCACGCGAGACAAGGAATCTCACACGCTCTCCTTTAGCGCTTAAGTGATGGCCTTGCGCACCTTCCCCCCTCCTCCGGCTCGGGAGCGCGACCCTCGAAATTATGCCTTCCCGCGCCGTTATCTATGCTAATCGCAACAACAGTAAGCGCTGGCCCCCGGAGCGGGCCGGGTTCTCATATACAGCAGAGAGGGAAGAGCACGGAATTATCGGACGATCGCGCTTTCCCTTTCCTGCACAAATCACGTATGGCCGCCAGCGGCGGGCCTTGAAACAGATCGAGGAGGGTTTTCACTTAACCTCACGACAGAAGACCCAGGACAGCGATTAACGTAAGGTACACGGGGCGCGTTTAAAGCAACCACCTTCGGTAATCGCGCAGTCACGAAACGAAGTCAGAAGCCGCACTGACAACGCGAGCACTCCAAGCCGGTATCGCGGCTGCGATCTTGGTGCGGGTTCAGGAATCTTATGCGAGCAGCGCGGTTCTCGTAACGCTCGCATCTCAGGGCCTCTCAGTCAGGGTTGCTGCACAGTCGAAATTACGTATTTATCGAGCGCGATATAGAATGCGCGCGCTATCGACAAGGTTGCAAACAAGTTTTCTTTCTCAGAGACTCACCCAAAGAAAAGTTCATCTGTCATGCACACCCCTCCGCAGGGGGTGAACAAGGCAAGGAAGGCATGCGAGCACCGGTAAACGAGTCAAGGAATGGAGCGTTCGGAATATGAACTCGGTCCGCACCTATCGCTTGAATCGACTCACGCACATGCTGGTGAGATGTGCAAGGATCAAACGACGACGCTCGGACTTGGAGCAAGTGCAGAAAGAGCCGACTTCTTCAGCCGGCACAGACTCCGGATCACACTCACAGCGCGACTTTCGAATGAATGCCTGAACCCATAGTGGAGCCCTGAAACTCGCACTACACTGTGCTCGTGTTTTGAATGCCGCAAGTGTCACGACAGTCGGCTAACGTTCGCGTTTTACACCAATCAGAGCGATTTATAGGCCCCGTGGGGATTTACATGTGACCAAAAAGGCTTCAGGCGACGACGACGAAGGTTATTGTCGAAGGTGGCTTCACAAACTTTAGAAGTCTTATAATTAGCTATACAGCACTTCCATCTACGTGGCTGTAAGCATTGATTTCGTAATATATATTTTTTTCTGACATGCCGAAGAGCCCAAGCATTGCATGAGCAGCCAAAGCAGCACATGACCTACGCAGTGGGCTTCCACACCGTGCACATCCGCGCCGGCAACGGTCAGAGCAGGAATTCAAGCTGAAGGTGTTCCTTGGAGGCCATGATCGAGTATAGTACAAGCTATGAAGGAGTGGATATTGGTGTACCCAAGTCTGGGTCACACTGTGGACCACGGTGTTTTGTATAAAGAGAATATGAAGACAGGCTGCCGGACGTGACCGGTGCAATACAAAGCATGCTCCGCGCGGGTCAAGTATTTACAGAGCACCACATTCCGCTAGCAAAAATGCTAACGGTCCGACTGTCACCACAACATGCTGAGTCTATCACTTCCATTTTACTGCCTGGGAAAGGATGAAAACTACACGGGAGATTTTTTGGCCAATTTTTACAGTCTGCTTCTCACGGATAACGGCCGGGGTACAGCGACCCAGCGTCCTTCCGAAGCATGTCAGGCCACTGACTACACTCAGAATTCGAGAAACAAGCGGCTCCCCCGTCAAAGCACCCGCTTCCATCCAATGCCGTCGGCCGGTCCTTATGAGCCTGAGCGTGACAAAGCAGGGAGGCGAACTATTCCCAACAATGCAGGTTCGTGAGAATCGGCTCACGCCATTGGCTGGTAGGGGGGGTCCTTCGACGGGGAAGAGCCGCTTTTTTCTTGGCTTGTATTCGACTATAGTGCACACAGCGATTTCCCCACAATCGAAAAGCCGAACTGCAACAAACGGGCCGCTGCTTCCAATTCACGAAGCACGGGACACAGGAGGAAGCCGACAGGCACCTCATACGCGGCTTATTCGCGCACAGCGGCGACCTGCACACATCAGAGACGCCCCGCGGCTGCCGCGAGCGAAGCAACGATTGACGGAGTCGCGGTGCTTCGCGATGCGGCTGTTACGCCCGAACGCCGCCACCGTATCGCGCAACTGGCGTGCGCTCGATCGCCCGCGATACACACGAATGAGCGGGCGAGTCTCCCGGCATCGACGCCCGGTCGTCCTTCGGGCCGCTGCGGCGCGGGGGACGCCCGGCAGGCCGACACACCTTCCCAGAGAAATGAAGCGGCGGTAAAAATAGACACGGCTGAGGGAGGGAAAAGGGGGGAGGGGGTATTACACACTCACGGCGGGATGCACGCGAACTCGCCTCGGGCGGATAACCAAGCAGATGCATCGGACGCAATCAGAGCTGCCACCGCTCGGGGAGGTGGGACGCGAGTGGGTAAACAACAACAACGACGACGTCAGCCTGCACGGATAGCCGCGCGCTAAGGCTGCAGGGCAGTGTACCGAGCAGCGCTTGGTCGCGTCAAGAAAGAGACCAGCATTAGAATAATCAATTCGACTTGTATTTACTTTTTCGTTCTTCAAAAGGGCGCTCGACACACTGCCGACTCCGGAGTGCGCCGTTCGAAACAGCAGTCTCGACGGGCGACGGATTTTCCACGGCTCTCAAACAACCGACGCCCTCGCGGCCCACAGGAGCGTCCCATACATAGCTTCGTTAAACACCGTTTACTCAAACCCGCTCGAGTAAACTGCCACGCCGCTAAGGCGCTGTTTTTCCTCTCATACTACCTTTAGATCGATGAAGGGAGCCGGAAACCGCTGACCATTTATAACGTTACCTTTATTAATAACAACGCGGTGCACCGAACGCAACTGCTTGAACGTTGGTTGGGTTCGTGTATCCACAGAAACTGATGTCACCGCGAGAAATCGTTCCCATCCGGGTGTCATCCACGTGGACTCGTGGCATAAAGTTACGCTTTTGCACGTTTGCTGCGCTTGCTGACGTCAGAGCGGCACAGTGTTTGGAACAAATATGGCGACACGGCATGGATTTCGCTCTACTAAAACACATGCAACGGAAGCCTCCTGGAATTGAGAAATAAACGTGACAGTGCAGGCCTACACAAAAAAATAAAAGTAGTAGTTAGTCGAAACGCTCGAGCAAGTGGTGTGTTGCCGGACTAGCTGACTGGGTTATGTCATTACGTGTGCAGCGCTGGCAGACGACAGACATAGACGAGAAGGGCGCCCTTGACACTGCGACGTGTAGCTGAACGTGAAAACGCTGAGAACCACAAACAACCGAGAGCGCACGAATATTTTCAAGGTGTCGCTCTATGGAGCCACATATGGAACGGTAGCTGAAGGGCGGCACTTTCGGCTCCACAGAAAAGCACGCTGAGACCGGGAGCAAACGCTGGCTGAATACCGCGTTTGCTCAGCGCTAACGATCAAACTGTTGTAAAATAACAAAAAAAAAAACGAGTACGAAAAACTTCGCTACTTGCTTCTGCACAGAACGCGGCCTGCGGCAAAGCAAAGTTAAAATGCAGAGCCCGAGCCCCTCTGCGAGCGGGGCGGCAAGCTGTCTACCTGTTGTTGGTCGCCCTCCCATCCACCACCAGGCGGCGCATCCCGAACAGCCGTGGCGGGCTCGCCAAACGGGACCTGCGGGCGGTGGAAAGCGCAAGTGGAATCTGTTTAGGCCCTCGGATGCCCTTGAGAGGGGGGCAGACCGAAATGGTGCAGAAGAAGCCGGCCTGGACAACCCCATGACCGGTCTCCGGAGGCAGAGAAAGATGGTAGGGGGGGGGGGCACTGTATAAGTGGTATAACCGCGGCCAGTTCCAAGTCGCGCGGCGGGTATAACAAACGACACCGTGGCTGCAGGAGAGGTCAGACGACGGGACAACCTATACGAACACGGCAAGGCGTCGAGGTCAGTGGGAAAAACAGCGCTGGCCGTGCGGCCGGCCGAGCATTTTTTTTCTTTTTCGACCGGGGGATACGGGGGGAGAGGAGAGGTTGGGTCAACGGACCCTGCCAGCAGCAGATGTAAAGCGGCCA
The DNA here is from genome assembly GCF_052857255.1 of Amblyomma americanum. Lineage (NCBI taxonomy): Eukaryota > Metazoa > Arthropoda > Arachnida > Ixodida > Ixodidae > Amblyomma > Amblyomma americanum. The sequence continues at coordinate 150,507,502 of NC_135499.1, read as the reverse complement.
GGATGCTATAGCGGTACCGGCACCGACGGTCAAGGAGCGGCCGCATCTAATGGCCCGCCCCGGGCAATTTTTATCTTCCGAGTGAAATCGCCTGCTGCCGCGTAACTGACGTCAAAGGCTGTGCGGGCGCATAGCGGCAGGTACAGAATAGCTACCGGCGTACGCGCGAGAGACCGCCCACGCCTAACTTGGCCGCATAATGCGAAGCAACTGATGATGATGGTTTTTATTTTTTATGGCGCAAGGGCAGCTCTGGCCAAAGCTCTGGCCAGCGCCACGGCACGAGGTATTTTCTTCCACACAAGGCGGGGTCAAATACCCATTTCCCAGGCATTTCACCACAGCTAAGCCGAGCACTAGGCCAGGGGAAAGGTGGTACCGACTGTATCACTCTTATGCGACTGTATCACTGTATCGCATTATGCGGTAGGAGCCCGGTGACAGTGGGGATCGAACCCAATACCTCCCGCATGCCTAAGCAATCACAAGGCGCACTGGTCCGTTGCGTCATTTGTTTGTAGCCTGTAGTCTGCAACACTTTGTAGGGGCCCTTAGCCAGACTGAGTAAACATAGCGTCGAGTTCGCCTACTGGACGAACGTGCAACCTGAAAGCGTTTAACCCTTTTACACTCTGTGTATACAGTCGAGCCTCGGTATATCGAAACAGTTTATAACGAAATAATGGATATAACGAAGCAAAGACGGTTCCCCGTTGGAAGCTCTGTCGACACAGGCTATAAGGAAGCTACGGCTATAACGAAGTAATCGCCGGGCCCCTTCAACTTCGTTATAACGAGGTTCAACTGCAGTACACAATTATGTGCAAAGCGAACCCGCAGCTTTTTCTAAGAGTGCGCTGCATCTACAGCAGTGACTTCTTTGTTTCACGAAGGTGTTCCAACAAAGTCTGGTACAACACGCTGTGAAAGCTGCCATATCCAATGGGCCCCTGGAATAGGGGCTCCACTCGCTGAAGAGGGCGAAGACATCGCAAGATGAAGACGACCTCTACACTCTTAAGTGTATAGAAACTAGAGCAGTAATGTTTATACTATCCTATCCTATCTTTGTTTCCGGTGAATTTCGCATCCTTCATCAGGCAAACAAGCTGCTTTTCCTTTTTAAATGCATTTCAGGAAACAGTGAGCGAGGACATAACTTCACCGGCGAGAGCACGAGACACCAGGAGAAGAACACAGGACAAGCGTTCTCCTGAGTTCTTCTCCTGGTGTCTCGTGTCTTCGCTGATTAAGTTATGTCCGAAATACTAGCCCACCTTGTTACAGTGAGCGAGGAAGCGCGCCGTCCGCCATTTTTTTTTCCTGTAGACATATTTTGTCACCAGTATTAACATCGTATTTTTTTTCCCGCAATATAATGCGTATTGTGCAACTTCGAAATAGAAATTATTCCCACAATTCTCCGGGTGTTTACTTGACAAGTCGCGCCATTTCGATGCTGCTATTTGAGGCGCCATTGGCTGGAAGCGGGTCCTTCGACGGGGAAAAGCCGCTTCGTTCTTGAGTTGTATCCGAATATAGTCCGCTCTCGACCCGGCTCGGACCATTCCGCCCGAGCTGTGGAAATGTGCCGCCATATTCCAACAACCGAAACAGAACAAGGAAGCCAAGCAACCGCGCAGAGAGATAAATGGGAGAGAGGGAAACGACGTTCATTTCTCTCCGCGCTCGGCGCACGCCCTATATTAAATGCACCTCGCGGTCGTTGCGAAACCCCCCCATTGCGACACACGGTGAGGCGGTGCCGCCTCACAAAGAAATTGCGCCCAAGAGCGTTATACGCGGGAAGGCGATAGAAACAAAAGGAACGGGATGGGGGGGGGGGAGAGCGTCCGCGGCTAATTTGGGGGCTCGCGTGATAGGAGACGAGTCTCAAGACGCATCCTTAATGCGCGGACAAGTATTCCGCGATTCGCGCGGCTCACCCACGGGAACAAGAAACCGCGCGCATATATATATATATATATATATATATATATATATATATATATATATATATATATATATATATATATATATATATATATATATTGTTTGGTTTACTGGTGTTTGACGTCCCAAAGCGACTCAGGCTATGAGAGACGCCGTAGTGAAGGGCTCCGGAAATTTCGACCACCTGGGGTTCTTTAACGTGCACTGACATCGCACAGTACACGGGCCTCTAGAATTTCGCCTCCATCGAAATTCTGCCGCCGCGGCCGGGATCGATCGAACCCGCGCCTTTCGGGCCAGCAGCCGAGCACCATACCTACTGAGCCGCCGCGGCGTGTGTGTATATATATATATATTCGTGTGTGCATATATATATTGTCCGGATATGAAGAGGAAAAAAAAACTCCACGGAGCACTTAAGCTCCGTCTTAAGGGTATGGCGCGTTAGCGTAACGGGTTAATTCCCATGCATATGCAGAACGTCATCCTCTGCTTTACATCCATACATCCCTGGGAGTCCTCGTACCACTGCTGGCGCAGTGGTGCAGCGGTTAAGCGATGCGCCACTGCCCTGCGATGACAGCTAGTGCTCCCAGTGGTGCCTTTGTTAGGCCCACTGCAAAAAAAAAAAATCACTACCTGCCAGCTGCCACGGTGGTCAGTTTGCTCACCATCCGATGCGCAGGTTGTGATGATGCCGCAAGGTCGCGTGCAAGGTGGTCTACCTGCATGCCTCCCAGGTGGCTGCTCTCTGGACCAACTGCCAGGGCCACGGCCGTGATTTTGCTTTCACAAGGCAGAAAACGCCGACAGCGGGTTATCTGGGGAACGGGGCCTTTAATGATTTCGCGTTAATAATGTACAATTTGCCGCCGCGGTGGCTCGGTGGTTATGGCGCTCGGCTGCTGACCCGAAAGACGCGGGTTCGATCCCAGCCGCGGCGGTCGAATTTCGATGAAGGAGAAATTCTAGAGGCCCGTGTGCAGTGCGATGTCCGTGCACGTTAAAGAACTCCAGGTGGTCGAAATTTTCGGAGCCCTTCACTATACGGCGTCCCTCATAGCCTGAGTCGCTTTGGGACGTTAAACCCCCATAAACCATAAACGAAATAATACACAATTTGACTAATAAGTTCAAACATATCTTGCATTTTCATGAATCGCTTGACGCCAGGATGTTGCAAAAAATCTCATACCTTAGGGCTCCCTCGTGACGAAGAAACACCTCCCATCCACCTTCGAAATGACTGGGAGCATTTACAGGTGGGCGTTGACCACCTGGATGAAATCCTGAGCTTCCCAACAGGTGATCGCGGAAGTCGTCAATTTGCTATCGCTGTGGAAGAACTTCTACAGACGCCGAGGGCATAATAAGCCTCACGGTGCTGACGGCGATGAAAAGGACAAAAAAAAAAAAGGCTGAACGTTTAACGCAAACCTCTGGCAACGTATAACCTCATCTCATCTGAAAAGGCGCGCATTTATCTCTTTTAAAGCTGCAAGAAATAACGTTATCGCAATGTACACCTAATCGATAGGCCGGTGTTTCGCGCCGGGCGCGTCACACTAGTTTTTGGCCACATCGTTGCGGCCAGCATTAATGGCGCGCACACGGATATTTCGACGCAGTTACGGGGCTTGCACGTACATTGCCGTTGCGACAAACCTTGCGACCAGAAGGCTCTTAGAAGTTCAGCGCGCGAACAGGCCATTAATTAAAACGCGGAACTGCCAAGAGACGCAGAAGAAAATAACAAAAAAAAAACGGCACCAGTTGACATGCGCTTTCAAGTCTCCTTTAATGAAACAACCTGTTCAGCACACGCACAGACAGAGACAGTGTGAGTGAGGGAGCGTTAAAGGTAGAAAACGCCCTGCTACATAGTGGGGCAAAACGGTGTCCCAAGAAGTGGCGGCTCTTTCTTTTACAGCAAAACTGTTCCCACCTTATAAGGAGCGCACGCGCGGGAACATTCACGCCTGGAATTGGATTTCTTCTTAATCTGGCAAACACAAGGAGCGGGGAATATACACACTTCGTTTCTCTCTGCAGCGGCCGCGAGGTAAAACTCCGTTTCGTGAAGAGGAAGTTATTACAGCCGGCGCCATGAAGAAGTGCCGCGCACGTGCGCTTCGAAAACATCGTCCCGCTGGCCGAGACAAGGCGGCGCCGCGACGACTACGCCGCCCCGTTAGGCGACCGCCACCACGCGGAGACTGCGTCGGTGGGTGCTTCGATGTCTCAAGGGCTGTGATCTCGTTTGAGGACGTTTACTTGCCGAGGCAACACTGCACCGAAGGGAGGGCGGGTAATGAGCGCCCTGCACGCGCCACACTTGCAGAGTCGTCAATTGGTTCGGAAGAATCATGAAGCGTATTGCGACCAGACGCACAATAATTAGTTTGGGCGTTTACCAAAATAATAACAAACCCCAACCGCGGGCAGGGCCATCATCCTCCATGTCCCAACTGGCCCAGACTTCAATTCTTCTGCAAAACTTTTCCATAGGAGAGTATACTGCGGAGGATCCATACACCCTTGAATCACAGAGATGCCTCCCGTCCAGAAGTCACACCAAAGTGAATCCCCTACCGGAACACATGAACCAACTACAAAAAGGGTCCACATGCCATAGATGTGGACGTGGCGGCATACCCGGGAAGAGGGGCGCATACTCCGTGGCAGCCGTCGACCGCGAACTTTCTTTTACCTTCGAAGCGTACGTGAAGGCAGAGAGAGACCCGTGCATGCAGCTGAGACCATAGCTGCTGCTCTGGCCATCAAGCACCAAGACGAACTCGGCAAGAGAGCGCACGTCATCACGGACTCGCAAACAGGCTTCACGGAACATCACAGAATGCGGACTCCCGCACAAGGTGGTTACCATACCAGGTCCCATCCTCAAACAAGAATGCCAAATCGCATGGATTCCAGGCCATGCGGGATTGGAAGGGAACGAGAAGGCCAGTGCTTAAGCTGGAGCGCTAATCAGACAAGCGGGTCATCCCCCCCCCCCCCCCCCCCCCCCCACAGCATGTCCCAGCATGGTGATCAATTCAAAACAAATTCACCTTTATAAATACTTCTATAATAAACCTCTATAAATAGAATGTATCCAACACGTGCGCCTGCGATGTAGCGCCCGCGCCACACTCTCCCACATCTTGTGGTGGTGCGGGAGCAAACCCGAAAACGTAAAGACGCCAGACATGTCATTTGAGGAGTGGGACGCACAGGTGGCCACCCTGGAGGGCCACCGGGACCTCATCCAGCCGGTTCGCCGGGCGGACAAGACCAGTGGAGTCCTTGAATGAGGAGACCACCCACCACTGCAAGCTCAAGAGAAGCCCACCATATAGTCCCAACAAGATTCTTCTCTCCCTCTCTCTCCTTCACTCTGCCTCCCCTGTAGAGCTGTGCGCCAGTGATTTTGAAACGAAAAGCGAGGAACCAACAGAAAAAGAAACATCACAAAAGAGTAAACGGTGTAAAAGTGGCGTCGTGAAGTGGTCGCTATGAAGAGCGCCTCTCTTTTATCTGAATGTACCAAGGAGGACAAAATTACGAGCAAAATGTGGCCACTTTAATTTTTTATTTCACGATGTACAGCCTTCGTCAAAGGAATTCAGGCCACTGGGTTTGTTCCCGAGCGGTGTCGTGCACCACTCAACGCATCGCTCCCGCATTTGCAAGCATACAAAGGAGCGAAAGAAAGAGTCTCCGTCTCCCTATGGATTTTTGGGTTGCGCAAATTATGACTTCCAAACTACACGCACCTCAAGCGCAGTCCCTACAGGGTGAAGACGCTTGACGAAGGCCGTACGTTATTCGTCACCCGACTGTATACGTTGTAAGGCACGCCGTAGTGGAGGACTCGCGATTATTTTGACCACTCGAAGTTCCTCAAAATTGCCTCCGTCGAAATGCGACCGCCGAATCAAGAGATTACAATCTTCCACCTCGCTCTCGCGGCCCTTGCGACAGGAAAACGTCGACTTTATTTATTTATTTATTTATTTGTGAGTCATCGATTGGTTCATTATCTTGCTTACCAGCTCAAGCTACACTTAGTACACAGAGCTTCAAACAGGGAAAACGAGCGCGGAATCAGCTTTTCGCTGAAGAAAGTTTACGCCGACAATGAAAAAGCAAGCGGGAGAGTGGAATGAAAAACAAAAATTAAAAAAAAAGAAATCAAGCGAGAACCCAAGACAAGTCCGTCCGTTGCCGCCCTGGCGTCGCGAAGGGTGGGGGGTGATGCGTGCCGTGCCATTACCAGCAAAGCTTTGCACAACTGGAGCAGCCGAATGCATAATTGCGCGGTCGAGAACAACACTCGCCAGCGCGGGGTCGCTAACTCGATCCCGGGTGGCACAACAAGGGTCAATGCGCCATCCGCAGCTTTCCGCGAGCGCAGGCTCCACGAAGCGGCGGACGCGCGCTGTTTTCGGCGTCCGCTCCGAGTCCCTGATGACACGCAACCTCTGCCGGCATCCAGGGCAAATGGAAGGCATCGGAGGCCAGAAGCGAGCGGAGGCCAGAAATTACAGCTTCCAGCATTCCGGGCATGCAGGGGTACGGCTGCCGACAGGCTGTCGATGGACGAGAATGACGGCGGCGCCTCTCTCGACCCCGTCAGCATCGGAGAGGTATACCCGTGCAGTGAGATCGAGGCTCATGGGAAAGCCCTACTGTATACGAAAGGAGTCGGACGTCGGGAAAGGAAATAGCTGTGAATACACAAGCGGACGGATCGATTCTGCTGCATTACGCGGAGGAGCTACAGCTGCAGGGAAGGCATCCCTATGAGTGGCACATCGCGTGTTCAGCAGCCCATTACGTAAATATAGTGTGCAATTCATTCCCCCCCCCCCCTTTTTTTTTTACGCAGAAATCCATTCCGGGGATTCCACAGCCGTTATACAACCACTTTTTCATCATTTTTTTTTCCGTCCTCACTTCAGAGTTCACCGGGTCAATAACAAAGGCCACCTGTTCCTTTAAAAGTAATAGTGGTTTTGGTTTATACTGTAAAACTAATAAAAGGAAGGAAAATATTCTTGCTAGCCCCGGCATCCGCCATGGCTAAGGGAAGCACCTGAGCTGGGCAGCGGAAATAAAGGGATTACAGGCAGACTGGAGAAATGAAATGAAAGACGCGAGGAGACAGGCAGAAAGGATAGGGGGGCGATAGGTACTACATACAAGAATTCTATTTACACTATAACAGGTCGGGCGCGTGCGGTGTCCATAAGTGCGCGCGTAGTGCATACACAGCGTACGTGGCCATACGAAGAAAAATGACCGATGTTACCCGGGAAGACGAAGCGCTAGGCGAAGACGACGGCACCGACTGAATACGCGGCCTTCTCTGCGCTGTCAGCATGCATTGGAATGATGCATCTCTGCGGCATGTGTATACCCAGCCTTTCCCGTGTTTCTGAAAGCTTCGTCAGTTCATATGTTAATGCCTCTCTGCGCCCGTATAGCATGTACATACACGCAACGACAAGCCCGATCCACTGAATGGGTCCACAGCTATACGGGAATCGATCGAGCAGTGTCGAAGTGACGAAGCCTCCGAGAGTACCGCATTCCCCCGTCCAGCCAACGGACCCCTTTCTTATTTTATCATTATTTCGAAGACTTGTCATGTGGTATAAGACGGGGCAGTCGATATCCTATACAGAATGTTGTGCAGGCTATATGGCGTCTGTTGTATGACACTGCAAACACAACAATCCCATTTTAATTTTTTTAATGGGGTTTTAACGTCTTAAAGGGACTCAGGCTATGGGGGACGTCGTAGTGGAGTGCTCCGGAAATTTCGACCTCGTTGGGTTCTTTAACCTGTACTGACATCGCACAGTACACGGGGGCCTCTAGCATTTCGCCTCCATCGAAATTCGACCGCCGCGGCCGGGATCGAACCCGCGTGCAACTTTCGGACCGAAATCGAGTTTTTGTTTTTTAGCAAGCGGGAAGAACAGGTGAATTCCTGCCACTAAATCGGCAAAATTAAACATAACAGCTGAAATTGCGCCAACGGTCTAACAGCCACTGTATACAGTGACGGTCCAAGAGATGTCCACGTCAAGTTTATATATATAGACTGACGCCGCCCAAAACCCCGGCAATGAGAATCTCAATGTCAAAAACGGATTAGAGACCGTTTGCGTTGCGGCAACCGAGTGCGAAGCAGCACCACGATGCAATGGCGTCACGAATTCTCAGTCTATAGCGACGCTCGCAGAAAAACTGACAAACCCAACTTTCCGGTCGCTGCATATCCCCTCACCCAGACGGATCAAGCAGATATATAGTGTTTGTTATGCAGAAGGGCCGGACGGCATCTTTTCTCGAAGATTAGGTCCAAGGGGCGCTTGCGCGCGCCGGGGCATTCCTGTAAGCTGCGGAGTGTCGTCACACATACCGGCGAGGGGATAATTTCGCGCGCGCGCGTCATTCCAGCAGCGATCGCGGCGAGAAGCTGCTCAACTGCAGAGAAAGCGCAAAACAGGACCGCCTGACTTCGCGTTAGCGCACACGTAAACACAACTATACGATACAAGGCACTCCCGCCTCGCAAGTTTGTCGACACACGCCGAGATGCGCGAAATAGCAAACAGCATGAGCGCGGCGCTTTCACCGCGCATGAAGTGAAAGGCGCGCGGTTTTTTTCCACGCCAAATCAGCCGACACCAAAGCAAGAGCCCGCCGAGACACGCAAAAAACACGCAAAATGAGTAATAGTGAGTAACAAGAAGAAGAGATAAAGAAAGCGAGGCCCATCGAGACCAGCAATTTACTCGTTGTTCCGCGGAAAGCGCTGCAGGAGAGTGCTGCCCCCGCCTCTCACGAGGGACCTCGCGGAGAGAATAAAATCTCAAATTCACGACCGAGTTATATCCGCAATTACGCGTGGCGCGCGGGAGTGTTTTTGTTTTCGAGCGCTCCTCCCTTTTTATGAACGCCGCAGAATGCAGCAGAGACAAAAACGGGCAGCTCGCCCGGTCACTCGCTCGTCGCGCGGAGCGAGAGATTACCTCGTTGGCCGAGCCAGACCCGAAATAAAACGAAGGAGGGAGGCATAGAGGAAAGAAGAATACAAAAAAATAATGACAGTAGACCCATCCCATTTGAAGACAATTAAACGCATTATTCTTCTACAGACGGTAGAGGGAGGGGAGGGAAGGCTTCCGTTTGCATACTCTCCCTTTTTCGTATCTCTGTTTCACGGGGTTACGCAGCTCCGGTGAATTCTGGGGAATGCACTGGGTGCAATTACCAGTGCAGCCATGCACCAATGTAGTGCAGGCATGCATGCACAGCACACGGCGCAGGCCACCAGTGCAGCTAAAGCGCAGAACAAAGGATGGGCCCGGACAGCTTGCGACGAGTCACCCGCATCCCCCTCTTCGCGTATAAAGTGTCACGATGGACAACCTGAAGCAGCCAAGGTCATCGCGAGCACGTTTCGCCGCTTCGGTGGCACACTTAAGCGAGCAATTTGAATTCTCCCGCTTTTGCGTGCTCAGAATAATGCGCGCGCAGCAAAGGAAAAGGCCTCCCTCCCCTTCCCGTGTTCATACACGAGAGCGTCTACGGACCTCTACTTCTTTCTGGCCGCCTTAATGGCCGGCTTTACATGGGTAGAATTTGTGTTTAAAGGCAAAAGGAAAGACTGTCTAGGCAAAAAAAAAACATATATAAAGACCCGTCAGCCACACGGCACACGTCGCAGCCGCCCCACTTCGCGATAGAATCAGGCGCACGAAGCACCCATCGGCACCAGGCAAGACTGAAAAAGATGTGCCCAGCAATGGTGAAGAGCGGCACACGCACTCTATATGCATCCAACGAACCTTGTCCACAGAGACAAGTACACGGGGAAAAAAGAAGAAACAGAAGAAATTTAATCACGCGCCAGTCGCCACGGGCCATTTCACGCATTTCCAGGCGTATACCGCCATATATGGACTGTTAGCAACGACGTCACGCGCGCTCGGTAAACGTGGGGCACGTGCTGCTATCGCAAGGTATCGTCAAGTTCGGTTAACACACGGTTTCGCCCGATTTTTGCACCCCAAGCTGACCTCCTTACAAACTTGGTTAAACCCTGTTTCTATACCTGAAAACACACCACAAAGAAAACGCGATTTGTCAGTGGACACAGTTGAAGGCACTGCACGTAGGGGGGAAAAAATACCAGGATACAACTTTAAAAAAAAACAGCAGTTGGTAACAATCGGCCACGGGCCATTGCCTCCTGTAGAACTCCGCTGGCCAATCACACCAGCGATCAAAATCAGCTTTTCAAATGTTTGACTACCTTAACCAAGCCAGGGACATCAAAATTCTTGAGCTTATAATTCCGTCTCGTGATTAGCCTCTTGTATAGGTGACCGGAGCTTCACTGCAGACTTGGTTGTACATAATAGCCCTGACAGGAAGGAGCCTGCGATGGCGTCGGAGTGGCATCGCCTGATTCAGGGACGAAAGGAGTATGGTGGTGGTGGTGGTGTTGTTGTTGTTGTTGGTGTTGCTGCTACTGTTGTTGTTGTTACTACTACTACTACTACTAATCCTCCTCCTCCTCCTCCTCCTCCTCCTCCTCCTCCTACTACTACTACTGATCCTACTACTACTGCAACTCATAGTCCTACTGCACCTACTTCTACTGCTCCTACTCGTATTGCTCCTACTCCTACTGCTGCTCCTACTACTCCTGCTGCTCCTGCTCCTGCTCCCTCCTTTTCCCCTCTGAATGTTTTTTTTACATCTTAACATCACACAGCGTAACCATTTTAAGACATGAGCGGTGAGTGTGCTATGTATGTCATGCACATGTATATATGCAATGTACATGTATATGTCATATACCTATAAACATGTCACGGCAGGCACTGGGCTGTGCACGCTTTCTGCGTGGGCCATTGAAATATGGCGGGCGCAAACGGAAGGATCGACGCGCAAGGCGGCCGCTTGCCAGTTGGCACCAAAATAGGGATCGGTGTAGACAGTCGTGTGACTCAAGTAGCTGCCGCACGCACTGCAGCCGTTTTGCACGTTTCCATTCACAGTCCGTGGGAGCCGAACGAATCGGGGGCCTGGAGTCGATGGCTTCTCGCTGCCAGTGGAAACAAACAAGACATGCACTGCAACCGCGCGTTGCTGGAACGCGCCATATGCGCTACGCATACGTTGTGAGAGCTCTCGTAATGCGGTTCCTTCGCTCTGTTCCGTTTGACGAAGGCACAGTAACGAGGAGTCGCGGCGTTCACGCTGCGGAGGAAAAGCCAGCAGCGTCTAGTCGCCGTCTACTTATTCGCGTAGCCGCGAAATGCGATCCTCGAATCGAAGTATATATACATACACCCAAGAAAAGTCGCTTCGATCTGGACACGAAGGCCGGTGAGGCAGTTACGTGAGGCTCGGAGTAGGCGTACACATCCGCAGCCAAAGGTTTATGGAACGCAGCGTCGGCGAAAAAAAAAAATGTTAATTTCCTGCTCCGTTTTTTCGCACAGCCTGGAAAAACGATCAAGTGTGAAAATTGCGCAGTGCGCCATTAAATCACTAGCAGCGCATCCTATGGACGAAAAGAAATTTAAATTCGTCCAGCAGAATCTTGTCCTGTTAACTTATGACGGACCCGCCACGGTGGCTCAGTGGTTAGGATGCTCGGCTACTGATCCAGAGTACCCGGGTTGGAACCCGACCGCGGCGGCGCGTTTCGATGGAGGCGAAACGCAAAGGCGCCCGTGTGCTGTGCGGTGCCAGTGCGCGTTAAAGATCCCCAGGTGATCGAAATTATTCCGGAGCCCTCCACTGCGGCACTTCTTTCTTCTTTCAGTACTTCCTTTATCCCTTCCCTTACGGCGCGGTTCAGGTGTCCGCCGAGATGTGAGACAGATGCGGCGCCATTGCTTTTCCCCAACAACCAATTTTCATTTCTTTTATTTTCAAATTACGACGGCAGGTGTACCCCCTTTGCCAAAAGTAACCGGGCAACGTTTTTGCTTCTCAACAGTATAACGGAGCATTCACGGCACCCCTAAAGACCGAAAGGTGTCAACGTGAGGACAAGGGCTCACCTTACTTTTACACAGATTCAGAGCTGCCATAAACGCGGCTAGGAAACAAACCACCATTGCCCGGTTACTTTTGGCAAAGACGTTACGTGCCCATGTATACGCACCTCCTTGTAACCCGGCGCGTTGCGATTTCAAAGGCGTCGCATGCGGCGTGTCCGCGGCGTTCCTTGACCGGGAACAATGGCCTTCACAAGGAAGACGCAAGCTTGGAGAAAAAGGCATACGTGCTCTCGGTGAATGACGTCGCGTCCACGGGTCTTTCGCGTCTTCTAGTGCGGTCCCCACGGGGTGTGTACTGGCGCGTATACACTGTCACGGCCGCTGTGGCACATATGTGTGTCACGTGCTTTGGGGCCGAGCGTTCTTGGCCTGCGCTGGGTTCGACGTACTGTATACGTTCCTGAGAGGCTACTGTTCCCCTGCTCCCGTAAGGTCCGCACCCTCGCAGTGTGCTAATTTGTTGCGCTGGAACATGTCGTAAAAAAGCGCTTCGCCTCACCACCGCACAGTGTAAAGCGCGAAGTGTCACTTTAACGAACTTCAGACAGACCTTGTAAGAACAAGTTCGCTTTAGTGAAAGTGCGCTGAAATTATCGCTTCAACGAACTTCAGACAGACCTTCTACGAGGTGGAGAGGTGGCTTGTCCATCCAAAGTTATGTGCGTGTATTCTATCTACAAAAACCAAAGGTTGGCTGCACTGCGGACGCCTCCATGCAGCGTTCCTTTGGTAGGGTGGCGGCACCCACTGTCCAATAGGGAGACGTCATTTTTAACCACAAGCAGATTGCCGACCGCTACAATGGGGGAGAAAGCATCGCAAATTTTACCTGCAATAATACTTCCGTGCCTGGAAGCAGCACTGGACGCTCTCTGGTGTCAAATGAAAGAAAATGGCAATTTCCGCTAATATACTTCAACGTGGCTAAACGAGTCCGTACTTCAAAATGGTGGAGATGCCGCCGCCCAACGGAAGGATGCACCTATATACTCAAAGAGGCACAACTCTAATGGCCGCGCCTCCTCCATATATACGATGCTGACGGTGAGGAAAAAAAAATGTAAAGGAAGCCCCTCTCCGAGACGTGTGAGCCGCCTTCAGTTGGCACTGGTTGTTTGGTGGAACTCCGCGGCCGTATACGCGAAACCTCGCTTATTTTTCATCCTCTCATTTTATCCAGTTCACGGTCCGCGTGTCGGGCTTGGCTACAGTCAACAAGCCGGTCCAAAACAAGGCGCAATTATACGAGCGGCGAGGAGCTGCAAGGGGGGCGCGCAGTAAACAACATTCGGAAGCCAAATCCAGCGACGCGCCAAGGACATACCGTTCACACACGCGGACGCAGTCGAGCGGCCGTCCCAAAGGAAGCGCCAAATAGTCGCCCCCGCGAATTAACTGTATTCCTGTCGGTTTAGACTTTTTTATTTTAGCTCATAACGAGATAGTATATCTACTGCATCATAAACGTTGTCAAGTGAGGCGATGGGCTACGAAATTCGCAGGAAAGCTATAGGCCCGGTTTGGCGCCCAAAATGGGAGGCCTTTGCCCCGCAACGGGCAACAATTGCTGTAATTACGGAAACATATTGCTGTAATTACGGAAACCTGGCTACGAGACGACATTGATGACAGAGACGTTTTTCCTCCCGGCTATCAAGCATTCCGTTGTGACACAGGCCTTTTCTCGGAAAGGGGGGGGGGGGGGGGTAGCGGTTCTTGTAAAACATGGCTGTTGCGCTATCAATTTAAAGGAAATTGCTGGCCATGAAAGTATTTCTTTAAAAGCAATCTGCTGCGGCCAGTCCGACCTAGTTTTTGCAGCTTATCGACCTCCAGATTCACCAGTACTATTCCTAAATGACCATGCTGATCATATGTCCAAATTCAAGGGTGACAGAATTATACTGGCGGGAGACTTTAATCTGCCAGAAATCGACTGGGATTACCCACCTCTTTTTTCAGGCTTTGGTGTCCATGCTGATAAGTTATGTGATATAATGCTTTGTCATGACCTGCAACAACTTGTTAGAGAACCAACACGTGTGCAAGGTGATTCGGCCTGTGTGCTTGATCTTGTATTCTCAAGTGGTTCCATTCAAAATTTTTCAGTGTGGGTAGAATGTGGCTTATCTGATCACAGTAAGGCCTATGTTTCATTTCCTGTGCATGGTGTGAACAAAAAACCTATCGCTAAAATAGCTCCTTTCAAGAATTTCTCCCACGCAAACGACGAAAGTGTGCTGGATTACTTTGAGTATTGCCTTGACTTTTTTCATGGTTCTGAGGTTGATGAATTATGGGAAATGTTTAAAAAAATTTGCTTCCACTGCATAGACAATTTTGTCCCCACGAAAATGAAGAAAACACGCCAGATAAATCGTTGGATCAGTCGAAACAGTCCGTCTTACGAGGAAAATTAAACGGTTGAAACGAAGAGAATCCACTCGATCCATAATTAAAACTCTCAAATCGAACCTTACTTAAGGAATACAGAAAGCAAAACGGTACTACTTAATGGGTTAACGACCATATATGCAGAATTCGTGATTCTCTACCTCCGTGTGTGAGTGTTTTTCCGAGTGCGTGAATGTCGAGTAGGCTTGATTACACCTTTCACCCTTTCTTGTTCTCTTTTCCTCTCTTTGCCTCGGCCGCCGACGACGACGCAGGGTTTTTTGCGACCCGGGGCCCTTCACGCTTTCGCGTTAAAAGGAATTACGAGCGACAGCCATTTGTATTTCCAGACGACTACCCCTAGAACAGACAGCCCCGCATACAATTTGATGTGTGTGTGTGTGTGTGTGTGTGTGTGTGTGTGTGTGTGTGTGTGTGTGTGTGTGTGTGTGTGTGTGTGTGTGTGTGTGTGTGTGTGTGTGTGTGTGTGTGTGTGTGTGTGTGTGTGTGTGTGTGTGTGTGTGTGTGTGTGTGTGTGTGTGTGTGTGTGTGTGTGTGTGTGTGTGTGTGTGTGTGTGTGTGTGTGTGTGTGTGTGTGTGTGTGTGTGTGTGTGTGTGTGTGTGTGTGTGTGTGTGTGTGTGTGTGTGTGTGTGTGTGTGTGTGTGTGTGTGTGTGTGTGTGTGTGTGTGTGTGTGTGTGTGTGTGTGTGTGTGTGTGTGTGTGTGTGTGTGTGTGTGTGTGTGTGTGTGTGTGTGTGTGTGTGTGTGTGTGTGTGTGTGTGTGTGTGTGTGTGTGTGTGTGTGTGTGTGTGTGTGTGTGTGTGTGTGTGTGTGTGTGTGTGTGTGTGTGTGTGTGTGTGTGTGTGTGTGTGTGTGTGTGTGTGTGTGTGTGTGTGTGTGTGTGTGTGTGTGTGTGTGTGTGTGTGTGTGTGTGTGTGTGTGTGTGTGTGTGTGTGTGTGTGTGTGTGTGTGTGTGTGTGTGTGTGTGTGTGTGTGTGTGTGTGTGTGTGTGTGTGTGTGTGTGTGTGTGTGTGTGTGTGTGTGTGTGTGTGTGTGTGTGTGTGTGTGTGTGTGTGTGTGTGTGTGTGTGTGTGTGTGTGTGTGTGTGTGTGTGTGTGTGTGTGTGTGTGTGTGTGTGTGTGTGTGTGTGTGTGTGTGTGTGTGTGTGTGTGTGTGTGTGTGTGTGTGTGTGTGTGTGTGTGTGTGTGTAATACACGTATAAGATTTAATGACGTTGCACCGACTTGTCGTCCAGGAGCTACCTAGAACGACTCTCTATAACTGGATTTGCTCCTACACCGAAACGCTCTGGTCACTCACTCACTGCCTGGAATCGACTAAAGGGTCTACGCTGTCCGGAGAAGTCGACATAACTGCAGGAACCGCGAGGCAGGAAACCCCGCGTGACGAGAAACGCGGCACCACGAGCCGCGCCTCACCGGCGAGTTACCCGCAGGCGCTCTCTTTCCGGGCGAACGTAAGCCAATGGGACAATGGAAGGCGGCCGCTCGTTACCAGATTGCTACGCTTCAAACGAAGGGAACGCGCGAAAATATGGGAGAAACCCGTCAACGCGGGCGACAGAGCGCCTTCCGCCGACGTACCGAGAAGTCTGGGCGGCGAGCGAGCAAACAGAAGTGGGAGAGGAGGAAAGGGAAATGAAAACAAAGGGGCCGTCAGTCGGCTTCGCAGAAATCAATCCCCTCCACCGCGCATTAATTCCCAAGCACCCACGAGGGAGGAGGCACGGCGTACTCCTCGCGTGGTGAGCACACATACAGCGCCGCAGGACAATGGGGACAATTCGTTTCTTCCCTCCCCACCGCGTTTTCTCCCCGGCTCTCTAGAGCGACGTCGTGCGCCGGGAGAGGCGTGTGTGAAATGGCGGCGCGCAACTGCTTGATTACATGCTCTCCGCACGGCTTGCCAGCGATCCATCGCGTAGCTGACAACGGAAAGAGGAGTCGATTGTATACGCGAAATGCCCGCGAGCAACAAAGCCGGCAACGAATAGCCTGTCAGACAGATCTCACGAAGGCAACGACGATTAGCTCATCAATGGCGGCTATGAAGCCACAAGAGACACCCCCCCTCCCCCATATCATGACTTCCGCTTGACCACATGCCGGAAAGTGCTGCTAATTAAGCGAGGCTTGTTTTCCAATCAAACGCCCCGTTCCTACAGGTGACACTCTCGCGTTCTTCACGGAAACGAAAAGAGGCAGGTGACACACTACTCGAAATCAAGTGGAAGAAATGCCCTTGGGCAGGATTGCGAAGGCAAGATAACGGATGTTCCTTAAGGGTAAAGGTGTGGATTCCAAGTGAAAGTAAGCGTAGCAGGGGGCGGCAGAAAGTTAAGTGCGCGGATGAGATTAAGAAGTTTGCAGGATAGGGTGTTAATTGGAGAGTATGTGAGAGGCCTTTGCCTTGCAGTGGTAGAAGTCAGGCCGCTGCTGCTGATGATGGTGATGACGATCCCCCCTTAACCTGCTTACACTGCGGACGGTCGCCCGCTACTTTCAAGAGCCGCTCTATTCGGCGATCGCACCACCATTTCAAATGCTATAGGGTAAAACGATTTCGCAGGCTTTACCTGTTTGTTTAGCACATTCGGCCCTTTTACACTTAGCCCCGCCGCGGTGGCTCAGTGGTTAGGGCGCTCGACTACTGATCCGGAGTTCCCGGGTTCGAACCCGACCGCGGCGGCTGCGTTTTTATGGAGGAAAAACGCCAAGGCGCCCGTGTGCTGTGCGATGTCAGTGCACGTTAAAGATCCCCAGGTGGTCGAAATTATTCCGGAGCCCTCCACTACTGCCCCTCTTCTTCCTTTCTTCTTTCACTCCCTCCTTTATCCCTTCCCTTACGGCGCAGTTCAGGTGTCCAACGATATATGAGACAGATACTGCGCCATTTCCTTTCCCCCAGAACCAATATTTACACTCATCGAATTCTAAAACCTCTTCAGTTGCCCTTTAAGGATTTCCGCAAATGGCCAATTATGAGCCGTATTCTGCCAGTGTTTCCGAGAAAGGCTCACGAATATCGGCCCCCTCCCCCATTACTACAAGGTCATGCCCGCTTTGGTAAAAAACCGACGCTCGTGTGCACTCGCGGACAGGGCGCCTCGATGCGCGCTCCCCCTCCGCTACTATAGCGGAGCCCCGTCAACCTCGACGCAGTGCTACATACTGCAGCAGACCTCGCTTGCTGCACTCAACGACCGACTCGACCGGCTAAGGCGCAGTTCACGCGGACAGCACAGTTCAGCTAACCGCATTGAGGGAGGCGTCTGGTACACCCGGTACGCAAGGAGAAAAGAGAAAGGGCGGGAGGGAACGTTCAGAGCAATGAGAACCCCCAGGCTCACAATTGTCCGTTCGCGTAAGAGTTTCTCTCTCTCTCTCTCGTCTTTTCGTCAAGCGCAACGCGACTAGCCCGAAAACCGCAGAGAGAAACCGTCGTCGCTATAGTCGGATACAGCTCAAGTCTGCAGTGAAGCTCCGCCCACATTCAGGACCGCCGCACAGAATTCTTTCACGACAAAAAAAGTAGTCCGTTGTGAAAACTTCTCTTGTCAGCGAAACAAGAAGGCAATCACGAGAAAAAGTTTATAAGGTCTACAATTTTAATAACTGGCTTGTTTAATATAGTCAAACGTTAAAGAGTTGATTACGTTTACTTTCGTGACTGGCTAGCGGAGTAACATAGTACGCCGCGGATCGTGGCCCAGTCTTGAAACGATTCCGGCCTCGAAGAGAGAAAGCTCAGGCACCTGGTTCCTTCGCGGCCGAGTGTGACGGGACGTTGTGAATTTTCTTCTCTCGACAGCGGCGGCGGCACGCATGTAGGGTGCCCCGAACCCTCTCTCTCCCCGATGGAGACGCGCGGTTAGCACCGGATGGCGACGGACCGTCGGGCACGTAGGCGGCCGCCCGGCCAAGCACGTGGCGGGGTGACCGCTGCAAGCAGGCCCCGAGCCACGAGGGTCGATCGGATGCATCCGATACCGGAACGTGCCTGTCCTATCGGAGAAAGGGGCAGCAGCAGCAGCACGTGGCTCTGTTGCGCCAGCGATGTTCAGGCTGGTGTGTCCGCCGCTGAGGGTGGGTTAGCGCCACTCTGAGCATATACTATGGGCCGAAATTCCCAACTCCAACGAATGCGCGAAGGACGTGCTAAGGAGCGAACTTACGGGCAGCTTTTGGAGGGGCCGTGTCATGCGCACAATACATTTCATCACAATGTTTTTACCCCCTCCCTCTCTCCCTCTCACACGCGCGCACACACACACACACACACGCGCACACACACACACACACACACACACACACACACACACACACACACACACACACACACACACACACACACACACACACACACACACACACACACACACACACAAATCTTGGGGTCAATGGTAGCTTTTCCCACAGCGAATTAACCCTCGTGCGGGCGTGTGTATGTGAGTGTGTGTGTGTGTGGCTGGGGGATCGTTCCTCTTTTAAATCCTCCCTTGGTCTGCTCTCGTCGACGTTTGCGGGGACCCGAGCGGCGACTCTCTCAAATTTCGCGGCGGCAACTGTGAACGATGCAGCGAAATCAGCACTATAGAGCTCGGAGGCCCAGGGTCTATAGCCGGGCCTCGAGACGACGGAGCCAAACCAGGCTTGGCTTCGGATAGAGGAGGTGTCACGGAGAAGAGAATGAGAAGTTTGGGATGCTCCTCCTGTCGACGGACACGCGTCGGTCCCGGAGGAACGTGCCGGCCGGTGAAAGCCAGGCGCGCGTGCAAGGCGCGTCGCCCCCCGCCGCCGGTCCAGAGCAATACCACCTAGACTAGACTGGTATTGTCCAGAGACGCCGCGGCGCACGTACAGTACACACCAGCTGCCACTAGGTGGATTGGTCCTCGAGCGAGGTCGCGGTGGGCAGCTCTGCTAAGCTCACGCAATGTGACTCGACCAGCTGGATTATCAGTGCGATATGTCCGATCACGATACAATACGGCTACACTTGCGAACTGCAGCGCTGCCATCTCGCTTAAACTGCTCGCTTTCCGCTCCGCTGCTTACGCGGGAACCACTGGCGCATATCGGTTGCGCTGCGCTGATTTAACGCGGGTCAGCTCACCTCGGCTACGAACTACGGAATGGCAGACAAAATAAAGAAAAAGGAAAACCAAGACGCATGAAAAGGCAGGCCACCTGTAAGTGAATGACAGGCAACGCCGTCCGGATGTCGGCATTCAGCCAAGCAAAGTCAACGGCACGAAAGCGAACCGCGGATGTATGACCCACTCCGTATCAGAGGTCGTGACTCGTGCACGAAGGCCCTTTACGCACGGGAGACGAGCGAAAGTCCGTTTTAAGGCCGGCCCACGTGGAGCCAACTTGAACGACGAACTTCGTGCGACCAGCGCGGCGGAACGCCGGCGTGCCGTCGCCGCTATGATTTCAGTAAGATGTTGAAAAAAAATAAAACAGCTTTGCATCAGGCCATACGATTTATTCAACGGCAGCAAAGAGGACGAATTATTTTTCAGCTTTAAGGTTGATTTGACAATGTTCGTCCTTTTTCATCGGAACGCGTAGACTGGAGGACGTGGAGAAATCACCTGGGCTGCCCACACTGTGCCATGCATGTAATCTTTGTGTTGAAGAATACTGGTCGCATCTGGACAGCTGCGATCATCATCATCATCATCATCATCATCATTTATTAACCCTTAAGGGTCCCGTCAGGGACATTACATAAGGGGGGGGGGGTGCTACAGGGGTGTTCAGCCGTCATACATGAATATAAATAGAATGAATATAAATATAGAAGGAATATAAAAATACAGAAAAATATAGAAAATATAGAATAGAAAAAAAGAACAAGACGAAAAAAGACAGAAGTAACAAATTCAAATAATCACGTCATGACAGAGTGTAGCAGAAATATAAACAAAAACAAATTGCAACTTTGGAAGTAGCACAGGATGGTCAGTTAGCAGGGCTTGGAAGCTGGCATAGGGTGAAGGAAAAAATTTGTCGTTGAGATGGTCGATTAGGAGCTGTCTGAATCTGGAAGGATTAGTCTCAATGACAATGTGTTCGGGGAGGTTATTCCAGCTTTCTATAGCACTGGGAAGGAAAGATTTATTGAAATAATTGGTGGAGCCGTGCAAACGCTGTATGCTTAAGGAGTTAAATAAACGACGAGATGATCGTACCGGAGCTCGTAGAAGGTTATCTCGAAGTGCTGGAAAGTTAAAGTACAGTTTGTGAAAAAGACAAAGAATTGAAGTTTTCCTGCGAAAGGCTAATGACTTGATGCCGAGAGATGATTTCAACGCTGTGATGCTGAGCTGAGATTTATACTGTGAGGTGATGAAGCGTGCTGCCCGATTCTGGATGGCTTCGAGTGAATCTATCAAGTAGGCTTGGTGAGGACTCCATATTGTTGAGGCGTATTCTAGTTTAGTTCGAATGTACGTTTCATATGCTAGTTGTCTGGTGGCTGCGGTGGACATGGAAATCAATTTATCATTGTACGCGATGCCCTTTGTACACGAGCCAAAAACGGCGCGCGGAAGTCAAGACACGGTCGCGCCCTGACTGGTCCGTGCTGACAAACCGCACTGGCCGCTTCCGGCGAGAGGCTGACCGCCGAGCGAACATGCATCTAGCCCGGCTTGATCGGCGGCGGTCAGCCGCCGGACGGACGCCGCTGGGCGGCCGATCGCCACTTTTAAGGCGAACGCCTTTAATGGCTCACACTCGCGGCCATGGATCTGTCCGGCGTCCGTTACATCCAGCAGCTAACTAGTCGTAACTAATACTAGCCATTGCTAAATAGCCACCTGAGACGATTAAGCAACTGTTAATCAATAGTAAGTCATTATTGATTTATTAGCAGTCATTGGTCAATTAGCCATATATTGTGGTTAACGACTAATTAGCACTTTATTAGTGTTTAGTTAATTGAATGTTGACTAGTAGTTAGTAGTTAATTAACCATAAATGAGCAGTTCCCAAAGTCAGCAACAGCAGCAGCCAAAGTCGCGCAGAAAGGCTTTCGCGTAGCGCACTTTAGACCGCCAAAGTGGCCCCCGAAATTTTCCGCAGAAAAATCGCTCCATGTGGGTCGGCCTTTACGCGTCTGCCGCAGCATCGCAGAGATGGGCAGCACTGCAACGAGAAGACGACCGCTTTTCTTGCCGCGTTCTCGCCCCAACTTCCGCGCACGAATACCACGCTCTCCGAGAGACGAACGATGGAGTATATATAGTGTCTTTGGGTCTTTAGTCGCGTATAATCTTATCGCTGAACGTTATAAGCCGAAAAGGTCGCGTATGTACGGACAAGAGGAATTAATAATCGATGAGGAGAGACAAATAACAGCCCGTCAAATGACGGCAAAAATAAACATCGTAGAGCTCTGGGAGGAACACAAGCCAGATCCTGTCGCATGCGCCAACTTGCCCGAACGCTGCTCAATCAAGAGCTCGTCCCCCGTAAAACAATGGGGGGGGGGGGGGGGAACGACTGTACAGCCGCGACAAACACGCACAAAAAGGAAACAGTGGGACGGGTGTATACAGCGCGTTCATAATTACGGACACCCAAAGAGGCGGACTCTGGCCACCGTGCAAGAAGAAGGGAATTGCTTCATTCCGAGCCATCTAGTTAGTATACACTATATCCGCCGATCGCGACAGGAAGTGAGACGAAGTCGCGACTGCAAGGCCGCCGGCCTCGAGGCATTCGTGCACGGGAACGCGCACTATCGATCAGATCGCGGGAACGGTGTTACACCTTCACCCTCGAGCACAGCTTAATAAATACACACCGCGGCGCCGGCGTTTACCCCTTCGTCCGTAGCCTCTGCTTCGCCCCGCAAACACTGGCGCCATGCGCAGCCAAGCACGCGTTCAAACTCTCTGCGACTGTCGACGAACGAATACGATATCGTGTATCCATCGCGATCAAAACATTACGGGACGCATGTTCACGCAAAAAATGCTTACTGGGCCATTATACTACCTCGCGACCCGTGCTGTCGCCTGGTGTTGTTACCATCGAATAAAGTTGCACGCCGCCTCACACCTTGACTCGTTTCAGGTGACTGGACTGCCTGACTGCGCCGAAATTTTTTTCCCCTCACACTTGAGTCACGTAAAGTTTTGAAAACGGGACAGTATACATATATACGATTCTTCAATGATTGTAAACAAGCCGAATGCATGCAGAACACTTTTCAAGGTATTTTTTTCTTTCCTTTTTTTTTTCTCTGAGACAACAGCGATCGGCGTGCCCTGCACATTGTCGAATTCGCAAAAATTTTGAGGGAAAGAACTGCACAGCTTTCTCTCAGCATCCGGCACGCGTCGCTGTGCGTGAGCGCTATAAATGTTCGCGTACAAGGCTTCATCGTCATCACGTGTAGCGCGGGACAAAAGCCTCTCTCTCTGACATCCAATACTGGCCCTGTACTACACACCACCGACTTATCCGGGCAGCAACTTCCGCGACCTCGTCTCGCCAGCTGCGTACACTACAGTCCGGGGCGAACGTTTAAATTTTCCCGGAATCCACTTCGCAGTCGAGGCGTGCACGTCTGGACTGGTTATAAGACGACACTAAAATGTATACGTACAGCAAAGCTTCCAACCGCTACCCAAGGTAAGGACCTGCCGCCGCTGTGCACGAATTCGCTGCACACAGAATCTGAGTTCTTCGTTTTTCAGCCTATATTTACGTATTACCGCGTCCTGCCCGCGTCCGTCTACTGCTCTCGATTGGCACTAGCACATCACTAACTATATAGTATGATACAAGTCAGGGAGGCAGCGGCAAATGCCAATCCACTACCGTCTCGCAATGTGTTCGACATACGACGAATGATGCGCGCGGTATATAGCGTATCCAGCGCCGCTTCCTTGATTCTCCCTCCAAGCCGAACTGACCTTAATCAAAATGCGCCGAGGCCGCGCGGGCAAGACGGAAGCGAGCACTACAGAGATAACTGCACGGCGAGACACCCCCCACGGGGGCCACCGCTACAGCGTACCACGTAAACACAAACACACACACGCACACTTCCCTCCTCGAGGCTCCGCGCGATCTGCTAGCGCGCACATGAGCAGAGAGAAAGGCAGAGAGAGAGAGGCTGCGTGCGGTTATACACATTACATTATAGCGCAACCTTCCGCAATGCATTACGAAGCGGCATATGGCATAAGCCGCCGCGCGGTGCGCGCGATAATTGTGCCTCACCAGCGCCGCTTTATCCGCCTCTTATATGCACGCGACACGCGAAAGACAGGCGGGGGGGGGGGGGGGGGGGGGGAGCCGATTGCGCAACACACGGCGCGAAGGCTGCACTATAGCTACAGCGACGACCTCATGCCCAGTTCGTGCACGCTGGGAGAAGAATAATCCTACGGCGAGTGTGCACGGTATACATAAATATATAATATGTGTGTGCGTGCAGGTACACGCACGCGCGCACATGCCCCACACGCACGTGGTTCCGCCTCTATTCGAGGGAAACAATGCGAGCGCTGCACAGCTCCCGATATGAGAGAGAAACGCACACGTCCAGTGCCTGCCCCTATACAGCATACTGTGCGCCATGAGGAAAGACACGCTCACGACCATGAGGCGCTGCGTGCGAGGCTAGCACGGGCGAGCTGCCCTTTCGGCCAGGATAGCTGTCCGGCAGCAAGCATACTTGTATGGGAGGGCACATGTACGAAGGTACGCGACCCTTCGCCTTGGTTTCCTCTCTCCCTCTTTCAAACTAGTCTTTGTCTCACAGGACGGCCAGCAACGCGGCCTCTCGTGAGCTGCACCGTCGTCTCGACCCCGCCCAGGGTCGCCGTGAGTCTGCGCGCTGTTCCGGCTTAAAAAGAGGGCAGCTTAGAAAATAAGCGCTTTATTTCGAGCGCAAAAGCTTACCTTACAATGAACGCTCCGATCGCCTTACGAGTGTCCTGCGACCGGCTATTTTCTTTGAAAACCGGACGAAGGCTAATATAGCGCACACAGTTGTTACTTTTTTTTTAGTGAAATATGCACCCAGAGAGGTCGACAACACTGACCAACATGTCATAGGGTGGCTATCCATTCTTGGTGTCGTCGCAAAGACGGAAGGAGGGGGTCTAACTCAAGAATAAAGCGTCAAATGGGTCCCGCTACCTCACACCCTCGAAGGAGGTCCTACAACCAGTTTCGTACTCCACCAATCGTCACGGCGTCGCGGTCACCCACCTTACACCACTAGCGTGGAATCACCATGCAATGGCCAGCAAGTGCAAACGCCGTGACAACAGGTGGGTCGACGCATCTGGTTGGAGGGCCTCCTTCGACGCTTCGTTCTGGAGTTGTATCCGGAGGTGAGGTGGCACTGTCGCCAGGATTTAGTGGGGAGGGGAGCGAATTTTCTTTCGTAACATTCGATAACACATGCGGCGTCCATCGCCGCCGCACCTCGCTAGTCGCTCGCTCACATTTATCAACATCAGAGCATACTCCCTCGGTGTAGCAGGAAGAGTCTCTGGGAAGGCATTTCGCTCCTCGACGGTCTGCGCATACATACGAGGAAATGGCGAACATAGAGCCGCCGAAGGCGGTGCATGGGCGCCCTGCCTTACGCCTTCAAAAAGAGGGGGTAATCTCCAAACAAGCGAATAAACAAAAGTGATATATATGCGCAAGACACGATACGGCTGGCGGCGACCCAGACTGGCACGAACAAACCGCGCGGTACGAGGCAACGAATAAACTCAGAACCCGCATTTCTTGCACGCTTTTTCCTCCGTCGCAAAGCCTGTCGGTTTCGCTCCCACGAATATAAACAAAAACGCACACGCTGCTAAGGGTATACGGCTGCGAGAAGCCAACCCAACACCACGCTCGCGCGAGCCAGCTATAAGCGGGTATGCAGCCTGCACGAGTTGCGCCCAGCGATTACCATAACACATATGAGCAGAAAACAGGGGATTATGCAAGCGAGCGGAGAAAGGAAGAGAGCATCGCGCGCGTTCACGGCAGCGGCGAGGGTGCGGCGGTATACAGCCAGGAAGGGAGCTACGTACGGCGCTTCCTCAACGTCCGATACCGATCGCTGTTAAAAGACCCCTGCTTGTGAAACAAGAAGCTGCGCTGACGACGTGCCTGATGAATTACAGAAACCGAGCCTCTCGACCTATATGCGTACAGGCCACCCGGGCACTTGCTGGTGAGCTGCAATGCCGAAATGGAGCGCACGCCTACCAGGAATCCCGGATGAACGACGCTCTAGAATGACAATTAAACGCACACACACACACACACACACACACACACACACACACACACACACACACACACACACACACACACACACACACACACACACACACACACGCACGCACGCACGCACACACACACACACACACACACACACACACACACACACACACACACACACACACACACACACAAGGTGTGTCGTTGATGTTAAAGGTGCACTAAAGAGGAATCTGAACTCGTCTTTTTAGCGCGGGAACTCTTATCTACACTTTCAGGCCATTCTTAGAAACTTCGAATTATTGTCCTGTGCGGCCGATTGCCCTAATTTGAGCGGATTAACCGTCCCGGCTCCCGCCTATTTTTTGAACTCAACGCGGTAAGTAGGCGGAATCAACCAACGCGTGGAGTGCCTTTCAGCCAGTACAATGGCGGCTTCGCTTTTGCTTTCATTTTGTTTTTTTAGGTTTCTGTGCATAAACAGTTTCAGTCACAGACAATACAGCCGCAAATTAGGCCCACGGAAATAAGAGTCCACGTGGACTCTTTGATTTACGTATCACTCCGCCGATGGCAGAGCGGCAAGCCGCCACGGGACTGGCTGACGCGTTGGTTAATTGACTCCTCCTACCTACCACGTTGAGTTTAAGAAAAGGCGGGTGCCGGGACGTTTAGTCCGTTTAAATTAGGGCATTCGGGCGCACAGGAGAATAATTCGCAGTTTCTAAGAATGTCCGGAACGTGTAGATAGAGTTCCCGCGGTAAAAAGACGAGTTCATATTGCTCTTTAGTGCACCTTTAAGGACACTGAGCGACACTTGAAAGAAACGGGAGCAGCGAGTGCGGCAGATACCGGCGCAACCCGACAACGCCGAGACAAAATACACGCGCGTTCACTGCAAGCGCTCGCTACACGATGTGTACAGAGACCTACCTTGAAACTGCTACGTACACATGCCGTCACGGCCTGTGTGAAGTAAAAAAAGGCGAGTACATTTCTGCACCTCGGGTCCGGCGTTCAACACCCTCCCGCGATGCAGATCAAGCTTTTAATTATGTACGCAGCTCGTTCGTGAACGCTGCGTCATTGAGTGTTGCCCAATACCAAGTGGATCAGTATCTACATACGCGGGCTAACAAAGCCACGCAATAGAGACCTCGTAAAACCATCAGCCAGAAGAGGTAACCGATCGTCAGGAACCAGTTTACTGATATTATTAGTAGTAGTAGTACTTACAATGCATTTATTCGGCCAAAATTTAAAGGCTGAGCATATCGACCGCCTGGGCAACCTGTCGACGCTGTTCTTCCACTTAAGCGCCATGCCAGTCGAGCCGGGTGATGGTGGAGAGTGGAGGGGAGAATAGAAACTCTACTGCTGAGAAGCCGGGAAAAACGCAATGGGACAGGTCCGCACAGCTAGGCACAGGGTTATATTCGCTACAACTACTCCGGGGCACCGAGAAGGCATATTTCTGGGTGAAACACTGCGACTTAAACCAACGCTTAACTGGCCGAATGTCAAAACGCAATTTATATTCTTTTATTTCCACGCTGCCCGGCATCAGAGAGAGAGAGAGCTCCGCGTCCGGGCGAACTTACGCAAACTTTCTAGCTCAAATATGAGCGCGCAGAGAGGTGCACGTTAATTACGGTAAGCGCGGGGGATTCTCGAAAGCCGTACGGTATCATGGCTTTGCGTAAGTAAAAATAGAAAAGAAAACGCGGAGGCCTGCTACACGACCAGTCATATAGGAAGGGATACCGCCAGCTTATAGCGTGTGTACCACAAGATATGTGCCCGTAAACACAAGCGCGAGCTTTCGTACACAGAAAAAAATGCACAATGAACGACGTATTTTTGAGTCGAACTCGCGTCCTTCGTGCGATCGCTCACGTCCGCGATGTTGTCGCTATAGGCAATGCGCGTTGTTTTCCCACGCTGAATACACACAGGCGTTCCCGAGCTTGGTTGTATGTGACTGGGGTTACGGATGCCGTATTTGGCTGCCCTCTAGGGGAAACACTGCACAGCACCCGGGAGAAGGGATCGGGAATAGGGTGGGGAGGGAGGGTTGGGAATTGGATCGCGCCATTCCATGCACAGAGTGCTCTCTCAGATAGCAGGGAGCATATGCTCGCCACGCTCACAACCAAAACCCAGCGAGTGGTACGTCGCGCCAGTAAAATAGCAAATACCACTACCGTACGCTCGCACGACAGAATGTCTGGTGCAACGCATCACGGTCACGTTGTACACATCTCGTACGGTTTTGAAGCGAACAGTCGCACTACGCTAGGTAAAGTAGTCGTCGCGTAGGCCGGAGAATAACCTTGAACGACCTTTAGCCCAACCACGTTAGCCGTGTACGACCATATGTGGTACAGTTATGGTGCCGAAACCTTGACCCATGATCTTTAGTTGACCTTCGGGTTAACCTGCTTGAGAGCATCCGATGGGGTGATATGAAGCCACGTGATGACATCCGATGGGAGTGTGTCGTAAGGCCATATGTGATACAACGTGATAGCCACGCGTGGTCGTGTGGGTATATATAGAACGGCAGTCGCGAGCGTGTAGCGGAGCTGCCGTGGACGAGCCTCAGACTCTTAGAAAGCGTCCTTGCTTTTCGCTGAATCTTAGGGTTAGACAAGTTAAGCCAGTGCCTTTTTTTTTTTTCGCATGAAACATGCCCTCCGTCGTAGTGCAGCCCTCCCCTGCCTGCAAAGCTGCGCCCCGCACCCCAGCGACGTCTATACAGCCATAAGAGGAAGCTCCCTGTAATCATGTACACAGTGAACTGGAATCACAAAGTACACGTTGATTCGAAGAAAAAAAAAGAAAAAGCGAATAAAATAAAACAAAGGAACTATAACTACAATGATCAGCATCCCAGTTTTGCAGCAGATCAACTTGTGCGAATATGCGCTCATGGCACTGCTGACACCGAGGCGCTTTCGAACACAGCCAGTCTGCTTCGGCCGGCCGCGTATAGTCCACAGGAACAGGATGGGTAGCGGCACAGATGCCGTCCGTCCCGCGACCCGAGCCAATCAGATAGGGAACCCAATAGACGCACCCGCCGTGACGTCGCGCGGCGCCGGCGACCGATGATACACGCTATCAGAGGCGACATTCCGCGGCAGTGGTGGTGTGCCTGTGTGCGCGGATTCGCAGGCTTTCCTACCCAAGCTGGGAGTAAAGCGCGTGCAATACGTGCGCGCTGCGCGCATGCGAGGCGGATGGCTGAGCCATGGCTGGACTGCAGGACCCGCATGCATACGCGCAAAGTGTGACGCCATGCAACGCTGCAGACTCGACGGAGTGAACAGGTTCACTGGTAACATCGCCGCTTGAGCAACTACGGGTGAGTGGAGAACCATTCTAACCTAACGACCGTTCTCATTTTCGGCACGGGCTAAACGTAGTACTTGGGCGCAACTGCTGACGAATTGAACGGGGTTAACGACCTTGCTGGGGCACAGTGTGACTGTCAAGTTCTGCGACGAGTTAGTGTTGTGCACGATTCTCCGCATTTCCACGAAAAACTATGAACAGCGCCCCCTGTACGCTTTCAACAGCATGGGTATGCCTCTGCCTTGCTGGAAAGCAATCCACAAACACTGTGCGAAGGAGGCAGCTGCTCCGGTGAGACGAGGACGCACAGTGCGTTCAGTACATACGCCACAACCGAAGAACGGACCGATTAATAACCGGTTGACAGCAGAAGTAAGTAATTCCGTTCACAACGCCTGACGCCGGGCTCGCGCAGGCTCCGAAGAATCACGCACGCGCGCAAAACGGTCCTCCTCGCGACACAACACACGGATCACATTTCAAGCACATTATTCCATTCGACGCCCAAGAATCTTCGCGGGGTCGAGTACATTTGGCCTCTTTTATCTCAAGCTTTTGTTTAGAACGTGTCAAAAATCCCCACCGGCCCTTTTCTATAAAATTGTTTCGCCGATGAAGGAGAAAGGTAAAATGAAAGCAAATAGTAAAAAAAAAAAGGTTTTAAGCGAGTAGACCTGCGAAAGCATGTGTCTATAGCCTGGTTGGCTCATGGTTTTGCATTGCTGGGTCATCGGCACGTCTGGCGACGATATTAGTTCGATAGTAGTTATTAGCTGATGACGACAACGTGCAGTGCACAGAGCGAGTGTCTGCTGCAGTTTGAACACGGGGCGTGATCGGCTGTGGCGATGCCATAGCGATCTCGTGCAGTTGGCAGTGAAGAGCTGATCTGCTCGCCCCGCCGCGGGTTCAAAACCCAGTTGCGCCAAAATTTCTTTATTTATGGTTTGACCAAGGTCACCCTCAAGGACAAGCTTTACACAAACTCCGTGAGCCGGTTATACCTCGTGAAGTAGTGCTTTTGCGAGCGCGCGCGGAATGTTCAAAGGGAAAGCTTTCGTACGCCCGAGTACACGAAAACAGGCGCACTGCCCTAAGGTCAAAGAAACCCGCAGAAATGAAAGAAACGGGCGTGCTTCATGGCACGTCGGACATCCGTCACGTTGCTGGCATCCCCATCATGAGTTCGAACACGTCAACACGTTGCCGCGGCTAAGCCCAAAAGAAAAAGAAAATAGGGGGGACTGTAATGACAGAACCGAAGAATCAATGCCACGAGAAACATACAAAGGCCTGACGACCTCGGTGGCTGTGATGTATAGCGGAGAGCATACAAGCTCACCAGTGCCGGCTTCCACAGACACACACTACACGCAACGCATCAAAGTCTCTGAGCTGGCAAACACACACACACACAGATGCTGAGGAGCGAACTGCGATCCGCTCTGAAAGACAAGGCGCGATAAGCTGGACGATACCGCTTCTCATCAGAGCGCACACACTCTTGCAGATCACCGCGCGCGATACACAGCCCGCGGTTGGCCGTCGAACTCGTCCGCGCGGCGGCCAAGAGAGAGATGGCCATCTCCACAACTGGTACGGTCCTGTGCTTCTTCATCTCGCGTCACGTAAGGAAGCCTAACACAGCAAGAACGGAGGGCGAAGGGTTACCCTGGACCGCAGTCGTGGTGGAGCGGGAGGGCAGGCTTGTCGGTCAGTCGCGCCAGTGCTCGTCCCCAGCGCGTGCACTCGCCAGGCAGGCGCAGTCGATAAGCGGCCGACCGGCGAAGGTTACGCATCGCGTTTGAGGTCGTCGATACTATTATAAGAAGTAACAGGAGGGGGGCATAGCGCCGACCGGCCTCTGTAAAACGTGGTCGGCGCCACGTTGGGCGCCCTGCTGGTCACGGATTCAAGCCTCTCTCGGAATTAAGGCAGCGTGGCTGTTCGCGAACTGGCCTTGGGAATTCACTGCGAGGAACGGAAAGCGTGGGATCGCCCGAAATGTGTCCCGTGCCAGCACAGTGCGTAAAGTAGTCCCACAAGCAGAAGACCAATGACAAAATATAAACTCTAAACACTAACTGAACGACTGGCACGAGGAACCTCAAATCACCGGTATTCGCGGACCACGACTCGCACCCGAGAGACAAGGCTACGCGCATCTTTCAATGGCGCTTGAAAAGGGACAAATTTACTTCGTGGCCGAAGCGTATACACATACCGCGAGCACGGCACACTGCGACCGTGACAATCCGCATATAAAGCGGCGCGAACGCGACGGCTCTATACACTGCAGCAGAAGAAATATCCTTCTAGGGCGTGCATGCACACCGCGTCGTGCGAAGCGCCGTTTTTCGGGGCAATCGTGGCGGGGTCTCTACGTGGTTTCCGAGCTTTTTGTCTGGCTCGAATGAGTCTCCGCCTGGACAAGGATGTCTGAACGCGGAGCTATTCGCCGGCTACCCGGCTCACACCTTCGGCTTTCGTACAGCGGCTTTCCGCGCAATTAGCGGACACGAGGCGCGACTGCGCTGCAGGCATCGGCTGGCGCGTCCTCACATTCGCCCCAACGTTCATGCTCGCACAGCTGCGAGACGGCCGCGAAAAGCTTCCTGCACGCCGAGTCACGTACACGGCCGTAGGATTTGCTACAGCGATGCTCCAGCGGAGACGGTGCCGACCCATTGCCTTACGCATATACTAATACCACCGAGGTGCCAGCGATACCGAAGGCACGAAGCCAGCCGCCGCAGCGCAGACCCGCAAAGTTACGGAAAGCCAGGCCGGCGTAAGTGACTGCGCTCAACGGACCCCGCTACAAAGTTGTCCGAGTCGCACTGAACATGCAATACCCTGGCACAATCACGAGCGCTCACTCAGGCTCACGCATACAAATTTGCTCACTTATGAGTTCACTGGAACTCATGAACCCAAACTCATCTCGACTCACAAGACTCGTTGTACAACTCGCGACTAACTTTGATGCACGACCAATCTGGGCTCACTCGCTCATTTCGACTCACGACCCATCTGGACTCATTCGTTTCTTCAACCCGGGATTCATTTGGGCTCACTCACTCGTTCCTAGTGAACACACGCTGAAGCGCCCAAGTGACCCCCCCCCCCCCCCCCCCCCGAGCCGACCGAGACGCGCGCGAGGCGCACGAACAATCTAGAATCATGCATATTTTACTAAAAACAAGCTATACGGTGAAAATGTTCCTCTTGGACACGGAATCGCACGAAATGCACTCTTTTTTTTTTCTTAATTTCGCGCAGGAAACGTGAGGAGGTATGAGATGCCGATTACTGTATAGATAGACTCCACGCGCTTTAAATAGAGGTTCTTTTTTTTTTGTTCCGCGAGTGTGAAGCTGTGTATAAGGCGTGTGCGCGTCCAATGCGAAGACGGCATACAAATCGCTGCGACAAAGGGCTCTTGGGCCGCGGTTGCGCGACTTCCATACTCCAAAGATGGGTTTCACGAGATGCGCAGCTTGTCGTTCACTTCATTGTCCCACGCAGCGTGTCATTTATATTTAAATTTACACAGTACAAAACGTCATGCAATCTCCACAGGGCATGTTTACTTTTGGCGTTACCGCCGCAAACTTGTGCCCTCCATATGATGCGTCAGCTCTCTTGTTACTGCTCGTACATTGTGACGATCTCTCCTATTAAGTACTCAACTGTACTTCTATATAGTGCAGCGCTGTGAGTCTATACACAGGTTCAGGGAACCGGTCTGCAGATCGCTGTTTTTGACGTCCTCATCCGTTTTTTTTTTTCCAACCATACAGAGAGAGCATAAAAATCGAGGTCGAAAACTGATGCTTACTGGGTCAGTCTCAGTCTCACGCTGTGAAGCGTCTTTTTTGAGTCGCCTGTACTAAATTCATAGCACTCATCAAATTTATTCCTTCGGTAACGCCGCCTGTTTTTGTGGTTTTTGCTTTTTCTGCAAACGCGCGCTAATGTGAAGTCGCACATAGCGGGAGTTAAGGCTTAAACAGCAGCTGAAATGACAAGTGTCTCCCGACACAGCGAGAAATGCCTTCCATATCGACAAAAACATCTCGGCTGTCTTCAGAGCGTACATGTACGATAACGACGATGAACTTCGCGAAGCCCGCGTCGTCATCAAAGGGAGAAACGGGTAAACCGGACCATGAGATATACCGTCAAGTTGCAGGGGTTTCGAAACGTCAGCGACGCGAGCATAGCACGTAGAGATGGCAAGAAAACAAGCCCATAAGCTCGCGACAATATACGTCCGTCTAGTGTGCCCCCCCCCCCCCCCCCCCCGCTTTCCCCGAAACGGCGTCGTACCCGAGACCTCATTAACGTGCAGAAAGCTTCAGCCGTATACCTACACTAGACCTATATGCCAAAGCCAAGAAAATAAAGAGAAATAAAACAAAACCACGCGTGTGGGAACCGTGAAAGCAAGGTAACATTAGGGGGGGAATCACACGCGTTCGATTCTGTCGCGACCGTGCAGATGATGTCCATGAAGGAAAGTTTATCAGCTCCGTAGTTGAACGATGCAGAGAAGAATGTAAGCGACGGCCAGCGTACGACGCGATACCTTCCTGTCTAACTGAGAAAACAATACGCTTGAACACGACTGTGTCATTCGTGTTGCAACCGGGCACATGACGCACGCCTGCGCAACTCTATACGACTCTGTCTCCACCATGACCGCAATGCATGGACAGCCCGACACGGGCACTAAAGGCCGCGTGAATCATCGCCCAATCCCCAGGACTCAAGACTACGACAGCATATGTGCAGGGTGCATCAAAATCTTCCGGGGCAAAAGGATCTTCCGTTCGGCAGTATATTCCGGCACATACGAAAGATTTTGGAGCTGCGGAGTGCCGTACATGTAAGGCTGCGCGACAGACCCTTCGGCTTGGGTACTTTTGACGCGCCCTGTATACGCACGCAGATGCACAATAAGCGTTCGAAATGCCAAAAAAGATTTGGACATGATTTCGAGACAAACGCACCAGTTATCAGCAGCTACATATTAAGCACTGCATTAAATTTCCACAATATGCGGCAAGGTCGAGCCTCTGTCAAGACACATCGCGAAGCGCGACAAATGCCTCGCACAGCTCTCGCCCGTATTTTGTAAATAGGCGGCTCCCACATATGCGTCATTCAAACAGCGCGAAACGTAGCAGCCGACGGCGCGCGCAGAAGCAACCCCTTCGTTAAATTCTTCGTTCTCGGAAACGCGGGAAAGGTCGCGTACTATACTACTACACGGCGCGCACATACGCACGGTCGCAATGCCCTGAACGCCCTGTCTGCCTGCGTATACGTAGTACTGCCCGCACACTATACTGCACGCCGCGCATGCGCGTTACAGACGAGCGTGTGGTACCCAACGCCGCCGACAAACGGGAGCGGGAGGTTGTGGGGGGAGGGGGGGGGGGGATTCTACACTGCACCAGTAGACAAAGGGCGACAGACCACAGAAAAAGCCGCCACGTCACTGGCTGCGTGCAATGTTATCTTGCCGTACACCAGCGCTCGCATGTGGTACACTTTGACTGAGCTCACGGTCATGCTAGTAGGGAAGCTCCGCTTTGAAAAGTGCCCCACCCCAATGGCCCCTTTCCGGGTGCTTACGGATGATGGCGCTGTCTAGAAGCAGCCAATAAAACCTGTTGCCTGATACTGATATTACCTTCTGAAAACCATTTTCCTTCTTTGCTTTTTACCTCTTAATTTATCTACAGATTTTCGTTAATGCATCTGTTCCACTGATTTTGTTTCCAGGCGGCTGTGCGTTTATCAACAATCTCGAAGCTCGCAAATTGAACTCAGGTTACGTTATTCCCGACGGGTGTCGCGCCAATCCGTAAACACCCAGATTTTGGTCAACTCGGACCACCGTTTTTTGATACGTGGACCCTACGGGGAAGTTTCGCAATATGGAACAGTAACAAAGAGCTCCGCGCTACACCGGCGCCGGTGGCCACGTTGCACTACGGAGCAAGCAGCGCGATCGGCACTCGGAGGAAAGAAATGCTGGACGATCCGAATGGAGCAGTATTTCTGCACGGCAAGACCCTCGCGAAGCTCAAATTGCTCAACCCAGCTTTTTTTTTTTAATTAACGAGAATGTGGAATCGGAGCAACCAAGCACGTATAAACGTGTGTCAACCCCCGACTGGCAACATCATCTCCTTCCTTTCTGTATGTCTGCAATCATAAATCATTGGTAGCACATTTCTCAAGGCACGTTTGCCTTCCGTCGGAAGACGAGCCTGGCACGTGGACGTTGCAGTGCTATCAGGGAAGCGGTTTACAAATTAATACAAACACCTTCCCGCACCTCTACAGATGCAGCAGGATGTCGCTGGTGCGGGGGCCGTCCCACACTATTTCACATTTCGTGGGGGTGTCCCGGGAGCAAGCCAGAAAACTTAACGACGCAGTGCACGTAATTTGAGCGGTGGGAGGCACAGCTGACCGGCGATACCGTGGCAAGCCAACAAGCACTTTTCAGCGAGTTCGCCAGGCGGCCAAGGCCAGTGGAGTCCTGGAATGAGGAAGCCACCTTCCAAGCTCAAGAGCAACTTTCTTTTGTGGTTTCAATAAAGGTTTTTTTTCCCCCCTCTTACTTGACATCTACAAGGACACGAACAAGAGAGACGTTAATGTAAATATACACAAACTTGGTTTTCTTCCCTCACCACAGACTAGTGAATATAAAAGGTATCGGGAGTTCCATGGGCTGACATGCCTCCGTATGTTAAAGTGGTGGATACAGCTAATTTTTGGTCTGGTTTTTCGTTTTTAGTGAGCATAACGTCCCAAAGAGACTCAGGATATACGAGGGACGCCGTATAGTGGAGGGCTCCGGGAAATTTCAACCACCTGGGGTTCTTTAACGTGCACTGGGATCGCAGAGTACACCGGGTCTCTAGCAGTTCGCCTCCCTCGAAATGTGACTGCCGCAGCTCGGATCGAACCCGCGTCTTTCGGGTCAGAAGCCGAGCGCCGTAATCTCTGAGCCACCGCGGCGACTTGCCAAATTATTGGCTTGCGCGTTAGTTTGTTACAAACGTTGTGTGTTGCTCCAGTACGAGCAGTAAATAATTTATTAGTGCATCATCTATAATGACCGATTTCGGCTTCTGAGCGCCGGGTTCCGATGCGACGTCAGAACCATGCATATGGAAGAGCAGCAACCCTGGTCACGTGGGCTCCAAAAGCAGCGATGCAGCGACTGCAGCGTCGTCTCCTATGTGCACATGCTGTACATACCAGAGCCTTCCGAAGTGACGGCGTACTTGGCTAAGCTAGCAACGGCAACGAGCTCCCAAACTAAGCGACTCGCTCGGGCTGCACCTCCGTCGGCAGACTACCTGCCAACGCGTTGCCTTTGGTCGGAAGGAGCTGTCAGTGGCCCGTGCCTCAAAGCGGAGTAGTCGGGGGGCGGGGCCATTCGGACGATGTCCATGTTATATTACAACGGCACGATCGTTAATTGTCCGAACGACCAATATCCGTCGTCGTCTTGACAAAACTCGCTCCGCCCGCATCTGCACCGCGAGACTACTCTAAGGGTTCAGTGGCTGTTCACTTCGATATCAGCTGCCTTTTTAACAAACAGTTTGAGTACGCGTTAAATGAGTGCTTCAAGATAATACTTCAGGGTTGGGCATTTGCCGCGCGAGCGCGAAATTCCGCTAGAAATGCGCCGGTGACTGCAGCTCAGTGCTACTTTTGTTCACATTATAGCTGCACGCGTACGTACGTCAACTGCGCATTCGTTCAGCATGAAACGAAAGCTGCGCTCGACTTACGTTAAATAATGGCTTCTATTTAGCGCTGGTTGTAGCCTGACTTGCTTAAGCAGTGCGACAAGCCTGCAAACGCCGGTGAATGCGAGCGCCAGTGTGCGAAGCGCCTCATCGCCAGGTTGTATCCGTTTTCTCCGATGCGACCAACTCTTATTTTAAGTCGCTTTATCTAGAAGTATAATCGGCGACCACGTGCTATAATAGCCCAATTTGTTGTCCACAAGCGAAGCCAACGACTGCTGCCTGTCGCTGTCAGCATTCGTTGCTCGGCAGGTCGAATCACGTTGCCCAGCATCGGCGCTTCCCGCTTATTGTACGTGCATCCTGAGATATAAGCAATCGTCCACTTCCGGTCACTGTTGTCGAAATAACACTCGGTGACTGTTTGCATTTGCTAAAATAAGTGCATTAGCTCCCCACGATTGCCGATATCGCACACACGAACCCTGCTGATTCGCTATAGGCCTGAACAAATCAACCAGTCAGGAGACGAAAGACACAGCAGAGACGAGGCACACACACAGCGACTGGACTACGTCCCAACTATCAATCAAGACTGTGCGGTGTTTACGCGTCGCGGAAGGCTTCCGACGTCGACTACAGCCAAATAATCCGACCAGCTGTTGTTCAGAGATGGTCCCAGTAAGCATGAAAAGTCGCTCGTTTCGCTTATTTGTAATACGAATAAGGCATAGAAACATGCACAGCTATTCAGGTCTTCCAGACCTGGACAGCTGCCCTTGTTTTTACCTTCACGCCGATGACCGCCTCATCAGAGCCAAGGTTTCGTTCGAGCGCCGATGCCGGGCGTCGCCGATCGTAGTACGTCACCGCGCTGTGACGTCACTAGTATCCACTGGCGCCCTTCCAAAGATCGTACGCCATTAAATATCGCGGTAGCGATGGGTATCGATCGCAACAACAAGCATTTACGGAATGTTTGGAGCTGAATTAGAATATTTCTTAAACGTTCGTTGCGTTGAGTTCTTGGATGTGGGTGACCTTACGTATAACAGAGGAAGCCCTAAAGAGGATTTTTATAGCCCCAAAATTTGGCGTCTCAACCCCTTTGAGGGATAAGAAAGGCATCATTGGCGCAAGCAGCGCAGCCCTGAGAGAGAAAAAAAAAACAGTAACAGACAAAAAAAGCCGAGTTCTGTGGAGGCGGAACTTCGACGAAGAACGCGCCGTCGCCTTCGATAGCACCAGGCCGGAAACAGCGCCCGCGGCGTTTCCGAATGCAGCCCCCCCCCCCCCCCTCCCCCACATCGACACGTGTCGAAGGACAGAGGAGAGATACAAATCGGCGGAGACACAAGAACACCGATAGCGTCATCGCCCGGCTTTGGAGATAGAATAAATACGCGCCAGGACTTCCGTGTAAACAGGAGAGAGCCCACAAGCTGGACCGTGCCATGCTTTTGGGAGAGAGAGAGAGAGAGATGTAACTGACACAGCCTGTCTCATCACGTATACTATAGGGAGCCGGCGCGCTAAACGAGATCCACGACGCAGAAATACTATAGCGGGAGAAATTTCCCCCTCGCTGAGATTAAGAGACGCACAGCACAACACAGCCGCTCACACTTTTCACAATCTCGATACGTTATCTGGCCCACGCCTACACCTTCCGTTCCCGACTCATAACGGGCCAATTACGAGGGGGGTGTTGCGGGAATACTTAAGCGGAGGAAAGGGCACTCAAGTTAGGCGAATGAGCTAAATCCGCGACAGCGATCAAACGACCCCGACGCTTATCGCCTTGCGCGTACGACAAATGTATATATACGTACGTATACATATAAAAAAAAGCAAACACGACGGGAAGCTACGCTGCGTACTGATTTGCATACACACGCGGCATATAACGTCCTTATCGGCTGCGATCGCGCGGTGTCACGGACGGCGACGTGTACAAGAAAACAGGGGCGGAGCGTCAAGAAAGAGGACGGTGAAGGGCTTTTGAAAAGCTTAACCTTAACACATTTCTAACGAAACTGCGCTCGCGACGTTCCCGTCCGCCCGAAGATAGTGGGGAACGTGTCGCACCAAATAAAGAAAAAAAGAAAGCCGG
Source organism: Amblyomma americanum (assembly GCF_052857255.1). NCBI lineage: Eukaryota > Metazoa > Arthropoda > Arachnida > Ixodida > Ixodidae > Amblyomma > Amblyomma americanum. The sequence goes on along the minus strand of NC_135499.1, from coordinate 150,468,518 downwards.
CGATACACATTAGCTGAACTATAGTTAACTGTCTAATACGCGATGGCATAATACAAAGCGCACGTTCGACAACCGCAGCACGCGTCTCCTCGCGCGAAGTTGTCAAAATCGCTTTTTTTTCCCACTTCATCAGATGTAGAAAACTTCCATTCACTGGCTGTCCCTTGCTGCTTTTTAGCACTATTGTAACCATGTGTCCCGTCGGTATCTTTTCGTTGTCTCAGCGTGTTAAAATAGATCTAGTAACCATGTTTCAGCCAGTGAATCAAAAGCACTAACTAGCCCGTCTTTCTCCTTTAAACTTCCATTCGCGCCGATGTATACGATTCGCAATCCGAAACTGCGAAAGAGCGCTGCTAGATTAAGCCGATAGAAATGGAATCGTTAACAGTTAAGTAAGCGAAACTCGGTGGTTACAACGCACGTCTCCTGCAACTATGGCCCACATGATGTGGGATAGGGTATAGCGTGCCCACCGCAACATCTGCAGTTGGGAGTGTATAGAGTGTGGGGCAGGTATGGGAGAGAACTGCGGGATGTGGGAAGGCGCGCGTTTGAAGCCTGCGCCAGGAGATTTCGTGCGTGCGGGATAGGGACCTGTCGGCCGGTGGGTAAAGGCGTCGGCCTAGTCGGGTAATGTTGGGTGACTCCGTGATAAGCGGTTAACCACAGCCATCGCTGACCCCGCTCCGGGGCTGGGCCCCGCCCGCAGAGTGATGTCTCGGTCGTGTGAGTGGGCCGCCTGGGTCCTGGGAGGGAGGAGTGTGCGGGTGTCCAGATGAGCCGGTTGGTGTGGGTGGGGGGCTTATAGTAGGAGGCGAACGGTGATAGGAGAGATCCGGCCTTTAGAGAAATTACTGATTGCGGTTTTGAAGCCGCTGGCAATAATTTTCGGGGTTGGGTTGGAGAAGATGATGGCCAGCGCGATGGCTGCCACCTCAGCGATGTTGGGGAAGGCAGTCATGACGAGGCAGAAAGTGGGCAGGCCGGTATGCAACCGCGAGCGCAAGGGCGTTCCGGTGGCGATACTGGACGGCATCCACATAGGCCATCCCCCGGTTATTACCGTAGCGTATGTGTAAAGTCTTTTTCAGCCGTCGACCGGTAAGGAAGACAGGGTGCCCGTTAGGGCTTAAGGCGGCGAATATGCCTTGTTGAATTGAAGAGGGAAGGGATGCTTTGGGGGGAAAAGAGCGACCCGTTGCGGATGCCAACATTTCGGAGGATGTGGCGGCCCGCCGTAGTGCGCGAGAGGCGCTCACATCGTCCCAGTAAGTGAGCTTCTATAAGTTCCGTCGTAGAGGCCTAGTGCCTGAAGCCGGGATGTGGATGTGCCGGAGGGGGGGAGCAGCATAAGGTGGCATTGCAAGTTCTACGGATGAGGGTGTCTATCTTCCAGCGCTCCTGTACGAGAGGGTGACGTATGGGAGAGGTGTAAACAAGGCGGCTTAGGATGGAAGGAAAACGCCGGAGCCACTGCCTCCTTGTGCGGCAAGCACACCCTGAACGTTACAAGGCGCGAGGTAACTGCGAAGAAAACCCGTAAAGATCCGTCAGGGATCAAGGAAACACGCAGAGAACACTCTCCAGCGCTTTCACCCCACTTCACAGCCGTTTCGCCGATACAGGCAGGAAAGGAAAACGCAGTAACTTCCCAGTGGACGCCTCGACCACGCCGTGACGAAAGGGAGGGAACCAAAGAAAAATGAAAATCAACGCTGGTTTTCAGGCAGTAACTGTGCAGTGCAGGCCTCACGACAGCTGCTCGCACCCAGGGAGACATAACGTGTATGCGGATATGAATACTCGATACATGCGCTGCCAAGTTCACCGTGCCACGGACGACGCCGTCATATCGGCAAGTCGATCGGGCTGCCTCGCCGCCGCAGTGCCTCAAGGTGGAGAAAGGCTGGCGGGCTCGCAGTACAGATTACTCACCAGTATCTCTTCGTCGCAATGCTGGTTGCAAATGAGAAGGTGCTAACACGAACGCGCAGCCATTCTCGCTGAACGGCTCTGCGGGGCTTTCAAGGCTCGCACTCGTATAGCGCGGACTTTACAGGGTGGCTAGTTTATGGCTGCCGCGTTGAGCGACGAAGAATTCACCACCCTTCGGCAATACACCGGCCTGCAGCCTCCGCGATACCTTTCGGCCATGTTCTCCGGTTGCGCATACCGACTCTCCAGCCAACACATTCGTTTATGTATAGTGGTTCACTCCCTCCTTCGGCACCCGCGGAGACAAGTGGCGCTGATAACGAAGACGCGTAGCGAATTTACGACTGCTCACACTTCGAGGGCATGAATTCGCTACGCCCGTTTAAGCTTCACGTTATACCGCTAATCGAGGATTCTAGGGGGGGGGGGGGGGCGGGGGGGGGACCCAAGTGCTCAGGGGGTCAACGCCGCCAAAGTTCCTCCCTGGAAATCCCGTACGCGCGCCGCCAGAACATTTATCTGGCAATGCTCCGGTGCTACATCTGCGCGGCATTCCACCATAAGTTGGAAAAGAAACCGGTTAACACCACCAATCGGTAGTCAAAGCTGTCTGCACGCTTGGGAAGCACGCTGTCATCGGAGCAGCAAAAGGACTCTGGAACTGGCACATAAGCAGAAAAAAAGTTAACTATAGCGGGCAACGAAGGCATACTGCGATTAAAGCACGCTAAGAGTGTCAAAAAGAACGTTACAAAGCTCGGCACGCCACTGAGGCGGCAAATTCAGTGAAGTGATGACTAGGCCAAGTGATAAAGGGCGGCTCAATGCGAGTACACGGATAACCATAAAGAAGTACAATCGTGGAACAAAACTTGAAATGTGGTTCACTGAAGCGAGTTCACAGCGGTTACTCTGGACGATACACAAGAGCCGATTACTACCTTGATCCCGGCTATCAGGAAAACGAGAGGGAGCGTATATAGCCTCGCCTACTCTCCACAGAGTGCCAGCCACGAACTGAGCACATACGTTAGTTCCTTGCGGCCCCGTTAGAGTGCGCTTATAGTACGCGAGGCCAAAGCCATGAAATACCCCACACAAGGCCATGAAATACCCCGAGTGGCCGAATACAAATATATCGGGGTATGGGTAAACAACGGGCATATGTACACGGAAAAGCACGAACAGTCTCTCATAGCAAAAGGGCGAAGAGATGCCGGGATAATGAAACAGGGCATTGTGGGGGTACAACAGGTATGAAGTCCTCAGAGGTATTTGGAAAGGAATAATGGTGCCGGGGCTTACTGTCGGAATGCCGGTTCTATGCTTAAGGGCTGAAGTTCAGTCGCGATTAGAAGTAAATCAGATAACTGTCGGAAGATTAGCACTAGGTGCCCACGGAAAAACCACAAACGAGGCAGTACAAGGGGATATGGGCTGGGCAACGTTCGAAGCACGGGAAGCTCACAGTAAAGTACTATACGAAGAACGCCTGAGGAAATTGGATGATAACAGGTGGGTAGCTAAGGCATTTAAATACCTCTGCAGAAAGAGCGTTGACACACAGTGGCGGAAACGAACTAGAAAGCTGGCCATTAAGTTTGCCAGAGACGAGGAAGGAGAAAGAAAGAGCATTAAACGACAGGTTAAAAACGTCTAAGGTTAAAATTGGATAGATTCAATGGAAAAGAAGCATAGTGTAGAACTATATCGATGCTGGAAGACGCAGATCATGGAGGAAACGTTTTATGATAACTCAAGAGGCAGTGCCCTCCTCTTTGAAGCTAGGTCAGGGTGTCTTAGAACGCGCAGCTACAGAAAAAAAATTAACGAAGATGATGACACATGTGCTGTGTGTGGTAAATCTGAAGGAACAATAGAACACCTCATCCTAAAATGCGATGGTATCCATCCCGATGTCGATGCAGGCACAGTCACTCTTCCTGAGGCCTTACGGTTTAGAGATAACAACAGTCATGTAAATAAATCTGCGGTGGAAATTAGCAAAAAGCGATTGGAGGATTGGTGGCACAAAAGCAGAGAGGTGACATAAGTTTTAAAGTGTAGGAAGACGTTTTTTTAAAGGAAATGGCGAATTGTATTAACAACTTACAGCAGAGTAAACAAATATAACGAAAAAAAAACTGAGCATAGTGGCAACAACCACTGCCCCGTTTCAAAGGGGACGCTCCTACCTGCCATCCATCCATGTAGCCACGCGCTCGCTCCCGTGTTCCCGCTAACAGCGATGAATATACAGTATACACCATACACTCACGGCAACAGGCCTAACGTTCAATGCGGCTATACGACCTCCACGTTGGATAATCTCGCCTGTCACCACAGCGCGCCGAATTAGAGAGGAAGCGCTACAGCATTTCGCCGATCAGCCGGCATCAGACTTGCTTCTCGGATGAGTCCGACAAGAACGCATGACAGCGACTTACGAAACATAAACGCCTCAGTAACTTCCTGCTTTCATGGCTTCACTTTGACTTTTCCGGGACACTATGCGTATCCGCCCACTTGTTGCTGGCCTACCTAGAACCCGAGGCGACCCTGAATTACACAAACCCGTCGCTCATGCATTCGCCTCGCTCATCAGTATGCGGATGACAGTTTTTCCAGAAGCGACTCGCCGATGGCTGCAGCCAAGCAGCCGGCTTAAACCGGTGTGGAAAGCGGCGAAGAAAGAAACGGGACGTCTCTGTGCACCCAGACGCGTGCAAAGAAAGGTATGAGGAAGCAGCAGTAATAAGCAGCGCGTGACAAAACATGCGCATTATACAACCGTGCCGCCAGGAGTGGTACGAGGAAGCTGATGCTGCAGAACTAACCGAGAAACGGTGCCCGCGCAGTACCTAATACACTGGAAAAACGCGCGCGCATGCATACACATACATAACCTGGCGCGAATCCCTGCTACAAGTGTTTTGCAGCGAATCGAGAGACGCGTTTAATTAGGCGTAGTTTCCAAGCCACGTCTACTTTTCCTCCTCTAGGTTCGGCGTTTCACTGGAACCCGAGCACGTGCGTGCGTGCGTGCGTGCGTGCGTGCGTGCGTGCGTGCGTGCGTGCGTGCGTGCGTGCGTGCGTGCGTGCGTGCGTGCGTGCGCGCGTGTGTGTGTGTGTGTGTGTGTGTGTGTGTGTGTGTGTGTGCGTGTGTGTGTGCGTGTGTGTGTGTGTGCGTGCGTGCGTGCGTGCGTGTGTGTGTGTGTGCGTGCGTGCGTGCGTGCGTGCGTGTTTTACCGGGTTCGACGTCCCAAAGCGACTCGGGCTATGAGGGACGCCGTAGTGGAGTGCTCCGGATAATTTCGATCATCTGGGGTTCTTTAACGTGCGCTGACACAGTACACGGGCCTCTAGCATTTCGCTTCCATCGAAATGCGACCGCCGCGGCCGGGATCGAACCCGCGCCTTTCGGGTCAGCAGCCGAACGCCATAGCCACTGAGCGACCGCGGCGGCTACTCAACTTCCAGCACTCGTTGTCCGATTTTCGATTCGATATTCGAAGCTATATAAACATTCGTATTCATGTCCGAAATACTTAAACGATTCGCACGCCCGTTATAGAAACAACGTCGTTCCAAAGTTATAAACAGCTTTAAGAACAAGAGAGAGCGCGCATTTATAGTCGCGCCAACACGGCATAACCCGTCGTACGGTGCTCGCCGTAATTGCCGGATCCAAGGCACCGGCGAGGCGCCCAAGGAGCCGCATCACGCGCGCCCATACATGCCAGCAGCTAGAAATATGGGCGGGCACAGCCAAAAGGCCGCGCCTTGGTCCTTTCCGAGCCTCGATTGTTCCTTGACAATTCCCCACGTTCGCGTTAAGCGGAATTCTCCTTTAGCGGCAATGCGTTCGCTCGTACTGGAACATCTTGAGACCGAATATGCCAGTCATCTTCAAATTTTTACAGGCGGCTCTGTGGACAAGGTCAGAGGATCTAGTGCAGCTGCTTTTCATATTCCGTCTTTGAAGTATGATTGGTCTGTTCGTTTTACTAAAGTCGTGGCCTCCACAATGGCCGAAAGCGTTGCCATTGAGGCAGCTCTAAAGAAGCTACGGTGTTGTACGCCTCAACCTACTGTCATAATTACGGATTCAAAATCTGCCCTTCAAAGGTTAGAGTACGGGTTCCCCACTGATGCCTTGAGTCTTAGATCCCTACGTTTGGTGCAGAATCTACATAGCAAAGGCTTCTCTATACGTTTTCAATGGGTGCCCTCGCACATAGGTGTCTTAGGCAACGAGATAGTAGACAACCTCGCCCATACAGCTCTCTCCGGGATTCCAGTACATGCAGTCCCTCATGAAGTCAAGCAAATGTTCAGAGATGTGGTGTTGTGCCACTTCAGTTCTTTGTGGAACTCTCCTCATCTGCCATGTGTGACCAAGGGTCTCAAAAGGTACCAAGCCACTTTGCTGCACCGCGTTCGCACGGATTCTGCTCGTACGCCGGCGTGGATGTATAAGACTGGCCTAGCGTTGTCACCATTGTGCTCAACGTGTGGTGTGTGTGGTGACATAGAACATTACCTCTTGTGCTGTACTTTGTACAACGCGGAACGGGCTGTGTTATTCGGATTCCTCAAGAAGGCAGGAGTTTCTCACAGTTCTCTTCAGGACATTGTTTTCCCGCGCGGGAGCCAGTCGAGTAGAAGGGATGCTTCTCGCCTTCTTCTACTTTACCTGCAGGACACGGATTTGGCCTCCACATGGTGACCTCAGGAGTGTCTATTTGGGTTTTTGCGGACAGTGTTTCTGTGATTTCTATTTAAGTGTCGCTACGGTGGAGCAAATGCCGGCAGCAACTGCAAGGCTAATCCCACCGGTAGTTTACAACCACTCAACTCAACTCAAAAGGCCGCGCACCGCACACTACACATATATGGACAACGAGGAAGATGACGCCATGATGCGCGAGTCGCTTGCGTGCTCGTTACGCGGGAGAGCCTTAATTGTTTCCACGCACAAGCAGAGAGTATGAAGCGCACGGGTGTCCGGCTCGACACCCCCCCGAACTCTCCCTCTATCCTTTTAACACGATTACGCCTGTATGGGAGTAAAAAGGGAGTGCCCAAGAGGACCGGTTAGTCGCTTTTTACTTTTAGTGTATACGGCATGAGCTGCCTCCGCCCAACAAGTCGTTTCCGTCCGGTATTTAGGACTTCCCTAAAATAATTAAAGGCGCACTGAATAGCGTTCTGCAAAAATTACGCTTTCGCATTTTTTATTTGCTTTTCCATGAACAAACAGGTTCAGTCGCAGACAACACAAAATTAGGCCCACGAAAACCAAAATAATCGTGGACGATTTGCTATCGCGAAGATTCAACATGAACACTCTGCGATGGCAAACGAAAATACTACAATCCGTGAAGTCACACAAAGTAACTTTTATTAATATTTTGGGGCACGACGTAAGCAATAGTTTTATAAAACCGCAACGTATTCGTGCTTCAGAGAAAGAATCAGAAATAACAAGCCAGAGGCAAGCGGACTATCTTTTCTCCCCGTCTGCTGCCGCGGGAGTGCTGCGCCCGCCCGACCATCTGCTCCGTTCAGTCACACAGTCTGACCAGCAACCCGTAAATTTTCGAAGATCACTCTGTGTATCACTCCGCCAACCGCAGAGCGGCAAGCCGCCACGCGATTGGCTGAGAGGCCCTACGCGCGTGCTTTTCGCCTTGGCAACCATGTTGGTTGACCCCTCCTACTCTCCGCGGCGAGTTAAAAGAAAGAAATGCGGGAACCCGGACGTTTAATTACATTTAACAAGGAAATCGGCCATACAGGACAATACCTGGGAGTTTCTGAAAATGCTCCGAGCGTGTATTTTCATTTCCGCGATAAACAGACGAACTCAAAATCCTCTGTAGTGCAGTTTTAAAAGACACAGTGGGGGAAAAAAGACAAAAAAAAAGAAAGAAAGAAGAAGAAAAACCGCAACACGCCCGGAGAAAAGGCACACGACCGTTTCGTTGGAGCAATCTTTCTTCGCAAATTTTCGCCCCGTCATGGAGAATTAAGGAAGATTCGGAGGACGTCGACTGTATCCTTTGACCCGGGCGCTATACAGGGAAGCTGGAATCGCGAGTAGTACATCCAATGCAGCCACAGGCACACGCCACTCCGCTGCACGCAGGACGTGTGAATTCGGTTCGACGAGGACGAAGCCCCACGAAGGGGTCTGCCGGTCGAGGGCACGGAGCAGCGTTCAAGACGACGAGATAATTACGACTGAGGCAAGAACGGCGGAAAAAGAAGACAGGACGATGGCCGGGAAGAAAAGAAACAACAAAGCAGGACAGGAATGAAGAGGTAAGGTACGCGGAGGAAACTGGACGGCGAGGCCAGTACACGTACACACAGACGACCGGCTTACCGGTGATGATGTGCAGAATGCCCTGGGGTCTCTGCATGCACGCACTGTCCCTCTACACACTGTATATTCACAGCGGGGACAGACGGGCTATTGTACCGCTACATGCACTTACCGCTTCGCCGCTGGGGGAAAAGAACACTCGTCGCCAACTGCGTGGCAGCCGTGTAAGCGCGCACGGTTCGAGGGCGCGCACACGTGGACATCACAGGGTGTCACCGACGGACTCTGCATCTGGACGCAACTTCCAGCGCACCTTAATCGGCGAGTGTCTTTTTTTGTGTTAAAAAAGAAACACTTCCTCGCATCGTACGATTATAGAAAACTTCGTGCCAGAAAGTGACATCGTTTTCTCCGCAGCCAGCAACTGGCCAATGACCCTAACGGCCGAACTTGCTTTGTGAGGTTTAACGCCCCGAGAGACGACGCAATGGAGGACGCCGGACTGATTTTGACTACCAGGGGTTACTTCAAGTGCACTCGCATAGCACACCGGCCGCGCTTTACGTTTAAGCACCAAACTGTGCTAATTAAAACAAGTTACTTAGTAACTTCCAGTAAATTTGCTGCCTAATTAACTTTACTTTCAGCATTATCGACGTCCTCTGCAGCCAAAAGCTTGTTCACAAAAATATTTTTTACCACTTCTTTCGGAATTTCTTTAGAGTTCCCTGAAACACCAGGCTTCAATCGTGCTTCTAAAGGCCAAAAAACCCGGCGTGTTTCCAAATCCTAATCAGGTGGCCGCATGCAAGCACGCGAAAGCGAACACTTTCCCGCACCTTCGCGCGCCGCGCTACACACCTGTACACTGCGCCCCCCTAGCAGCTTTCAGCGATGACCAGGGAACGAGACCGCCCATTTACTGGCGCGCAACATCAGGACCCCGGCGCAAATCCTCTCTGCTCTGCGCCAGACTTACGTCTTTACAAACTGAGTGAGACCGCTATTTAATCCGCCGCCATGGCCGGCGGCGCAGGATAATTTTCGCGATCACAAAAACTCACTGGGTCTAAGTCAACAAACAAAAAGCAAACAAACCGAGTACAGGCTGGTCGTAAAAGCCGCGCGGCGTATTGCTCGTTGCGAAGGCGTACACACGCGCACCGATTCACAACGCGTGACCGCGTGTGCGCGGTGGGTGGGGGAATGCGGCCGCTTTCAAAACATCTGCAATACACAAAAGCTATCGACCACGCAGAATACGGACACAGCAACTACACGACAGAGCGTATTCGACGCGACGTGCACCTAGCTCCACATGTAGATATATCTAGCCTACGACGTCACCGGCGTCGTGATGTAATGGCGGACCACGCGCAGCTGTCACACACATCCACGCCGGTGAAGACACAAAGCGGGCTAGAAAAGCGCGCGCTCTTCACAGCCGTCCCGCAAGCGCGCCAAACAAGAGAGAGAGAGAGAGAGAGAAGAAAAAAAGTCGCGCCTGCACCTGTTGCAGACGGATGTACTTACCACAGTTATCTGGCATACGATCGCAAAAGCCGCACACACAAGACGCATCCGTTTGCGCAGAATGGACGTTCGCGCACTCACCAGGCGGCCGGGGTTCCAACCGCGGTCTTGAGAGCCAGGGCGAAACGAACGAGCATACAAACTCCGCTGCAATTAACGCTGATTCGCAAGCCCCTGGACTCAAACTCTGTATACAGAGAGGAGTCCAGCCGACCGGGGGATCGAACAATGTCTCAGATTGCGGTCAAGCCGCCGGTGGAACGCCCTCCACACGGATATTCCAGGATACAATGCTGAGTCACTCGGAGCCAAGCGATACGGTGCGTACACTACAGGCGTCGTTCGAGGCTGCTACACGACAAGCGGAGAAAACGAGCAGTGCACGAGTCAGGGACGAGAGCGAAAGACAGAAAGAGGAAGAAGGGAGGCAGAGGCTATTTACGACCACACAAATCAAACACGACTACGCTGCAGGCGAGAAAACGCCCTCACAAAGAAAAAAAAATCGTCGAAATCTCTCAGCGCCACAACAGAACACAGCGACGCAAATCATGGACGCGAAGAAAACGAGGCAGGCTTTCGGACGCACCCTCATCGCCGCTACCCCCCCCCCCCCCCCCCCCCCGGCAAAGAGACGTGGCACTCCCATTGTCTTCGTGTTGAACCTTTAAGGAAGCTCACTCTCGGCCGTCACATACATGTATACAGTGGACGGCTTCATAACGGTTAACTTACCCACGCGCGCTTTGTGTATATATATATACACATATATATATATATATATATATATATATATATATATATATATATATATTATATATATATATATATATATATATATATATATATATATATATATATATATATATATATATATATAAAGAGACGAGAGACGAAAGTACCGTTGGACGATCACGCGATGGACTTCACAGTCTAAAGCGGAGAATTACCACAAGTCCGGTAAATCACGGCCCACGACAACGAGACAGCCGCAACAGCGCCAGTCCAGACTCACGTTACAAAAGGCCGCGAAGCGCTCGGGCAGCTTAACGCGCTGTATTTAAGTGCGGCCCTCCACGCAACTCATCTAAAAGTACGATTCGCGCGAGAGTTCCCCGGACAGCCGTTTCCGGAACGTGATCGCCTTACGCGACGGTGGCAGATTAATACGGCGCCGCTATAAAGATCGGAGTACGCGCATCAAGGAAACATTTCCCATTCACCGGAAACCCCCTCCCCCCCCCCCCTCCCTCTTTTTCTTCGGGAGTGCAGGGTATTTAATACTTGCGCGTGAGGGTCATCCGTGTTTTCACTGAACTCCTTCCCGGTCGAAACGCCGTAACTGCGCACAACCGCCATTGTTTAGTTAGACAGAGCCTTGGCTATCCGCAGGATTCCCCCCGCTGGAAGTGGTCCAAGGTTGCGCGGGCGGTGTATGCTCCGAGACTCGCAGAGGTTGACGACAGCCGCGCGCACAGATGTCGCGCGCATACGTACACAGTAACTTACGAAACGCATTAGAACTGAGTGAAATTTCAGATAAAGTTCTTAGCACAACTGTTGTGGGGGTATATACGTCTCACATATCTCACTAACAAGGTCCTTCATGGGCTTTTAATTGAAATGTAGGATCCATATCACAGGTTTATTGGTCCCATGCAGCCGGTTAGGTGGGCATGCGTCGCTGTTTAGGATGTCATACTTCATTGGATCCCTCATAGGTCCCGTACGAGACCCTGCAAATCTTAAAAACTTTAAAACTTAAAAGAAAAAGAAACTGCAGTCGGTAACACTGGGCTACTGTGCGCGGGCGTCCCGTGTTTACTCCAGTGGCCAATCACAACAGTAAACGAAATCAACTTTTTAACGTTTCACCTTATTAAACAAGCCAGGTGTGAAAATTAATTTTTTTCTTGTGATTAACTTGTTGTTTACAGTTGGATACGACTTCATTATAAATGACCGAACAAACATATCGCAGTACAAAGCGGTAAAGCAAGCGCAATCCGACATTCGTATTGTTGCACATGGGATACCACAATTTGACCCATTTTATTATGCCTGCTCTAGATCAACGATATTGTAAACATCCCACTAACTCCAGAAATTATGCAATTTGCTGATGACACTAACACATTATTTTAAGAAACAGTTTCGGGGGATATCGAGAGGCAAGCGAATGACTGGTTAGATAACCTATCGTTTGTGGCTTGGCGCAAATAAGTTAGCTCTAAACATGAACAAAACAAAATATATTGTTTCGATCAAAAAACAAATGTATTACAGACATTCTGATTCACTTTGATAAGGAACCAATCGAACGGGTCACATCGCATAAGTTCGTGTACTTTTTCAATAAAACTTAAACTACCATTCTCATGTCGCAAAAATACAAACAGATATTGCAAGAACGGTTGGAATCACTTTCAAATTGAAGAAGAATCTATTGCCATCTTGGCTATAAAAACAACTATATTACACTCTAATACACTCCCATCTGCACTATTGTCTTCTCTTTTAGAGAACCTACGCGTTTTACAAATGTTTTGCGCCAAATATAAAAATGTTCCGCGTTTAGTTCACTCTGCTCCGTTATTTCAAAAGCACAGTGTAATGACTATCACAAATATCCTGAGTAAAAAAGTAGCGATAGTTATGTATACTCAAAAGAGTCAGAATACACCACTGTTTTTAGAAAAATGTGTTCGCAAACAACTCTACAATCTCCGGCATAGCGCTTAAAACAAAGAAAAGATTAACATATCTGATTCCTGACTTCTTGAATAAACGCGCGATACAACTATAAGCATCTTTACTGGAAGTGTCTCGGTTCAAGCATTAAAAAAACAAAACAAAAAATATACACGTTCTGGGCACACAATTTTGATCGTTTTTCGGTTTTTCAGGGTACTAAATCGGCATCAAATATCTGTTCCAGTTATGAATGCGATTTATTCCTGTCTGGATTCCTGTATTCCCCTGCATAAATGTGGCTCTTTTTACTTTATATAGCTGTGTTTTTTTGTGATATGCATTAGTATTGTTTTTTTTTTGTCATGATGATTTATGGCGGTCAACATTTCTAAAGTGTTCTTTCGATGAACGATCGACGCATCAATGCTGTTGAGTGATGTGTGTGGGGAATGGGAAGGGGGCCGACACCGAGTCAGGCATTGATTTGCCTTTATATCTGCCTCTTAGGCAACTGTTTTCTACCTAAATAAAGTACTTTGACTGCTTTGACATTGAAAAAAAAAAGTTAAGACTGGAGTGAAGATCCGCCCACATTCAAGACAGAATCCCTCCACGACTAAAATGCAGTCCGTTGTTGAAATTTTTCTTGTTGACTAAGCAATGAGCCTTATCACAAGAAAAAAATTAAAGTTCTAGAATTCTGACACCTATGCTCCGTTTCATACCACAGGTTAGCGCACTTGCTTGCGCTGCCTGCATCTGCGACCCAAAAGTAGTGCGTTCATTGTGGTGAGCAACACATAGTGAAAGCTTTGTCTGCAGGCTTACCACATGACACATTTGTCATGAACTTGATCAGACTCTTACTGCTGACGTCACGCTGTACCTTTCTCGTGCCTTAGACCACTCTGGCACAGAACAAGCGCGGAGTAACACACCTCCCTTTATTTTCTTGTCCGGACTTCTACCGTACCTTTCACAGCGTTGCACCTGATGTATGAAACGGAGTATAGCTTGTTTATTATAGCCAAACGTTAAAAGCGATTGGCAAGCGGAGTAATACGGGACGCCGCGGACCGTGGCACAGTGTTAGCGACTGCTGTTTTTTTTTTTTTGAAGTTCTAACTTACTATAGGTAACAAGAAAAGTTTTATCAACAGACTAGTTTTTTGTCGCGGAGGAATTCTGTGCGGCGGTCCTGAATGTGGGCGGAGCTTCACCACAGAGTTAAGTTGTATCCGTCTATCGTATTTTCCAGAAGCACAGAGGCAGGGAGATCGGCATGGAAGCGCGACCCGTCCTCCAACCAGCCACTTGGTGGTCGAGGAACTAGGTATACCACGGCAAGGACGCGGCGAAGTGCGTTCGCGTATGGGACACTGCGTACTTACCAAGTCCAATCTGACACCGCGCGTTAACAGCCCATTGTGGCTAGTCCGATTAAGCGGCCGCGCCCGCGAGGTATACATGGACGGGCGAGGAGTTCCTTGCCAGCCGAGTGACGGCTTCCGAGGACGGCCAAATTTTTGGCAACTTCCGCCTATTCGCTCAGACCACAACTAACTGCCGCGGAGAATTATGCCAGAGAAGCGACAACAAAAGGAGGTCTACACACGGCTGCTCCCCCCCCCCCCCCCCCAACATCTCGTTTCATGTTAAGAGCACGTTAATGCCGGCCATCACTGCATTATTAATTTTCAGCGCACGCCTTGGAGCAACTCCAAACGTGAGAATAACAACACGACGCAAATCTGGTTACAGCTGGACGCACAAAAAGCAATTACACGGGGCCGCGCCATCAAGCGCTGCCTACAACGGTAGAGGTGATTTAATTTCCAACGCGCAGATAGAACGCTTGTTCCGGGAACGCTGCAAAACACGCACTTGGAACTAGAGAGACAGAAATCTTGCTGCGACATAAGGAGAAAAAAAAAACGAACTTGGACGACGCTCAATTTACCCTTAAGAGTACAATGCGATAGCATTAGAGATCCCTTCCGCGCAAGTACCCCCGCCGACTCCTAGCCTTGGAGGTTAAAACCTCCCCGGATTTAATTGAACAAATAACAGACCGATTCTGGCGCAGTGGTGCAGCGGTTAAACGATGCGCCACTGCCAAGGCATGTGGCTGTTTCAAACACAGTCACCGGCCAATGACTTGACGCGCAGTGCCACGGTGGGCAGGTGGCAATTACATTAAATTTATTTCAATTAATTTTATTTCCACCCGCCAACCGTATAGGCCGCGGGCCTTTTTGTGAAGCGGACCTGTAATGTTTTCGCATTACAAGTCAAGCCGCGCGCCTACGAACTAGATTTAGGTGCCACAGAATCTTGTCTGCCAGCGCATGTGCAAGCTCTCGATATAAGTATATAAAGCACATTATCGACTCTCGTCCACACAGCAACACTTCTAGAACAGCGAAAAAAAAAACTGGTTTGGTTTATGGCGGTTTAACGTCCCAAAGCGACTCAGGCTATGAGGGACGCCGTAGTGAAGGGCTCCGGAAATTTCGACCACCTGGGGTTCTTTAACGTGCAGACATCGCACAGTACACGGGCCTCTAGAATTTCGCCTCCATCGAAATTCGAAAAAAAACAAACTGTTCATTGCGCCACTAATAAAAAGCGTCGCACCTGTTGTTATTTCACCGAGAATTAGTCCTGGGCTCTTTTACAAGGTTGTCAGCGTATATGCAGTTAACCACGCACGCATGAAGGTTATTATTCGTTGCTGCTGTCAACCGATCCTACAAGACAAACTAACCTGCACGTGAGATTCCTCACAGAGCAGCGACGGGACACATCCCCTGCCCCCCGTCAGCCTGGATCGCTGTGGTCGCCGTAGTTTGCATGTTTGTTTCTTACACACTGCACAACTTTGCAGAACAGGCACCAAGATAACCAAAGCAAGAGAAAGAGATGGGAGGGGGGGGGGGGGGGGGGGGGGGCGCAGCAGAGCATTCAGTGGGCTGCAGCCTCCGTAGAGGGCGGGGAAAGCCACGCTGCACCCAATGTTTCTAGCGTCACCATGAGGCACTCCTAGGAAACGCAGCGGGCACGCTATAGTGTGACGCAACCTCTGCTTCCTTTTTAGTGTGAAAGCAATATTCCGATGGGTAAACACCGAGAAAGATCTTGGATGTTTGTGGGTTTGCGATGGTCTTGCCTTATTTGCGGGTTTGTGCTAAGTGAAATAAATAACTAAAAATAAATCACATAAATATCGGCCACTGAGATTAGAACCCGCGGTGGCGCGAACAGA